>NC_139219.1:321782767-322276705 GCF_055691185.1 Crinia signifera | reverse complement strand
TACAGGTCCTATTTATAGGAGTATTTTTGGGTCTATGCCTGGTATTATTTTATTTCTCCTTTTTTTGCCTGACATTCCTCTTCAATGCATACCATAAGAGGGGGCAGAGGTGTAGCTAGGGTGGCGCCGGTGGAGCTCATGCTCTGGGCGCCAAAGGTTTGCAGGGCGCCATCATGTGCAGAGTGCCAGTCAGGGAGAGCATGGAGTGGGGATTGGGTGAAAACTGGACCACCGGACTGGACCAGCTGTGTCCGTCTCCCTTCCCCGTAGCTGCTGCTGGACTGAGATATGCTCCCGGACTAGCGCTGCCTTCTGCTGCAGCTGCTCCCGGACTGAGTGACTGCAAGAGCAGCCACTGGCTTCAGGTAGACAGATGCAGCTGGTCCGGCGGTCCGGTTTTCACCCAATCCCCATGGAGTGAGTAATCGCTGCTCACTCTCTACATCTCCCGCCGCAGCCGCCCGCCTGTCTGTCCGACCTCGGCTCTGGGGGGTTGAGGAGGAGCTGCGGACAGGCTGCACAGTGAGGGGGTTCAGGTATGGGGGCTACAGTATATATCTATATATATAGAGTATATTTTATATATTTATCTGTTAGGGTGGCCTCTATTAATGTTTGTTTGTGTATGGGGGGGGGGGGGGGGGGCGCCATGACATCAGATACTAGGCACCATTAAGAATAAGGGGGACTACAGTCTACAGTGCTAATTAGCCTTTTACAGGAGATTTATACGGGCAAACTAGGCAGTTGCCCAGGGCTCTATGGGTCTAGGGGCCTTTGAGTAGGGCTGGCTGGGTCAGGGGGGCGACAACGGCAATCAGTGCTGCCCAATCAGAGCAGCTGGCAGAATTCTCTACATGCCTTCATATAGATGGCTGGCAGCATGCTGATTGGTGGATTGCTGTAGCTATCCACCAATCAGAGTGATAGCCATTCACTGTGTGGAAGCATGTGGAGAAACGGCTGAAGTCAGATCTGGGGTCTGATATTATCAATGAGGGGGGGGGGGGGGGGCAGTTGGAGTCAGATCTGTGGTCTGATTTTATGAATTGGGGAGGGGACAGTATGTTTCCAAGTGCCCCAGAGCATCACTTTGCCCAGGGCCTACAATGTTGGTAAGGCAGCCGTGAGTACATAGCCAGGATATAGAATTAATTCCCAATAACTGTACTTACTGCATCATGTTATGAAAAACCGATTTTATAAATTAGCACCTAAAACATTTTTGGAAAAGTATCACAAGGGGAATTATTTTCCGGTTGGTGAGTAAATCAGAGTTTGCTGCAGGGATCTCTCAGGGCTGAACAAGGAAAATACTTGTACGATAGCGCGTCTGCATATACGGTATGTATGAAGGTTTCCTTTGTGCTCTGGTTGACCAGGTTTTCCGACCTTTTTGAGCTTTTATTTGATGAGAACATTGACATCTGGCTGCTACTTGGAGAGTCTCCGGGCTCACGTTGGTGTGATGTCCTCTGGTGTGGCCGTGTGGGGGGGTCTTCTCATTCCGCGATGAGCTCGGAGCATCTTCAGGAATGTTGGTGTTGGCTGCAGCTGGAATTCCTTCGCAGGAGGGAAAGGTGCGGACCTCAGGATTCTCTGGCTCACGCGTTTCGCCCTGTATCTGGCAGAGACAGAAAGATTTCCCAGCAGGACCTGGGGATGTATTCAGTAGGGGGCTTGTGGCATTGTTATATATTATTACATCATGAGTCATCCTCCCGTCTGAGCCTGCTGGTGTGGATGTACTGTAAAATGTGGACAATTAATATACAGTATGTGACATGGAAATGAATTCTAATCACAGAAATAACAGCTCGGGGTATAAAGTGAGTGATTTTCCTGCTGTTCCACAAATTATATTACTGGGTTCTGTCCTCAGCTAGATGTTGTGCAAATTTTGTATTTATTGTTCAAAGGGGCTGATTCAGACTCTTTCGTTCGGGGTTCAGTAAGGCTACAGTCAAAATCCTGATGGTCAAAATGCCAACATCGTCAAAATGTTGATATGTAGACAGGACATGGGCTGTCTATGTCGACACAGTGTGCTCGGCATACTATTAAATTCCCCCACCACGTCCACTGGGATGGTAAAGTATAAACAAGTCAGTTTAGAAGAAAAAATCATGAAAAACTCATGTCGAGTTTTTGGCCTGTCAACATTGTAAATGTCGGCATTTTCTCCGTGTTGGCATTTTGACCATGTCGACATTATGAATTTTGGTATTTTGAACGTGTCAGTATTTTGCCTGTCGATCAATGGTGGTCGGTATTTTGACTGTATATGGACCGCATCCTAATCTATATAATAAGTTGAAGTGTGTGTGTGTCTGTCCCATTGCGGAGACAATGTGGCACTCAGAGCCACCAAATTCGTCAAAAAGGTTCCTCTGGACCCGGTGGTGTGCACCTCGCAGCCGTTTTTGGGAAATTGAACTTTAGAAATTAAAAAAAACACCAAGGTTCAATTTGCCTTGATCTGGAAAAAAAAGATTGACGACCTGGGAAACAGATGACGAAGGAACAACTCCACACCTGATTTCATTGCCTTCATTGAGTATGAATGCAAACACATTCTAACACACAGGTTTTCAAAGTCGGTCTCTTTAGGACCCCACACAGTGCATGTTTTGCAGGTCTCCTCACAGAATCAAGTGAAATAAGTAGCTCCACCAAATGTGTCAGTCAGTAATCAGTGCATCCGTGGGGTGACCTGGAAAACACGAACCGTGTAGGGTCCTGAAAACCGAGTTTGAGAACCACTGTTCTAACACTATGGTGGAAGCTTTAAACAATCAGCATACCTCCCAACATGACCCTCTCCAGGAGGGACACATTGCTCTGCTCCTGCACTTCCCTCTTACTGTATGATTGCCATCACCTGTGTTGAAGCGCCTTTTTTTTGTCAATTATCCTGTTCAACACAGATGAGGGTAATCATGCATTAAGACATAGGTACAGGAGCAGAGCATGGTGTCCCTCCTGGAGAGGGTCATGTTGGGCAGGGCCGAAACTAGGGTTTCCGGCGCCCGGGCCAAGGCAGCCATTTAGTGCCGCCCCCGCCCTTTCCCCTGACGGGGGGGGGGGACCAAATGACCGCCTTGCTCATGGCGCCGGAGACCCCCCCCTACCCGCTGACAACATACATACCTCCTGTGTGCAGCCAGCGGGAGTCCGGTGACAGGCAGCGGGGTTCGGGGGACTGGTGTAGCCGCTGTAGCGGCAGCTTGACTCCGTCCGTCTCTACTCTCTCCTACTAGCGGGGCAGCGGGAAGCGCTGGTGATGACTTTAAAAAGACTTGCCGGACGCTGATTGGCTGAATTCAGTCTTTTCAAAGTCATCACCAGCGCTTCTCGCCGCCGCGCTAGTAGGAGAGAGTAGAGATGGACGGAGTCAAGCTGCCGCTACAGCAGCTACCCGGAACCCCGCTGCCTGTCACCGGACCTAACAGGCCCCCCCCTCCAGCGCCCGGTGCGCGTGACCTCCCAGCCCCCCCTCTAGTTACGGCCCTGTGTTGGGAGGTATGAATTTGTAGGTATCGACCTAGACATTGTCTACATTTATACCGTATCGACAACAGGTAGGAGCTGCCAATGGTTGGGATAAATACGAAGAATTGTTGAACGAGATTCCGGGAGTCAGGATACCAGCACCCTGATAGAAGGATTCTCCCAACTGCCCCTCCAACCCTCTCTTCCTACATCCTAGCTGCCCCTCCACCCTTTTGCAGCCTGACTCTAAGTCCCCCCATCCATGCCTAAACCAGGGAGCCAATGTTAAGCCCTGTACACATGCATCGATTTTTTCTGATTTTCGATTCGATTTTGCTTCTAGAAGCAAAATCGAATCGAATCCTAAACGAAATCGAATGGTTTTTGTGTCACTTTCGATCTACATTCGATTCGAGGTGCGCTCCCGTTTTCACAAAATCGAACAGAAAAATCTACTGTGCAGCCAAGGAAATATCGAATTCGATCTAGTAAATCGAATGGGTACAATGTACCATGAATGTATATCGAATTCGATATCTAATGCAAAAGTACAGATCTAATGCCAAATCGAATGGAAAGATCTAATGACAGATCTAATAGAAAATCGAATCTAACATCGAATCAAAAGCAAGTGTGTGTACAGGGCTAAAGATATACTGTTTGCCTACATATCCGAGAATTGGAGTAACCCCAAGAAGAAGCTGGCAGAAGATCCCATTAACAACCCAGTACTTCCCGAGATGAGATATTTGTCATTATTAGACAAACAAATGAGAGGATAAGCCCAAGTTACATGTTACAACAATATAAGTCCTAGCACTTGAGGCGGCTTTACTGTATAATAGGCCGGTGAAGTCATGCTTTGAAAACGTAGCCAGAGCGGCATCCCGGTGCTTCATGGGGAACGAGATAAACATTATCCTGTCTATAAATCATATTTAGGGATCGGCTGCACATTGCAGCAAACATTTACTTGGGAACGGTTCATATCTTATAGAGGAGATAGGAGTTTGGCATCAGTCAGCGTGATAATATACTGTATTGGCACTAAGCTCTCAGTGATGTTCTTCCCTTTTGTAAAACACTTAATTGGCAAAGCTTCTCATGTACCCATTATGTGGGTCCAACTTTCCATGGTCCCCCTACATCAGTGGTTCTCAACCTCGGTTCTCAGGACCCCCCCAACAGTGCACGTTTTCCAGGTCACCCGGCAGGTGCACAGGTGCACTCATTATTCACTGACACATTTTAAAAGATCCACAGGTGGAGATAATTATTTCACCTGTTATTCTGGGTGGAGACCTGGAAAACTTGCACTGTTGGGGGTCCTGGGGACCGAGGTTGAGAACCACTGCACTACATGGGTGGCTATGGCATCAAGGGGCCCATTCGTTCGCATCTGAATTCGGGCCGGTGTCCGGTGATGAGGCTTTTGTGCATGTGCAAACCGCAGGAGCGAACAGCCTCGTTGACTTTCATACCCGCCGCGCTGTTCGTTCCAGAGGGGGCGGACAGAAACCCTCTGGCCACACGGTTAATGTGCACATCCATTCATGTTCACCCCCAGGTTGACCGAGGAAGAGGAAGGCTGCAGAGGCCCAACGGTGCACCTGGGAGGCCGGCTCCCCGGCAGCGCTGACCTCGCTGTGTAGGGGGTCGAGGAAGGGAGGCGACAGGGCGCTGCAGACTGGAGTCCAGACCCTCCAGCTCCCAGTACGAAGCGATGGGACAGGGAGCACAGCCGACAGCTGCTGCTTTGGTGTGCCGCGGGCTGGGGTGAGGTAGCATGACCAAGCCACCCATATGGGGTCTGGACTAGCCGGCTCCTTGTGTGGTGGAGGGAGGAGGCTGTATGGGAAAGCTCTGTCCTAGCTTAAAAAAAAGTACTAAAGCACTTACTTGGTTCTGCCTATGTCCCAGGGGAATCCACGGTTTTGTGCATGATTATGGTTACCCCCTAAAAACGGACTGCCTTCCCAGTCAGCCTCCCACTTTGGAATTGCAGGGAAGGTAGCAGGGAAGATCAGCTTTCCCACAATCTGAGTATTTTCCTGGAGCTCCACGGTGGGCAAGAGACCCAAGCCGGGGGTCAGGGGCTACCTATCCCTGGAACTCAAAACTGGGCTAGAGGTGGTGAGATGGGCGGCCCGACAGGCTCTTCCCTCCCCAGCCGGGCTGAAGCTCAAGGAAGTAAGAACTCCCCTCTGTCCATAGAGGACAATGATGAGTGTGCGCCTGCCCAACTCGTGCACAGCTCAGGCACTTGCAATGTCTGGTTGGTGAGAACAGGGTGGAATTACCCCTGCAGTATTGTGTGTGGAATAAACAGGGCAGGGGACAGGGGGGTCAAAGGGGACACCTGTACCGGGCCTCAAGCTTGTTAGGGGCCCCAAGGTTCTGAGGTGCTCAGGGGCTGTTAGCATAGCTGCGGCAGTGCAGTGCCTAGCAATTGTTTATAAAGGCACCCCCCTGGTTCCTGTAAGGGTACTTACCCGGTATTAGTGAAATATTGTAACAATTTAAAAAAAAACACATTCAATATGCAGTATACTAAAATATTTTGCTTGAGGGGGCGGAGTTAGGGGGGGCCCGTCAGAGATATCAGTGTACCGGGCCCCAAGATTTTTGTTGCCGGCCCTGGGAATAGACATAGAAGGCCCACTGCAGGGTGGGAAAACTTACTTCTACCTGATTGCTGTCACATCTGGGTATGCTGTGCCTCCTTTTCAGGACTTATATTTGAACAAATAAACACCCTTTGCCTCAGGACAACCACTTCACCTTGTGACCAACACAAATTCTACAAAAGTAGTTCCGTCCTCCGCCTGTCCTGGTTACAAATCCAGCATCTCCAAGCTCCACTCCACTATGCCAGCTGCCATTGCAGAGGCCTTGTCAGTGGTCAGCGACCAGTGGGGATGGGGCCGATAACAGTCAGGTGTGTCAACAGCGTGTCGACGCATACACCACAGTAAGTATTACTCAGGTGTAGGGCCTGAGGAGGTAACCATGGTTCCCGACGCCACGTGGTAGGAGTCTGGTGGTGGCAGCAATTTACCCGCCCACTGCATAGTGGGTGGAGTCAGTAACAGGCAGTTACTTATGGTTAGAGGGAATCCCCTATTAGCCAGGTCCTATCTGTGATAACCAGCGAGTGATGTCCAGAGCGATGCGACCACCACCAAGGATGCCAGGAAGGATCTGATTGGATCCCTTTCAGTGGGATTTGTGAAGAGAAGCGCATAGGTTTCTACTGGGTAATGCCAGCTATAGCCGTACTTGACTTCTATAAATATCTCTTCTTTGGGAGAAGCCTGGAGAGGAGACTCTGGAGGCGGGGCTGGAACTTGAAGTTATCAAGACGATTTGGGTAATTTTACTTACCCCCACCCCTCTCTAAAGAGCCATAAATACTGGTATTTGAAGGGGCAGAGGAGGGGGTTGCGGGGGACAGCTAAATTGTGGAGGCTTACACACCCTTCTGGGGGGGCTGGGAGAGGGACACGAGTTTTGGGAGCCCCGCGAGCATTCCTGGAGGGTAGGCAGGTATGGCTATTATTTCATACCAGAGCTTGGTACATAGGTGGATATGCGGCCACATTCCAAAACCACCATGATCAGATTTTTGGCTGAATTTTCCCTTTAGAACATCAGAATTCTTCTGTATTTTGCACTTACAATACAAACCTAAGAACAGCGGAGGTTCTCAGTGACTCAGTCGGTTTACAGCAATCTATATACTATATATATTGTATGCTTGCGAGCAGG
Organism: Crinia signifera; assembly: GCF_055691185.1. Classification (NCBI taxonomy): domain Eukaryota; kingdom Metazoa; phylum Chordata; class Amphibia; order Anura; family Myobatrachidae; genus Crinia; species Crinia signifera. The sequence continues at coordinate 322,269,445 of NC_139219.1, read as the reverse complement.
ACCCTCCTACCTCTACGTCCTTTTGTTACTACCCAGTTTCCAACTGTGAAGCCCAACACAATATGCTGCGCTATGTACAGTAATAAACTGTAAATAATAAAAAATATATATATATCTGTCAGTTACTCAGTAATTACTCCACATTGTTTTTGTATGCACTAAATCTTTTTATTAATGTGCTCACCCAACTCGATGAGAAATAACCACATATCATTGTTTTCAGCACCACCTAGAACAAGTTTAGATTTTTTTTCCTTTACCTTTTAAATATAACAGATAAAAAAAGAGAAAAAAATACAAAAAAACCCTCAAATGCTAAGAAGGTATAATATCCGAACATACTAGAAATAAAAGGCATCAATTGGCTTTTTCTTTGCAAAAATAAGAATAGGCTGCAAGGTTTTTGTTTATGGGTTAACATTAATGTCTGGTCGGTGCACAACGTGGTGTTCGGTAACGGTGCGATATGCGACAGGGGGAAACATGTGTGGTTTACACTGATGGCGGTCACAGAGAGTCTGTGTTGGCAATGTATAATATGCAATACCTGTACATCTAATGGCTGACCAATGAGAATATTCACCCATAAAATAGAACACGTACTGCCCTTACATTACAGCTAAATTAAGAACTCATTGGCTCCACCCCTTCCAAAGTACCACACCCACTCTAGTTTCAGCTGCACCTGATTCCGAGGTGTAGTCTGACCCGAAGGTTGGCGCACATCCCGGGAGATTGCCCATGTGCGGGATGCGTCCTACAAATGTGCAGCTCTCCACCTGCGAATCCGCTCCGAGTGTCCTTCAGCCACAGTGTGACTGACAAGCTAAGATGTTACTGACCAGCGTTTCCGGAAACGCACATCAACCGCCTGCCCCGGCTTCAGCACGCCTGCGTTCACATGGGGATGCCCAGCGTATTTCTGGATGCACCCACCGTTTTTGTGGGAACGCCCAGGAAACACCCCATGCTCCGGCCCCCTGTCCGCACCGCTTTGTGCGAACGTCTCGGCAACTGGTAATCTCGCCGAAGATGTTTGCACTGTGGGACTGCACATTTGCATTTTTTGCTGATACGCATGCGCAGCTCCCCAACATCGGTCCCTGGCCCGAATTTGCACTATTACGAGCCAACCTGAATAAGGCCCAAAATCTGATACATCGTCCCCATTATGGACAAAGGCTGGAAGGTTTCCGCCGCTGCCTGGATCTTCCTCCTCTATGATAACAATATGGCTGTGCTGACTACAGCGCACGCTACATTACCATCAGTTATTTACACTTCCTCCCGATCTGACGGTTTAGTAGCGGCTGGAGTTCAGTTATATTAGAAAATACAGTTCTAATGTTCCAGGCTCCCTCAGTATTGTTGTGATGCCCATCTCTGCGGAAGCTCACAGATCCTGCCTATACCATGCTGTGTATCAGACCGCAAAGGCCTATGGGGTAGATTTATTAAGCTCGGTGAAGTGATAAAGTGTCTGGTTTTTATCACCGGCCAATCAGCTTCTACCTGTCATTTTTCAAACCAAGCCTGTAACTTCACAGGTAGGAGCTGATTGGCTGGTGATAAAAAACAGACCGTTTATCACTTCACCAAGCTTAATAAATATGCCCCTATATCAGGGGGTCATACATTGGGCCCGATTCACACCTGATCGCTGAGCTGCGAGCAGGTAGCCACTACCTCGTCGAACGGACACCCCCCATCCATCCCCGCTTGGCTCTGAACGGAGGAAAAATCATTCACCATCAAATTATTTCTCGCAGCGCTGAGTAAGCCAATGTGAATTCGCAGGCCGGTGATCAGACCTGAATCGGGCCCATAGTTACTGCCACTACTCTGGTCAGTATTGGAAACACTGTAAATGTAGGTTTTACAAATACTGTACTTGTAGATGCTAAAGCTATAATTGGCAATCGATTAATACCGGACACTGGTAATCAATATAATTATTCCAGGATTGTTTGTCTAAGGTCTGAGCAACTTACTGTATAAAGCCACCACCACCTACTCATCTGCCACGTGCTTACAGTACTTTATCCGCCAGTGGCTGCAGTAACACCTGAATAGTATTACAGGCACCAGAACACAGCACAGCAGTGTAACTCAGAGAGGTAATGGAGTCAGCTGCTGCCCAGCTCCCTCTCAGCTAACGGAAAGCCATCTATCACTTCTGTGGCTGACTCCGCCTCCTAGCAGGAGTGTCGCACCCGGTATTAGAATTCATGACCTGTTCCACTAGAAGCAGACCCCTTACCGATTGAGCTATTTACTCCTGCATAAGAAGCCTGCACATTCTAGCTATATGAAGTTACTACACTACACACTGTCTGCGTTATAGAAATGGTTTTGAACTAACAATTAAAAATTGACAGAATCTGCAGACTGAGGGCTGTTTCACACAGTACGGTTCCTGCCGCACGGTGAAATCCCGTACGGCCAGGGAGCCGTGCCGCACTCAGCAGTTGTGAATGGACACTATTGTGTCCATTCACACGGGACGGCCACGGCCCGGCCGCACGGCTGCAGCCGGATCCCCCCACTGGAAGGGACGGCTGCCGGGCTGTGGCCATCCCTGCCATTATAAAATTCTGAGTGCGGCGCGGCTCCCTGACCGTACGGGATTTCACCGTGCGGCAGGAACCGTACTGTGTGAAACAGCCCTGACTGTGCAGAAGGAAATGGCTCTATCAGTAAGGTGTCTGCCTCCGGTGAGACCGGTCCCAGGTTCTAATCCTTGGAATAACTGATCAGCGATATATTTATAGTTTAAAAGAAACCATAATGTAAATAAATGTGACAAGATTTATAGAGATATTTTCTGGATTGTTCATATACTTTATATATATATATATATATATATATTTATATATATATAAACTGGTAATGGCCGGCACTCCACAGCTCAAAAAGTACATAATGGCACCAGGTAAACCTTGCAGGGTCCCCGATAAACAGGTAGGCGAGTGGGCGGCACTCTGGTGACTGAAGCTTCTGTTTCTATTCTTCTCCAAGTCGCCAGAGTGCCGCCCACTCGCCTACGCACATATATATATATATATATACTGTATATATATATATATATATATATATATATATATATATGAAATCCAAATAGCTGGCACTCCCTGATTGTCAAACGATACTGCATCCGGTGCCTTCCCAAGAAAGTAAATATAACTTACCCCAAGCCTCTCGCTAAGCAGCGAACTTCTACTGCTTAACGAGCGGTCGTGAATCACCCCATGTGTTTGCAACCTGACATTGGCAATGGTCCATGCAGAAGAATTCCAAATATATGAACTCCTTTCCAGTTATGGAACTTCAACACACATATATATCTTTCCTATTGAGGTGTTACAGTACATGCTGATTGGATAACAGTCACACAAGGAGACACAAACAAGGACATTTTTGGTCATGGAAATTTCAAGTTGTGCCTCAGGCAAATGCTCCTAATTATCCTGTGTACATCCCCTAATTTCTCTGGCTACGCAGTAAATAACTGTGTACGTGGGTGATTCTGGCTGAGATACAGCTGTCACATTGATCCTTCAATTATTAATACTGCTGCTGAGATACAATTGTGAGACCCATATATATTTTTTTAACGTAGATTTGGGTGCAGCCAGGGATCAACTGGGGGATAGGGGCCAGCCTGGGAAGCTTCTGTGCATGAGGGGAGAGCGGTCACGTGTGCCGGGTACGTGGTCACAAGGGCAAGGACCAGCAGCAGGCTCCCATCTCTTCTGTGAGCTTGGTGGCCCGAGTAGAGCTGCTCAGCTGGTCCCGTTACCTCTAAATGGCCGAATCGGCCCTTCCCCCATTATGGGTGTGGTCTTCTGGCATTCCATTCCTGATCATGGCTGTGGATATGTGCTGGATAAAGGGTATTAATAAAACTCTAAGGTTTATGTAATTAACAGTAAAAAGAAGGGACCAGTGGAGAAGTTTCCCGTAGCAACTAATCAGCTCTGAGATAACATTTATCAAGTATATACTAAAAAAATTATACGGAGAAGCTGATTGGCTCTCACAGTAGAGGCAACTTCACCACTACTCCACGTCTTACATACCCTCCAACATGACCCATTCCATTAGGTACAAAATGCTCTGTTCCTGGACTCCCCTGCCAGTGGCGGTTACAGAGGTTGGACCCCAGCACAGTCCAAAATTCAAAGAGAGGGGGTCAACTGCCAGTGAGTCCAGGACAGTGATGTTTGGGGTGGCAGTAGGTGTGGTTCCCCTTTTTGAATATTGGACAGTGGTGCAGTCCCACCTCTGTAACTGCCACTGGGAGGGAAGTCCAGAAACAGAGCATTTTGTACCTAATGGAATGGGTCATGTTGGAGGGTATGGTCTTACTCCACTTGATCTGTTGCATCAACCACATATGTGAGAGGGATTGATATAAAATCCCGCCGGTCGGAATCCCGGTGTTCAAAATCTCGATGCCGGAATCCCGACCGCCGAAATCCCGACAAGGGGGAGACGTGGATCGCCCCCCCCCCCCCCCCCCCCTTGCGGGCTCACTTCGCTTGCCAAGCAGCGGGACCGGTGCCCGCTACGCTCGGCACACTTATTTATTCTCGCTCTATGGGTGTCCTGGACACCCACGGAGGGAGAAAGTGTTGGGATTTCGGCGGTCGGGATTCCGGCGTCAGGATTTTGAACGCCGGGATTCCGACCGCCGGGATTTGAACTGCATCCCATGTGAGATATGAAGGCAAAAGCCATGGAAGAAAGACCTTAACGACAACATAAGCAGCTCGAGGAACGTGACCAGCTGGTGTTATTCTAAGGCAGCGGAATACCGCCGTTACGTATGAGAGTTTCTGCTCCGGAATCCCTGAATGCCGCGGAATGTTCTAGCACAGGGAAAACCTCCTAGAGTTGATGTTCATTTTAGTAACCCCGATAAGTTTGAGGGGCGTGGAAAGGCCAAACGATGACATCATGGGGAAGTCACAGAGGAGGTCGGAGAGCTCGTCCCTCTCCTCCAGTTCATAGGTGGCGTCGTTGAGCATGCGCCGGTGCAGGTGGCACGTCTGCTCGATCTTCAGCTTGTTGATGTCGCTGCGGAGCCTCATCAGCTGCCGGGCCAACTGCTGGTCCTGAAGGCGCATCTCCGTCTGGAATACAACATGGAGAGCAATGAATTGTGGGCATAGCGCATTATAAAACATCCACGTTACAGGTCAACAGCTGATTGGTCGGTACTTTACCTCTCACCACTTTATCTCTCTACAATGCTTATTAAATAGACCCCTGTGTTGTCCTGTTGTGCATCTACCACAGTCTAGGGCTGGCCATCGACCAACAACGTTTTGCCATCTATGACAGAGATCTGATGGTTCTCTGCCATTGATGGCTGTGGGGCACATAGGGCATGGAGCTTAGCACCACCCATTGGCCTCATTAAGCCACACCCTTCCCCGATTGTCCCGCCCACTGCAAGGATGCCCATCAATGTGTGCAATTCCTGCATGGTTCCCTGATGATGGTTTCATGACATTAATGCCCTACACCATCGATGGTTAACCCACCAACTGCCATTTTCACCACAATCCTCACTTTCCTTCTTCTGTGTCTGTCACTGTCCCCATATAACCCTGTATTGTGAGAGACAGGCGGCTGACATGTTTGTGTATTGTGTTTACTGTGTGTTATTCTGTCCAGGTCCACAGGCCTAAGGTTGACAATGTTGAATGTTTGACACAATCATTAGGTCGACAATGGCCGCTCGTTGCAGAGGTTTGTGTATGCGCATTATCGCATTTGCGTAGACCGCCACCATCTGGGATGGGCGCAAATTCAGACCTGTGTGAACAAGTCCGAATCGACCCTGGAGTGCGGCAGAACCAACTCACAATCCTCAGCAACCCACGGGGGGAATGTTCCCATGGCACATCACACACCGTCTTTACAATCTGAGAACGCCATAAACTGTTTTATCTTAAAGGGCAAATCTTCCGTGGGTGGCGTTTCCAAATGAGAATATAAATCCTCACATTGGCCAGTGCCCAAAGACATTTCCCGCTGGGACAGAAGATGTGCCATTCAGGGCCTTTGTTCTAGGGCTGAGATGTCCTGTGCTGTGACAGGCCCTTCTTGGATCACACCGGTTCTCTTACCTCAGATGCTGGGACCACAAAGCCGCGGGGCGTCTCCGCTGTGCTGGATGCCAGTCAGTACAAGAAATGTCTGCTGGTCAGTGCCAAGGCGTGAGTCCGCGTGGTGCAGCTGCAGAATGGTCCCTTTATTCGGAGGGAGAGAGACTGGTCTCTGGGTACAATTAGTAACGCAGCGCGGATAATACAGGATGTACCTGCCAACAGTACCCACAGGGCATTCGCACCCTATATCTACCCAAACCACGCCCCTCTGTTCTACGCTATCCAGTCATTAGTTGGCAGTGCCTAGGCAGATGGTCGACACGTGAAAATGGTCGACATGTATTATGATGAAAATGTCTACACAATGAAATCAACATGGAAAAAGGTTGACATGGAAATAGGTCATAATGCTTTTTTCATGATTTAAAAAAAAATGAAATGGTACTTATGTATTATCTGGGTGCCCGATTTTTTTATTGCATGCCACTACTTAAGGCATGCGATGCGATTTTTCATTGTAAAGACCCGATTTTTCATTGTACAGTCACCCATGGGTGATTTCGTACCCCACTATCCAACTACGCATGGAGTTGATGTTATACAGTGTGGCGAACGCAGCGAGCCACCGTGCCCGAAGTGTGGCGAGCGGACGCGCATAACTTTACATGTATTCTGCGTCCCCTTGCGGGGCTCGCTGCGCTCGCCACACTATATAAAATCAACTCCATGCGTAGTTGGATAGTGGGGGTATGAAATCACCCATGGGTGACTATACAATTAAAAATCGGGTCTTTACAATGAAAAATCGCATCGCATGAATTGTATGCCACTATATTGCATGTGATGCGATGCGATCAAAAAATCGGGCGCCCAGATATTACATAAGTACCAAAAAAAATGTCCATCCAAGTGGGCACAAAGTAAGATCATAATAATGTACCGAGTGCAGCGAGGCACCGTGCCCGAAGTATGGCAAGTGGACGCAGTATACTAAGATGTGTCCATGTCAACCCAGGAATGTCAATGTCGACTAAGCAATGTCAACACTGGTTGCCCCGTTCACACTAGAAAAAGACCAGTGTCCAAATGCTTGACAGATAATTTGCTTGGCAGGGAGAATGGGTGGTGGGGGTGTGTGGGGGGTGTCAGGCTGCACCCAGCAAAATCACCTGCCATTTAAATGCCACGTAAAAGCTGCTGGATTGTTCAGGCTAGCCTGAACGTGGTATAAGTGTGGTCAGATTATGTCGGCTGTGATCGCAGTTTCAGGGCTTGTGCATGTGGCAAGTTAACTACTCGCCAGCCACTTGCACACAGCAGTGCAGGCGGAGGGGGGGAGGGGTGCGGCGGCAACGCTGGGCATGGAAATGCGCCACTGACCCGGGTGCGGGCAGTTGACGTCATCGGATGACAGCTGCCCGCCCACTTCCTGTACAGGGACCCGCAGATCTCAGACACCAGAGAGGTGCCTGAGATCTGCGAGCGCTGTAGAAATCATTCGATGGTCAGTAACCATCGAATAATTTTGCACCTGCGCGGCGTGCAAGGGGGGGAGCGGTACGGTCATGCTCCCGCCGTTTACATGACCCCTAAAGCTGCGAATTTTGCAGCTTTGCGGGTCAACAAGAATAACCTCCACCGTGAGGGAAGCTGGGCCCCCGGTGTTTCCAGCCAATTACTACACTGCGTTAATATTGGTTTTGTCACTTAGTGACACCGATATAATTGTCCCTAGTAAACAAGCAGCTCGTTACACAGCGTAACCCCTGGTCACTCTCTAATGAGCCGCGTCCTTCCATTGCTAATTATGTTAATGGTCTCCAAAGTCGTTTCTCCCTTGTTTGCATTATTAATAGCACCTTGGGATTACTCCCAGCATGGAACGGCGAGCAGGAAATATACGCTCTCAGCGGACCTGATTTACTAATGTTGTTTATGATCTACATAATTAATAAAGGAATGAAACGAGGGCCATTAACAACGTGGCGCCGTAATAAAGTTGTCACCGTCTCCAGCTTTGTTTAATAAGCTACTAACGCGTTGTCCGGTCATTACGCCTGATTCACACCTGCCCGCAGATGAACAAAACCATGCTGCGCTGCAGATGGGGCAGATGTAACATGCGTCGACTTATGGCCTGTCGATCAATAGTGCTCAGACTATTTCACTGTGTTGACCGAATGCGATGCGTAAGGTAAAGTGATCCCTGAGGTTTATCGTCTTTCGCTGGTTAAAGTAAATCCCCTGAACCTATCATGAGTCTATAAAGCACTAAAGAATATAGGGGGTTATTCTGGTTCACTCTTTCTGACAAAATCCTTCTTAGATGGACAAAATCATGTGCACTGCAGGTGGGGTAGATGTTACTTGTGCAGAGAGAGTTAGATTTGGGTGGGGTTTTACTTCAAAGTCAGATCTATATTGCAGTGTAGAAATAAAGCAGCCAGTATTTACCCTGCACGGAAACAAAATAACTCACCCAAATCTAATTCTCTCTGCGCATGTTACATCTAAGAAGGAATTTGCCAGAAGGAGAGAACCAGAATAATCCCCATATTGCCACCGTGTCAATTAATATTCTGTTGTGCGCTTCACTGTTTATATTGTTAAATAAGTGTGGCGGTCACCCAGTAAGAATGGCGGCGATGTGACAATCTATACATAGCTCTTGCCCCAAACTGGCATTTTTTTCAAGGGAAAAAACCATGAGCTGTACATCGGAAAATGTGTTATTTACGAAATTCAAGGTGACCGGAGATTATCTCCATGTGGAGCTGTAGAGACGGGTTCTAAAGTTCATTGTGCGGATCAATACACCGGAATATGTACAATGTAAACTGATATTTCAGTGACACTGCATTAACCACAATAAGAACCTAATACCCTCTGCAGTTAATGCATCTGCTTCCTCCTTGGAACAATGAAAAATCAATGGAATAATGCGCACGGAGCAGATTTTCTGCATCAGTCATCAGTAACCGGGGAAGAGGAACCACTTACCAGCTCCTTCCTGAGCCAGGCCAGAGCGGCGTCAATGCTATCGAAGCCGTGGATCTTCCCAGACGGGTGACTGTTCTCTTTTGCGTCCGTTATACTTTTCTGGACCAGTTCCACCTCCAGCATTGGTGGGCATGCCTCCTTCTCAGCCTGGTGCTCACTCTCCTCCACCTCTTGTTCCACGCTGGGGCTCTTCCAGGGCTGGTCCTCGAGCTTTGCCCGCCACTCCAGGTAGGACGGCCTCCGAGTCTGCAGCCTCAACTTCTCCGTGAGGGCCTTCAAGTTCCGCAGGTGGTCGTCTGGGGGCAGGACGGAGCCGTCTTCTGCTTCCTCTTCTGCCTCCTCGATCTCTATCTTTGGTATCGACATGGCGACCGTGACTCACAAGTAAATGGTTGGGGTGGAGTAAATGGGTCACACGGCTCGGATCATGGCCCGCGCTCGTCCGCTGGGACGTATTCTGTATAGGTGCTTTTCCTGGCTGTGCATTGGTTTGTGCTTATTTATCCGTCTGATTGCAGCATCTGGAATAACGAAATATCAAGCGATGTAATTAGGACATGCAATGCGAGTGGGGCGAATACATTCATAATGTCTCTGTGCAGGGTAAATACTGGCTGCTTTTGCATGTAGTCCACAGATAGGTTAGACAGCTTTATTTTTACACTGCAATTTGGATTTGAGACACTCACCCAATCTAATTCTCTCTGTGCCTGTTACATCTACCCCACCTGCAGTGCAGCATGGTTTTGCCTATTTGCATGTTTTTCATTCACATCAGTCCCTGCCCCAGTGGAGCTTACAATCTATATCCCCTACCACATATACACACGCACACACAGACTTTCTAGGGTTAATTTTTGTTGGGAGCCAATTAGCCTACCAGTATATATTTGGATTGTGGGAGGACACCGGAGTACCCGGAGGAAACCCACGCAAGCACAGGGAGAATATACAAACTCGGCACAGTTAGAGCCATGGTGGGTATGGGACCCATGACCCCAGTGCTGTGAGGCACACCGTCCAACGTCCATAAGAATTAATCACCGGGGCATTGCAACTGCATACTCCGACAGTCGCTGACTGCGGCACACCCGTGGAACAATTGCAACGTGCCTGCGTTTGACTGGCCACCCACTGTTACCGTCCATAGACGCGCACTGACTGTAAATCACTGGGACCACCATCGGCAATCGCGACGCGTTTCATTAAATACAAAATCCACTGGCCATGGCTGAGGCGGGGCTGCAGCACAGTGCATAAATTCAAATAGAGGAGATGCAACCAACTGCCACCCCAACCCCTGCCACACATCATTGGCTGGGACTTATTGGCAGTTGGTGCGGCTGCACTATTTGAACTTTGGACTGTGCTGCAGTCACTGCCCTGGGCAGGGAAGTCCAGGAGTGGTGCACTTGTAGGTAATGGAATGGGTCATGTCGGAGGGTAAGCTATTCGCTGACTGCAGGTCCTTTTGCTTTTCATAGCTTGAGTGGAAAATGTACCATTTAATAACTGCTTCTGTGGTAATGATTAACTCAGCCAGTTATTCTGCAACACTTTATATATATATGACTTGTTTAGTCCTGTTTACTCAATGTGACGTCAGACTTATGATGTGTATACACCCTCAGCATACAGGGGCTGATGCAGAGACTACTAGGCCAGCTTACGTGGCGTATTTTATGCCTTGTATGGTAAAAATCGCTTTTTGCGCCCATGATGAGAGATTCCGCTGACTCTGAGATATACCATGCGGCTCTATTCTCCGCTGCCGGGAGGCTGCCCGTGTCGCAGGTCAAACCTCCAATCGAGGTAAGTATCAAAGCTTCCACTAGAGGGCACCAACACAGGTCAATTGTAGACATCCTGGTATTTTTCCTAAATAGCCCACTAGTAGGGTTGGCGTAAGAGGGGAGGATGCCCCGGTACAGCCAATATGCCAGTATACCCTCTCACCAGTGCAGCTGCAACATATTTGGTAAAATCTTCTCATTTTCTGCAGCACCGGACTCCAGAGAGGTAAGTATAATGCACAGGTGCAGGGTGTGCTATCCTATCCTGGAGCCAGGAGCCTGTGTGCACCCCTATTATAAAGTAGTATATAGGGAGTCGTTAAAAGAGATGAGCAAATTTAACATCTGTGACAAATAATATTATATAAAAAGTAATTACTTATTATTATTATTGTTAATACCAGTTATTTCGCTGAGCTTTACAATTGGTTTCTCAAAATATAAATTGAAGAGTATATAGGCCTGATACAGCAAACTGGTCATTCAGCATGGTCTACGACAAAATGGCCACTAAGGGAGCCCTCCGATTGGACTCTGAATGACGCCACAATACCCAGCTTGCGGAGCGTTTGGCTTGTGCCATCGAAGATAAAGGATAAAAATGAAGTAATTATTCTGGTTCCATGAAAAACCATGAAAAACCAATGTCATTATCCACTCATCGCTGCTTTACACGCTATAAAATAAAAGGCACCGGGCACGTGTTGCCTGGTGCGTGGTACTAGAGTAGGCATGCCGACCGGCTATAAATCTTTACTATAGTCTCTGACATTACGAGCTCAGGTGCAGGTAGCTTCAATGCATTCCAGCTGCTCCACCTCCTCGTTTACCTCACAGGCAAAATGACTTCCTGCCGTGCGGTACAAGATCACTAATCCAGAGAGAGGACAATATGGCTCTGTGCCGCCTTTGTGCTGTGCGTGACAGCCATAGGTAAAGTCACAGAACACAAGATCACTCCTGCGGTATGTTTGCTCAGATCAGTGAATGCAAAAAAAAATCAAAGCAAAGTAAATGTACGGTTTATTCCCGAGCCATTGTCGGCGTCGCTATTATACAAAGCATTGATGTAGGGAGAGACTGTGGGATCTATGTACCACATACTACAGGGGAATGTCTAAGGACTGTACGCTCTCTAATGTCACATCCGTCATATTTATATTGTATTCTGTCAAATACAGGGTCCATTTTGGATCCAAATTTCTAATAGATGGCATCTTGGTTCAGACAGGTACCCATTGGTGGTATGCCTGTGCACACATGGTTTATGCACAAAGTAAGGGGAACAGGGGGAAAGGCCAGCAGCTGTCAGAGCACTGGCCACACCCCCAACAGTGAAAAAAATGGGGACATTGCCTTGTGATTGTGACATTGCAATGAAACCACACCCCATTCCATGAGGCCACACCCCTTTCTGGGAGCACGTGGATGAGCCTCGCACAGGGGTCCTGCTGGAAGATGGTGAAATGTTGGGAGGTATGGAGAAAGTATGTCCCAATATTCGAGATACCTGTTATGGTGTGTACACATGGTAAGATTTGGCTTCCGAACCTGATGCGCTGCCGATGCGCGCTCCCATGTGAGCACATATCGGCAGCCAGATAGACAGGGCAGGCAAGACTATATAGTGCAGATCTGCACTATATAGTCTAAATTGTGCCCCTCTAGCATGCCGTGAGATGCGAGTCCCGATGCGATCTGATCACGTCAGGACTCGCATCTCACGGCAGGAACAATAACTGTTATTGGGCCAGAAGTATCAAAGCTTGGTGAGAGAAAAAGTGGAAAGAGATAAAGTGCCACCCAATCAGCCCCTTACTGTAGCGTACAGAATATACAGTTAAGCCGGGAATCGTGGGTATTTGCTAATGGGGGGAGGGGGCCTTAAATGCCATCATATAGCCACACCCCCTCCGCAAAGACCCATGATTTGCAGGATTTAAATCATGGGGGCAAGGCCTAATGGTGTGTCCACCCGCTGAAGACCCCTGCTGCTTCTGCTGGGATGTGATATGTACTACTACCTGGAATAGTGCCCTGTGGCAGGTATCACTACTGTAGTGCCGCTCGTAGTGGTGCCCAAAGGTCAACCAGGCCCGCACCATAAAATGTGTGCCCAGTAGTAATCCCTCCACCATCTCTGTGCACAGTAACACTGCTAAGCAGGGTAAACCTGGCAGTGCCAGTGTTAAGGTGCCCATACACTAGTAAGATTTATCTTCAGGCTGGTTGGAACAAAAACATGGTTATGGATGAGTGACAGTTTGTCAGTTTTCCAGCATTTTCAAGCAAATAGTCAACTGTCATTTCCTCTCATCCATAACCATGTTTTTGTTCCAACCAGCCAGATCTGAAGATAAATCTGCGTGTGTATGTCCACCTTTAGAGTTATGCAGGACTGCTTCTTTTCAAAGGTGTAGGCCTGCCACAGAAGCAATAATAAATGTCTCCTATAGATTACTGTCCACTTCCACAAATTGTGGTGACATCACAATTACAAATGAGGGACATCACAATTATAAAAAATATTTGCCACACTGAAACAGACAACTGACATTGCAAACAGGAAACAAGACAAATCTTAATAAATAAAAATTCTAAGTTATAATTCCATATGCGTGAAAAGTTATTCTGTGCAGTATTAATGAGGATAAATATTCTAACATGTGTACAGTGCAGTCACCGGGCAGCACAGACAACAATGCTGGCGGCCGTGTCAGGGAAATGGCTTTGCCAGCCGTGTAGGAATCAGGATTCACATTAGACGCAGAGAAGTTTCCCCTTTCATGCGGCAGAAGGAAGAAGTGGTGTGCAAGTGGATACTTCTAGCAGGTAATGGCGATCAGATGGCGAGTGCGGAATGCTCTTTGTGTGACAGTAATTCATCTGATTGTACGCCGGCTGTTTCTTAGCAGCTGAATCTCATCCAAAATCATCCAGAATTTGCAAACATGAATCATTTATGCGCTGAAATGGACTTCAATTCCGGGCACATCTATCTGCTCACCTACAGCTACCACTGCCCTTCCTTTCACTGACTGATCCATGTTATAGTTTGTACAACTTGCAATGTACCATAAGGCAAGTATAACACTCGGTTATCTCCTGTCCCCAAGTTCATTAACAATCACAGAAATCCAATCACCCCCAAATCAATAATATCTCTTTCAGAAACACTCTTACACTTGACTTCTGTCCGGGAAACTCTGGCTGAATTTTGGGGAGTCACAGCAATCTCTCATTATTATCATCCTTTATTTATATGGCGCCACAAGGGTTACGCAGCGCCTGACAAAGTACATAAACAAAAGCGCAAAACAAGGAAACATTGCAGGACAAGTACATGGTATATGGAGTATGGAGCAGATCCGGGGTTCTCAAACTATCTGGCTCTGGGACCCCGTCAGACTATAACAATTATTACATGACCCCAGCAAGTTAGCGCACAATGCTCGCCACACGTGTGTGCTCAGCAGACCGTACATACATAACGGCATTGTGAAGTGACCGGTAATGCAAAAAGGTCGACAGGGTCAAATTTCGCCTGTCAAAAGGTCGACATAGTCAAAAGGTCGACATGAAAAGGGTCGACTTGAGTTTTCATGTTGTTGTTTTTTTAGTGTCTATGTCGACATCGGTCGGCCTGGACACCGTCTAGGTGTTACCGCGTCCCCTTGCATGGCTCGCTGCGCTCGGCACACGATTATATTCTCCCTCCACGCCATATTCGATGGTAGGGCATGAAATACCGCCTGTCGGCACCTTTTTAAAAAACCTCATGTTGATCTTTTTCATCTTGACCTTTTGAGCATGTTGACCATTTGACTGTTAACCGTTTGACTGCCGACCTTTTGACTGTCAGCCAATAGTGGTCGACCTTATGACAGTTGACCTAGAGTCAGTCTATCATGAGTCCGGATACCTTAAAAAACAGGGCAGGGACTCTGGGGGATGGCAGAGGGAGGCAGTGGCTGACAGGGAGGAGGCAGTGAGTGACAGGGGAAGGCAGGGGGTGGAAGAGAGTGACACTGGCGATGGCAGAGGGAGGCAGTGGCTGACAGGGAGGAGGCAATGAGTGAAATATGGTAATGGAGAGGCAGCGGGTGGCAGTAGGAGATTGGGGAGGCAATGAATGATAGGGAGAGGCAGAGAGTGGCAGAAGGTAACTAGGCAGAGGCATTGGATGACAGGGGGAGGCAGAGGGTTACTAGAGAGAGGCAGTGGGTGACAGGGGAAGGTAGGGGATGGTAGAGAGTGACAGTGGCGATGGCAGAGGGAGGCAGTGGCTGACAGGATGGAGGCAGTGAGTGAAATATGGTGATGGAGAGGCAGCAGGTGGCAGTAGGGGATTGGGGAGGCAATGAATGATGGGGAAAGGCAGAGGGTGGCAGAAGGTGACTAGGCAGAGGCATTGGATAACAGGGGGAGGCAAAGGGTTACTAGAGAGAGGCAGTGGGTGACAGGGGGAGGCAGGGGGTGGTAGAGAGTGACAGTGGTGATAGCAGAGGGAGGCAATGGGTGACATAGGAGAGGCAGATGATTACTAGGGAGAGGCAAACGGAGGCAGAGGATGATGGTGAGGCAAAGGGTATCATGGGGAAGCAAATGGGTGAGGAGGCTGGCAGAGGTGGATGGGGGTGGCAAGGAGAAGCAGAGGGTGGCAGTGAGAGAGAGTTGGAGGCATCGCCTGCATGTAGATGCAGAGGATGACATGGGGAGACTATGAAAAGGCAGTGGGTGACAAGGATGGTAGTGGGCACAGGAGAAAGGCAAATGATTACGGGCGATGACAGGTGGAGGAATATGTTGGCAGGGGGATGGAAGTTGGGGATGGGATGGCAATGGGTAACAGGAAATGGCAGACAGTGACAGGGTGGCAGTGGGTAATGGAGGACGGCAAGCATGACAGAGGGTGATGGGGATGGAAGAGGGAGGCAGTGGTTGGCAGAGGGTGACTAGTGAGTGGCAGTGGGTGTTTAATGAATTAGTTTTCCCCTGTCCTTCTTCATATCCTGTGTACTCCCCTGTGCTCCCCATCCACAGACACACCCCATAAAATCTGTCTCCTTCCTCCTCATGCTTTCCTGCTGCCGCTTGGATCACTGACGGAGAGATCAGAGAAGTTATCAGTCTGACCCTCAGCAACATGGAGTCGTGACCCCATGCTGAGATGGCCGGGACCAGGGGCAGAGTGGGAAGTTAAAGTGGCCCTAGAAAATTCTCGAGAACTGGCCTGGCATGGATGGCATCAAACTGTTGTCCCTTTAACAGATGTCACAATGGATACAGGTAGGTGCAACAGATGTCACAATGGGTACAGGTGGGCGCCCGCCTTAGCTAAGTATTTCAAGCGTCTGGTGCTCTGCTCGGTGGAACGGCAAAGGTTGTTTGTGCGGGAGATATTGGTTGAGGAGTTGCCTCACAGGTGCTCCGGCCTACCGGGAACCTTCCCTGTAAGGTCTATGGTCAATAACACCCTGGTCGGGACCCATTTTAGGGTCAGGACCCACAGTTTGAAAACCGCTGGAGTAGATAATAGTTTAAGTAAGAGAAGCCAAACCACATGAGGGGAGAGGGCCCTGCTCGTGAGTGCTTACATTCTAAAGGGCCCGGCCACACAAGAGTGACAAAGAGGCGACGAGCATGGAGTTAGGAAGGTTTTTGCTTTAGAAGCAATTCTGAGAGCCCGGTTTTGCAGAAAAGTGGAAAGTCTAATAAGGACTCTGAGGAGACTCACCCACCCAGATCCTGCAGTTGGCGGCAGAGGTGGGATTCAACCGGTTCGCACCGGTTCTGCAGAACCGATACCTAATATACGAATGGTTCTGCAGAACCGGTGGCTAAGGGGCGCTGACAAGGTACTTGAACTTCTTGAAGTAGCTGTGACAGCCGGGCAGAGAGCTGCGTTCTGCCTGGCTGTATACTGAAAGCAGGTCCGCCACCGTCCGTGGCTATTTTGAATGCTACTGCAGCTGCTGGACCGCGAGCCAATAGGATCTCGCGGTCCGGCAGCCAATAAGGAGCGGCAATGGGGGCTTCTTATTGGCTGCTGGCCACGAGCTCCTACTGTCTCTCGGTCCAGCGGGAGAATTCAAAATAGCCGCGGACCTGCTTTCAGTTCAGTATACAGCCGGGCAGCACGCAGCTCTCTGCCCGGCTGTCACAGCTGCTTACAGCTCCTCTCCTCTTTATTAGCTGAGCGCTCCATGGTGGCAGTCATCCCTGCAGTCTCCTATGTTTGCAGTTACTATGTATGCAGTTTCTATGGGGCCCAACAAGTTCTAGTTACGCCCCTGGCAACCAGTATGTATTCCCCCTTGGCAACGAGCATGAAGCCCCCTTGGCATCCAGCATGAAGCCCCTGGCATCCAGCATGAAGCCCCAGGCATCGAGCAACACCCCCCTAGCAATGAGCATGTAGGTAAGAGGCACATGTTTCAAATATGTAATGGGCATCATGGTGTGTGGCAAAATGTGTAACTGGCATCGCGGTGTGTAGCACAATGTGTAATAGGCATTACGGCGTGCGGCTTTATGTGCAATGGGCATTAGGACATAGAACCTGTTGTTAATTTATTTGAATCCCACCACTGGTTGGCGGCATAACGCCCCTTGGTCTTTCCCTCAGGGAGTAGAGGCACACAAAGATGGCAAGCATGGTTGCTACGGGTTACAGCGCAGTTTTCTTGCACAGTTACTTGTGCGGCAGCAATGTTGTTGCAGCTGAGGACAGAAATCGGCGGGTGGCTCTGGGCTATATCTGTCAGGAGCTACAGTATAATTGCTCGGGCTGTGAAGGGTTAACATGCAGCCTCTTTAGTCCCATAGAAAAAGCTCTGTCTCGCTGATCAGGTTTTAGCTGCCTGCTGACACCTGTTACAGGAGGAAGACCCTCCATTGTCTCCTTCTCTCCCCAGTACAAATGGAAAGCTGGGGCCTTTATCAGAGCCATAGTGAGTAGCAGTCGCTCTGTCTCGTCCTGACGGTACACATCTTGTGGGAATTATCTCCGCACAAAGGAGAAAGGAACGTCAGGGAGTTTCGGGGGACCTTTCAGTTGTGACAGAGATAAAAAATAGTCAATTAAGATACAAGCGCTTATTATTACAGTGACTGCTTTGCTGACTGATTCACATAGAATGGAGTAGGAGAGCGCAATTATCATTATTACCTCACAGCGGAAAAGGATTAACCCCTTCCCGACATATGACGTACATTTACGTCATATGTCGGTTGGGGGTGAATCAAGCCAGCTCACGGAGTGAGCTGGCTTGATAGAGAGCAGGTAATGGCTGTATATTACAGCCATGTCCCTGCTCTCACGGCCACGAGCGGCGAGTTCGCCGATCGCGGCCGTTTAACCCTTTAAGCACCGCGGGCAAAGCGCCCGCAGTGCTTAAATAGCTGATCGGAGGGGGGGCGCCCCCCTCCGGCGCCGATCGGGGCCCCCCGCAGCGCGATCGGAGGGTGCCGATCGGTTGCCATGGTAGCCAGGGGTCTAATGTAGACCCCTGTGCTGTCCGTGTATTCATACCTATTACATCCTGCCTCAGGCAGGATGTAATAGGAAGTGAAAAAAATCACTACGTTCAGACATAGAGCTCTATGGCTGAACCTAGTACAGGCGATCGCGCCCCCTAGTGGTCAAGTACACTAGGGGGCCTTGTAGTAAAAGTAAAAAAAAAAAAAAAATAAAGTTTAAAAATAAAAAAAAAATAATAAAATATTAAAAGTTCAAATCACCCCCCTTTCCCCATTTCCCAAATAAAAATAAATAAATAATAAAAAAAATAAACATATTTGGTATCGCCGCGTTCCTAAAAGTCCGATCTATTAAAATATAACATTAGTTATCCCGCACGGTTAAAGGCGTAAACGGAAAATAATCCCCAACGCCAAAACTACGCTTTTTGGTCGCATCGCCTACCCCAAAAAAAATAGCTAAAAGAGATCAGAAAGTCGCCCATATCCCATAATGGTATTAATTAAAAAGTACACTTCAGCCCGCAAAAAATGAGCCCTCACCCAGGTCCGTAGGTGGAAAAATAAAAAAGTTATAAGCCGCAGAACATGGCGACGCGACGCAAATTCGAAAAACCGTAACATTTTCTATTTTTTTTTTTAGTGGTAAAATGTAACGAAAACTATATAAGTTTGGTATTACCGGAATCGTAACGACCCATAGAATAAAGATAACCCATCATTTTAAACGAACTATGAACTCCAAAAAAAACGTAACCAGCGCAAAATTGTGGAATTGCGTTTTTTTTTTTTTTTACCCCACATTGAATTATTTCCTGATTCCCCAGAATATTATACGGTATAGTAAATGGTACCATTAGAAAGTACAACTTGTCCCGCAAAAAAAAAGCCCTCATGTGTCTATATAGCCGGAAAATTAAAAAAGTTACGCTTATTTGAACACAAGGAGGAAAAAAAAAAAAAAATTACCTTAAAAGGCAATGTCGGGAAAGGGTTAAAATGCTTATTTGTTGACACACAAATGCGATTACAGGGGGCTTTCACTGATGAAATCCCAGCCGCAGTTAAGTGATAACAGAACAAAGCTTTTTCTAAAATATGTTTTTAACAATTCTCTTTTTTTTCACCCCATCTACTAACAGTCCACGTTTCCCAGACAACCTAGCTCGTGCACAGGTGCAGTCATTACTAACTGTCACATTTCAAAGACCCCTAGCTGGTGCACAGGTGTAGTCATTACTAACTGTCACATTTCAAAGACCCCTAGCCGTGCACAGGTGCAGTCATTATTAACTGTCACATTTTCCAGACCACCAAGTTGGTGCACATGTGCAGTCATTACTAACTGTCACATTTCCCAGATCCCCTAGCCGGTGCACAGGTGCAGTCATTATTAACTGTTATGTTTTCCAGACCACCAAGTTGGTGCACAGGTGCAGTCATTACTAACTGTCACATTTTCCAGACCCCCTAGCTGATGTACAGGTGCAGTCATATCTGTTACATTTCCTAGATGACCTAGCTGGTGCACAGGTGCAGTTATTACTAACTGTCATTTCCCAGACCCCATAGCTGGGGTCCCAGAGCCAGATAGTTTGAGAACCCCGGATCTACTCCATACTCCATATACCATGTACTTTTCCTGCAATGTTTTCTTGTTTTGCGCATTTGTTTATGTACTTTGTCAGGCGCTGCGTAACCCTTGTGGCACCCTATAAATAAAGGATGATAATAATGAGAGATTGCTGTGACTCCCCAAAATTTCCTGGAGAGAAGTCAAGTGTAAGAGCCCCAAAGTGTTTCTGAAAGAGATAATATTGATTTGGGGTGATTGGATTTCTGTGATTGTTAATGAACTTGGGGACAGGAGATAACCCAGTGTTATACTTGCCTTATGGTACATACACATGTCCCAGACGCCCTAGCTGGTGCACAAGTGCAATCATTACTAACTGTCACATCTCTCAGACCACCTAGCTGGTGCACACTGTAGTCATTACTAACTGTCACATTCTCCACATCACCTAGTTGGCGCACAGTTGTAGTCATTACTAACTGTCACATTTTCCCAGACGCCCTAGCTGGTGCACACTGTAGTCATTACTGTCACCTAGATCACCTAGTTGGCGCACAGGTAATCTGGAGAACGCCCCTGTCCTACCTCCGACTCAGATGCGCACGGGACCGATCGGATGTCATAGATAGAAGATAGAATTCCTTTATTAGTCTCACAATGGAGAAATTTGCAAGTCATGCACCTGCGATTTGGGCCGAACTATCGATGGGAACGGTAGACGGTAACTGAGCCCGAAGCATAGTGAGTGAAGCAAGTACACTAATCAGGGGTTCTACATCCGACAAGATGGACACTCCTAAAAAATAAAAAATTGACCTTTTCACGATTTGACCATTTTCAGAATGACTGTTCCTTGTGTTTTTCTATATAAACCTTGTGCTTGTCAACTTTTTAGTGCCGAAATAGATACTGTCGACGCTATGAACCAGAGATAAAGCACGTACGTAACCAATAAGTCTGCCCCTGACATGCACTAAATCCATGGTCCCCCCCCCCCCACCTGTGATACAAGTCCACACTACGACACAATGCATAAAAGCAAATGCGCCGAGGTATAACACAAGCAACCGTGTATTTTCTCTTTACCTAAAACCCTATTTGCTCGTCAACAAAAGAAAGAAAGAAAGGTCACAGGTCAAACATTGATCGACTTCTGCGCCTGTGAAACGTCAATAAGACATAACTTGCAGCCCACAATTATACATAGATCGATGGCGAAATATTGGTTTGGGGTGAGAAACTCCTGAAGGGAATATTACAGTACAGCCTGTATCCCTGAGCGATATCCCACTGTACGGACATGCAGCACGTAGCAGGTGTTACCTCGCCGTTCCCCCTTGGGGCGTACAGTAGTCTTGAGCACAAACATTTTGTGAGGTTTCCATGGAAACTTGCGTAATAATGAAATCTCCTTCCCGGTACAATTACACTGCGTCTACACTCAGGCTCAGTTACCAGAAGTATGGGGAGGAAAATCCTTTCTTCATGACTAAGTGCGGCTGCCCCGAGACACCGACTAGACATCATTTTTATTGATGCACAACCACAAATTCTCCTTCCCGTCCAGGGCTGCCGATGCGGGTTCCAGGCCCCAGCCTCTGGAAGGGCCCAGGCCCCAGCCTCTGATTGGCTCACCAGCCGGAGCTGGTGGCCAGGGGGCCCGGACTGGATTTCAGTCCATGTTCCTGTCCATATTGTTGGGCCAGCTGTCTGGGAGTCAGAAGTGCACTAGTAGGCCTGGCACTGGAGGAATCACCAGTCTGAGTAAGTTTATGGGCATTACTGTACTTGAATAATATTCCTCTTCTGGGAGAAGGCCGTACAGGAGAATCAGGTGGGCAGTGGTGGGAACTGGACCAATCATGTCATTAAGCGGCCTTCCTTGTGGTAAAATGTTGCGTTTCGTCCTAATTAGCAGAGACCTGTTTCTGATGGTTCCTGGTTGGAATGGCGATTACTGGTCGATTTTACAAACAGACTTTTGATAAAACATCCATATTTGCATCCTGTACACCAGAAACAAAAATAATTTTCCAAATTGTTATTTCGGTCGATTTGTCGTCAATTTTGTAAAATTTTTGGTAAATTTTGCCTGATTTTTTTTTTTTTTTTGCTTTTAGTAAATCCCACAACATGCAAAAAAATCCACAGACAACACAAAATTGACCTTCAGAAATTCTGGTTACCAGCCTGTCAAAATGATGGAACAACATAATAATTTAGTCAGTGCTGGCGGCTGTGCATGCCCGAACAGGACAACAATTGTATTCCTGTCAGGTGGCATCTAGTAGCCGGACGTACGCACAGCAGTTGAATTCCCCTGGTGACTAACCACTAGAAATGACCAAAATGAATGCCGCACAAACAGAGTTCTGCAGTAGGACGGAACATTTTGCACAAGGGGCGATACATTCATTTCCGCTGCTGATTCAACGCGCCATTCCATTGCACGCTGTGTTTGTGATTCACATCTCTACCTCTGGGTGGTAAATTCCATCGACGTGAGAATGTTGACATGCAGCATTGACCACGTCATCTACATTCATCATGAAATGTCATCATAATTGTTGACTGTTGACAAAATGTCCCTGGTGGCCTACCGGCTGAAGCAATGTCTTCTGGGCCGGTTGATGATGTTGACATCAGGATGTCTTTGGAGCGATAATGAAGCACTTCCGGCGGTGATTATTACTAATCCTAACCTCTAACCTTACCCTTAGGGGTGATTCAGCTTGGCTTGGAATTTTGCTGCTTCCCGGGAGCTGAAACGCCGCCCGTCATGTGAACACCCTCTGCCGTGCCAATGTCCGCCTTAGCAAGTGAATGGATTTTTACGCTGTCTGCCCCTTCTGCATGAACGCATCAGCAACTGAAATAGTCGCAGAAGGAGTTTGTACAGAGCCGCACCATCGGTCCCTGCCGCAAATACGCTGGGGACCGAACCTTAATAAATCAGGCCCTGAGTGCCTAACCCAAATTTCCCTTCCTGTGACCTAACTCGCCCTAACGCCTAACCCTAACCTCCATTCTGCAGATACCAATATGTTTAATGTCATCATAACTGCCGACACTGTGGTGTTGACATTATGACTTAAGGAAATTACATTAATGCTTGTTTTAATCAATTTAGAAATGAAAGTATTCCTGCCAGTGTAATGCATCACATATATATATATATATATATATATATATATATATATAAATACAATTTGGACCTCGTATTGCGCTGACAGTAATCTGCTGCTACTCCGATAAGACTCCCCTGTTAGTGGGAGTCGGACAAGAGATTTTGAAGGGGGGGGTTTTATCGGAGAGCGCTGAATGGTGTACCACCTAGTTACTTCAAATACAATATATAATACTGATACAATTTGTGTAGTGACAGTTGATATTTGTCCCTTTCCCGAATGAGACATGCCAATCTGTTCAAGGTATAAAAAGTTCTTTATTGAAACCCAACGCGTTTCGTCAGAACGACTTCATCAGGGGTAAAAACAAAATGTCTTTCAAGTATGTGGTTTGATCAACTTTTAGTACTCGTACAAGGTAAAATCCATGTGTGGGGTTTAGGCCAAAGCGGGTTTAATGGCAAAGTGTGGATGTAGATCCGCAGATAATAAAGGATGTTTAAGTCCCTTTTAAGATGGTTCAGGGGGAAGGTTTCCGTAGGGTTAGTAGAAATCAGGTAGATGCTGGATACACTAGACGTGATCCAGTAGTAGGTGACTCTGTTATATATACAGGATCTATTCAATAGATGATATAGTAATTTTGAAAATCAATCGAATATAAGGTGCATTGACGTGCAGAGTTCTTTTTTGATCGAATATCAATGAATGTGGCCCTTAATTATGGGATTACTTCATTCCGATAGGGTGGGTAAGATAGGTAAAGGCTCCACCAGCCTTATATGGATAAAAAAACAACGATTGTCAGGAATAAGAACTCAATCGTGTCAACGTAGAAATATTTTTCCACCAGTGGGAAATCGGATAAATGGAAACACTTGATTTCGCAAAAAATCTCCACAATGTAGCAATTTCTCAGGAGCTCCTTCACTGGCTACACACTACCAGCCAGTGAAGGAGCTCCTGAGAAATTGCTACATTGTGGAGATTTTTTGCGAAATCAAGTGTTTCCATTTATCCGATTTCCCACTGGTGGAAAAATATTTCTACGTTGACACGATTGAGTTCTTATTCCTGACAATCGTTGTTTTTTTATCCATATAAGGCTGGTGGAGCCTTTACCTATCTTACCCACCCTATCGGAATGAAGTAATCCCATAATTAAGGGCCACATTCATTGATATTCGATCAAAAAAGAACTCTGCACGTCAATGCACCTTATATTCGATTGATTTTCAAAATTACTATATCATCTTTTGAATAGATCCTGTATATATAACAGAGTCACCTACTACTGGATCACGTCTAGTGTATCCAGCATCTACCTGATTTCTACTAACCTTACGGAAACCTTCCCCCTGAACCATCTTAAAAGGGACTTAAACATCCTTTATTATCTGCGGATCTACATCCACACTTTGCCATTAAACCCGCTTTGGCCTAAACCCCACACATGGATTTTACCTTGTACGAGTACTAAAAGTTGATCAAACCACATACTTGAAAGACATTTTGTTTTTACCCCTGATGAAGTCGTTCTGACGAAACGCGTTGGGTTTCAATAAAGAACTTTTTATACCTTGAACAGATTGGCACGTCTCATTCGGGAAAGGGACAAATATCAACTGTCACTACACAAATTGTATCAGTATTATATATTGTATTTGAAGTAACTAGGTGGTACACCATTCAGCGCTCTCCGATAAACCCCCCCCCTTCAATATATATATATATATATTATATATTTATTAAGCAGTTCGATATTTTGAAACCTTTCTTCGGCATTGTTTCACCTCCTTAGATACCCTAACACCCCTGAAGAAGTCCCATTGGGACGAAACGCGTAGGGTCTTTCAGAAAAAGGGTTCTTCAACTGAGAAAAAAAGAATTTGGCTGTATATCACAGTAATAATTTGTCGAAAAGTGTGTGTCACACATGGAATTTATCATACTATGATCATGTGTATAATTTAGTATGTTTTATGTTATTTTATGAAATAAATTTTTTTAATTTGTTATTATACATCTGTGTGTACACACATTCTGTGAAACCATCAGCGCACCTCTATACTTTTCTTTTGTCTTTATATATATATATATATATATATATATATATATATATATATATATATATATATATATAGGCATGGGATATAGTACATTTAATTGCACTGTATATATAATATATAACACTTGTGTACGTGCTTATCACCCGAGCCACGGATTTTGCAATGTGTGGTTTTTTTTGAGGTGTTTCCGTCTAGTTCTCCCGCTTGCTACATTCCCTGCGGCGAGATGATAATCCATTGATCTCTGCGGTGATTAAGTTGTTAGCTTAATCAGGAAAATTACAGGGTTTTAGTCCTATGAGATCTCGGAGACTGACAGTTATCAAAACACAAGGAAGTAATATTGCCCCACATGCTACAATAACATAATCGCATTAAGGCTCTTATTCTGGTTCGCTCGCAAATGCAAATTCCTGCTCAAATGGAGAAAACCATGTGCACTGCAGGGGGGGAAGTTGTAACATGTGCAGAGAGAATTAGATTTGGGTGAGATATTTTGTTTCTGTGCAGGGTAAATACTGACTGCTTTATTTTTACACTGCAGTATAAATCTCACTTGAAGTAAAACCCCACCCAAATCTAACTCTCTCTGCACATGTTACATCTGCCCCACCTGCAGTGCACATGGGTTTGTCCATTTGAGAAAGAATTTGCCTTTGCGAGTGAGCCAGAATAAGGGCCTAAGCGTCTGTTTACTGGGACAGCCAATCAAATGTTCTGTCTGCCTGTACCGTGATGTGAGAGCGATGAAACCAGAAATCATTCAGTGTAAATTCAGTGTAAATTCAGTGTACTGATTGCTGTTCAGATATCTCTGAATTCTAATAAATTTGTGTTTTATTTGTATTATTCCAAATGTTCAGCAGTCCATTAAGGACGTATGTTATTTGGAACAAAGGTGATTTATAAATCGGGGAGAAGTACCAAAGCATGGAGAGACAAAACATCAACCAATCAAGCTTCTATAATTTTTCAAACAAATTCAAAATCAATCCGGCGCACTCGCCTATTCAATCCGCCGTTACCGACAGCATTGATGACAGTCAGATCCAACCTTTTTTTTTTTTAAGTTGGATTTGTTTTATCGGAAACGGCCACAGATTTTGTAAATCACAGCTGTTTTTCTACAACGTGCGCCCGTTTTTGCAGATCCACGGACTTTCCAAAACTCAACAGTCTGAACATTGAATTCCAACTGTCGCGTTACTGTCGGATCGGACTAAAACGCCCCGGGATTGAATACTATAGCCTGTAAAATGTAAGACATTGATTGGTTTGAACTTATCTCTCTAAGCTGCTGATGGTATTGGTGGCAGTATGGGGTTGGGGGGGGGATAAGAGCGATTGCTGAATTTTGCGGCTGTTTAGCTTCGCGCGTGCAGGTTACAATCCGTATACATGCACAGTATTTTGATAATCGGTTGGCGCCCGAATTCGCACAGCAGCGAACAGGCCTGAATGACCCTCTAGGTCATTTTGGGGGGAATTTTAAATATTCCTCTACAAAAAATCTGCATCCTGAAACCCGTTCTGTATCCTGAGCCAGGCACCTTGTTTCCTTGTACAGGAATTGTATCCCAGACGGCAGAAAGATCAGGGTATACAGATGGGGCGGTGTTCCCAAATCTCCTCCGTCTACTATAAGTACCAGATTCAGCACATGATAATATACTTTGGCTGTATACAGAGAGCACATTGTCATCACTTCCCTGTACAGCTGGCATTCAGCATTCTCCCATGTTCCTCGCCTGGGAAAATCTGTAGCAGCAATGGAAGCCCTAGCGGGGATTTCTGTCTCTGAATGCCGCACTGACAAAGGCACAGAATTCCCTGTGTATTCCCAGCGACATGAAGCCCTGTAGCGGTAGATATTTGGCCTTATTATTGTCCTCACCCCCGGGGCTGTACACTGACCCCACGTCTCATACGCCATGTCCATAGGGTGTTCGGTGTGGCTATTACCATGTAAATAACATCCCAGGAGCACGGAACATTCCTGTATTGTACTCTGGACTGTGAGAAAGTCTCGTAAACTCGGGGAGCAGATCCCGGTGTCAGAGCAAAGAGACGCCTCAGATTCCTACAGTAAATATTAGCAACAGGTTCCAGCCTTAATGTGGAGAGACTGCGGGCAGACGGTGGGTGCAGCCGTTCTGTAGGCGCAACCCAAGAGACAGAAGCCTATCGATCTAGAACACAAGTTCTCAGACTCGGTGCTCAGGACAGTGCATGTTTTCCGGGTCTCCTCACAGAATCGCAAGTGAAATAATTAGCTCCATCTGTGAATCTTTTCAAATGTGTCAGTGAGTAATGAGTGCACCTGTGCACCTGCTGGGTGACCTGGAAAACGTGAACTGTGTGGGGACCGAATTTGAAAACCACTGATCTAGGAAATAGGACATCATTGAGGTGTGAGGAACTAAATCCATCAATTTGTATGCCTTACAATCTGGTGCAATGTAAGCTACTTTGACATTAAGGTGTATCCGTAACTGTGTATTCCTGCTCTGCAGAGAACATATGTAATTAGACATGGGCTTTGCTGATACGTAGGCAGTATGGATGGTGTAATGGTTAGCATTAGTGCCTCACAGCGCTGAGGTCAGGGGTTCGATTCCCACCATGGCCCTAACTGTTTGGAGTTTGTATATTCTCCCCGTACTTGCGTGGGTTTCCTCCGGGTACTCCGGTTTCCTCCCACAATCCAAAAATATACCGTAGTAACAAATTAACCCTAGAACAGTGATGGCTAACCTTCACACTCCAGCTGTTGTTGAACTACACATCCCAGCATCAGTTTTGGCATGGCCAAATAGTAAAACTGTAGCAGAGCATGCTGGGATGTGTAGTTCAGCAACAACTGGAGTGTCAAGGTTTGCCATCACTGCCCTAGAATGTCTGTGTGTACATGTGGTAGGAAATATAGATTGTAAGCTCCACTGGTGCAGGGACTGACGTGAATGTTCAAGTATTCCCTGTAAAGCGCTGCGGAATATGTTTGCACTATATAAGAAACTGTAAATAAATAAATAAATGTGTGATCACCCTCTCAGTCACTCACTGCAGGTGTCCATATTAGGAGGGAGAAGTGGCTTTAAGTGTACAGGCAGAGAGTGAGTGACAGATTTGCAGTCTTGCTTTGCAGAAATACACAGTCTGTATTGGTGGGTTTAGGTGGGTGCTAATGATGTCACAGTAACTTCGGTGCCTAGGTACTAATCTTTAGAGAGAGAGAGAGAGAGAGATAAAATACTAGGCAATCAGCTGCTAATTTTTTTTAAATTACAGTTATGAGCCTGTAACATGGCAGTTATGAGCTGATTGCCTGGTACTTTATCTCTCTCCAATAGTATATAGACCCTCAGTTTCAGCTAAAGATGTCAGAAGAAGCTTTAGCAGTTGAATGTTACAGTTAGCTGTGTACTATATATTTTACCTCAGAAAATCTTTATTTTGGAATTTATTGAGCACATAAATGTGAAATAAATGATATTCTTGGTCCACGGCTCTGGGGGTGTAATCTCTGCAGCCTCTAGTGGCTGCATCCAGTATTGCAGTAAATGTAATGAATTGCTGTAATACTAATCCAGAACAATCTAGTGAAAATCTTATACTCTAAACTGCAACGTTACCCCCATTCAGACACAAGCAGCGGTTGTGGCTTGTGATGCGCATGTCTGACCCGCCCTCAGTTCACCAGCGCTGCGCATGCAAATCATGGATGCCACCGCCAATTCCCCTTGATAACATGAAAATTTGCCCCGTTCCGAATTAACCCGAATTAGGCCCCATGGTGGAACAATTTACTTAGTTTTATATTTTTTTCTACTTTTAGCAAATGAGAAACTTTTGGCCCATTTTTGGGAACCACTGGCATATCCTAACCAATGCTAATAACACAGTTATGGGCACCACAGAAAATCAAAGGAACATGGGGAGAACGTAGACACCCCATGCCCTGGCCAGGACTGCACCTTGCAATGTATATTGCTGTTATAGGTATATAGTGTACATTCAAGTCAGGGGCTTGTGGGTAATACAGACTGCTACAGATAGTCAGAGGGACCAATTATTCCTGAATATTCCATCTGGAAAAGAAGAGAAAGCGAGAGACAACGCTCTCTAAGTGAAGTCAAATCTGTAAAATCTTATCCCAATTTTGGGGTGCTGGTAATGTGGGTACCGTATATATTATAAATAAGTGCTCATCAAAACATCTTTGTGGGTCATCTTGTGCTCAAATAACCAGGATATACCCGGGTGATGCCAGGTGTCACGGGTGCCATGTGAGGTATAATCCACATAGGTGATGCCATGTAGTTTCCGTAAAGAGGAAAGATAAACTCCAATTAAAGTTTTTAAGAGTTTATTAAGAACTCAAAGAAAGCTTAGCTTACATAAATGAATACACAGTAGGGGTGCCAGGACAGAGGCACTCTGTATTCTCTTATGGAAGCTACTCTGTTATTTATAATGTATACGGTACGCACATTACCAGCATCCCAAGATTGGGATAAGGTTTTACAAAACTTAGAGAGCGCTGTCATACCCTCCAACTGTACCGATTTTGCCGGTACAGTACCGTTTTTTAATGGTCTGTACCGGCAAAACACAAAGTGTACCGATGTACCGATTTCCAGGTCTTCAGCCAGCGTACAGTGTGTTATGGTGCGGTGGGGGCAGAACACTCGGTTTCAAACTACAAATCCCACGATTCCTTGCGTGAAAGCTGGTATCCGGTGTCATTGCCCAGCTTCATCAGCATGCACAGCAGTGACAGCACCTCACACATAGGTTCTGTGCTGTCTCCTCTCACTCACTACCTTCACCGCCCGCACATCGCCTCTCCAGCCCGGGGAACCGCCGCAGCGCCGCTACAATCCCACTGTCGTCCTAACCACCTCACGTGGCATCATAGCAGCGGATTAGACAGCGGCTTACTAGATATATATTTAATATATAAGCACTCACTTTTTATTTTAAATGTCTGGAAAGTGGGCGACGACGCCCACTTTACTTGTGACCACGCCCATTTTACTTGTGACCACGCCCACTTTCTGTGTGCGTACCGAATTTTGCCCTCCAGATGTTGGAGGGTATGCGCTGTTTCTCTCTCTCTACACCCTGAGACGGCACAACAATGTTTCACTGGAGAATATGTACATTTTATTTATTTATTACCAGTTTCTTATATAGCGCACACATATTCCGCAGCGCTTTACAGAGTATAGTTGAACATTCGCATCAGTCCCTGCCCCATTGGAGCATACAATCTATATTCCCTACCACATGTACACGCACACAGACATTCTAGGGTTAATTTTGTTGAAAGCAAATTGACCTACCAGTATATTTTTGGATTGTGGGAGGAAACCGGAGTACCCAGAGTAAACCCACGTAAGTACAGGGAGAATATACAAACTCTGCACAGTTGGGGCATGGTGGGAATTGAACCCATGACCTCAGTGTTGTGAGGCGGTAATGCTAACCACTACACCATCCAAGCCCCCTACACACTAGACACTAGACCTTTTTTTAAATGATATCAGTAATTTTGGCTATTCTAATTAATATCCTCTAAAAAATAGTTTAGTGTGTTTGCCCCATTGATACCAATGCCTTCTCCCGGCATTGTTAATGACCCCAGCCATTATTACTATACTGCCAATGAGGCATGCAACACTCGGGGGGCGGGTGATGTCACTGATGATATTGTTTACTAATATCGTTCAGTGTGTACACAATATCGTTTGCGCGGGACATTGGAAAACTTTAAGAATACATCACTGATGATATCGCTCAATGAACGAGTGTATACAAGGATTAGCTTATCTGACCAGCAGGATCTGTAACAGTGATGTTATGGAGCTCCAAACTCTGCTACACAAAGCTTAGCCAAAGAGTCTGGATCATAAAACTTCTGCTGTTACTTATGGTCGGTCAGTCTATCTATCTATATATCTATCTATCTATCTCAGTGTTTTTCAAACACTGTGCCGTGGCACACTAGTGTGCCCAGAGCTGATCTCAAGTGTGCCCCCAGATCTAGAGATGCCCACACCAGTTTACAGCCACCACCAGTTCAACAGTTATTTACTTTTACTGGTCTCTTCTTTTCATTTAAAGGGCCAATATATTTTATTTTTGTTACTTGTGCCCAATAGGTTTTTTTTTTTCCCTGTGGGTGTCAACGCGGGTCTCATGGTGTGCCTTGGCAATTTTAAAATCTTATTTAGTGTGCTGCAAGGTAAAACGGTTGAAAATCAGAGATTTATCTATATGTGACATTTGTTAACATTTATAAATATAGTGCCATATTATTTCACACTGCACGTTTATTATATAAATAGCGATAGATTAGATAGATAGATAGATACTGTATAGATAGATATATAGATAGATAGATAGATAGACAGACAGACAGATACTGTATATAGATAGATAGATAGATAGATAGATAGATAGTGTACTTAGATAGGTACTGTAGATAGATAGATAGATAGATAGATACTGTATAGATAGATACTGTATAGATAGATATATAGATAGATAGATAGATAGACAGACAGACAGATACTGTATATAGATAGATAGATAGATAGATAGATAGATAGATAGATAGATAGATAGATAGTGTACTTAGATAGGTACTGTAGATAGATAGATAGATAGATAGATAGATAGATAGATAGATAAATAGATAGATAGATAGATAGATACTGTACATAGATAGGTACTGTAGATAGATAGATAGATAGATAGATAGATAGATAGATAGATAGATAGATAGATAGATAGATAGATAGATACTGTAGATAGATAGATAGATAGATAGATAGATAGATAGATAGATAGATACTGTATGTAGATAGATAGATAGATAGATAGATAGATAGATAGATAGATAGATAGATAGATAGATAGATACTGTATGTAGATAGATAGATAGATAGATAGATAGATAGATAGATAGATAGATACTGTAGATAGATACTGTAGATAGATAGATAGATAGATAGATAGATAGATAGATAGATAGATAGATACTGTATGTAGATAGATAGATAGATAGATAGATAGATAGATAGATAGATAGATACTGTACATAGATAGATAATCATAGAACAGCATATAATGCAGTGATTAGTTGAAGATCTTTTCTGCCATTCTGAAGCTTGTAGTACTTATGCCCCCATGGCAGGACACCCCCTGGATGGGGACAGACGGGGACAAGCACTACAAGCTCCAGAATGGCAGCGTCTTCTGCAGGGAGCTGATTCGTCTGCTGATTTTGGGTCCGGACTATTCCAGGTGTTACCCAGTCCCCCCATAAAGCGAATGCTGCAGCACATGAGCCCAGCAGCTGGCAGCGTTGTCCCTACACAGTGTTCCCAGGCCGTGGGCACAGGACAGTAATACAGTAACTTGTGCAATAACTCCAGCACGGGACATAAGGTTCTGTGCTGACTTCTGTTACATGTCAGAGCATCATTACCAGATTTCCCAATAGGCAATAAAGTCATGCGGAAATAATACAAAATAAAAATAAGCAAATAAATATAATAATAATAATAGCAGCACATATGACATTATTGCAGACTGCTCATTCATTGCCTGGCACATGAATTCTGCTGCTAGAATAATACAGCACCACTGTAGCAAACAGAAAGTTCCCTGTGCACATCTGATCCCAAGCAGGGAAGTACAGATTGCCTGGCCATAGAGACTGAGTACTACAGACAGAACCTGAGCCCTTACCTCTCGCTGCCCTCTCTCCTGCTGTCAGCAGCACCACACTGTCACTGACTGACTGAGCGCAGCCTGCCCTGTCCTCCAAGTGTCTGACAACCCCTCGTGCCGTCTACACTGCACGGCCACGCCCACTCCTGCACTCAGACTCTCCTCTCACGTTCTCCCTATGGCTACACTGCTCTCCACTAACATTATAAGGCAGAATAGCCAGGGAGGGTGTATGACTATGTATATCTTACAGAATCCATGTGGAATAATGTGTTCTCTAGTTTCATTTATGGGGATATAAAGGATCCTAATTAATACATTTAGTTATATTGCTATGGTTTTATAGATGGTAAATAAGTAGCAGTAATTATATATATACTTATTTTAAGCTGTAGAACGTGTGGTGGCAGTGGTGGTGTTATTATTCCGTATAACACACAGTTGCTAATGATACCAGGAGATTATTAATATAACCAGTGCTATTTTTGAGCAGGAACCAGCAGGAACTCAGTTCCTGAACCTCTAATTAAATATGACATCATCAGGAACTGGGTTCCTCGACCTATTCTGTGCTAAAATGTACTTTCCATTAGATAAGTTTTATTTTAAAACCCTCCTGCCACCCGGCAAATCTTGCTAGTCTTCTCAAATTTTTATTGTCCATCCACGATAATCCGAAACGCTGGTGGGCAGGGCCAGGGCCACCAACAGCTGGGTGCTATGGGTACAGCTGTCCCAGGCCCCGGCCTCTGGAGGGTAGTAGTCCACAGCAGTAGTAGTCCACAGCACCACCCCCACACACCGCCTCCCCCACCGGGCAGCCCCCCAGCCAGGCATGCATGGTACACAGTGCAGCCTGCAGAGCGCCGAACCTAGGACACAGAGGGGCTCGGCGCTCTGCAGGCTGCACTGTGCCTGTGTTGTGTGTTCACCGAGAGGTCAGCTGAGGTGAGCTCCGGGGAAGGGGGGGGGTGCGGGGAGGGGTTGCGGGAGCGGGGAGGGGGTCACCCCAAAATTACTAGTGGCGGCCCTGGGCTGGTACACAGGAGACATCGTGCCAAGTAATGTCATTTTCCTTCACGGTCAGTCGCCACAAGGGTTGTGATGGCTTTCCTGCAGTGCACACTCTGAGCCAAAATGTATAGATACACCACTGCTGGGATCCATGGTGGCAGGTCTGAGTAAGAAAAAGAAGGTGGACAGGACTTAGGCCGACACCTGAAATAGGTGACAGGGTCAATATGTCGACACAAGCATGAGGTCTGAGTGTCAATAGATACACCCAGGGCTATTTTTCAGTAGGCTCCAGCAGGAACTGAGGCCCTTATTCTAGTTCACTCTTTCTGACAAAATATTTCTTAGATGGACAAAACCATGTCCACTGCAGGTGAGGCAGGTGTTACTTGTGCAGAGATAATTAGATTTGGGTGGGGTTTTACACCTGCCCCACCTGCAGTGCACATGGTTTTGTCCATCTAAGAAATATTTTGTCAGAAAGAGTGAACTAGAATAAGGGCCTCAGTTCCTGCTGGAGCCTACTGAAAAATAGCCCTGGATACACCCATAGGTGGAGCTAGACACACCCTTTGAGCAGAACCAGACACACCCCCTCAACAAACTTCTGCTACCACCTGCAATCTCCCTGAAGCTAATTTTCAAAAGCATGTTCCATCCTTGTCTGTACATTTGTATATACAGAGGGGAATATTGTTGTTGCAGCTCATTGGTTCAATGATTCATTCTTTCTGAAAAGTCTCGCATGTCCCACGTACACCTGC
This sequence comes from Crinia signifera, assembly GCF_055691185.1. Lineage (NCBI taxonomy): Eukaryota > Metazoa > Chordata > Amphibia > Anura > Myobatrachidae > Crinia > Crinia signifera. The sequence continues at coordinate 322,234,760 of NC_139219.1, read as the reverse complement.
ATGCCACGGAATATAGCACAGAAACTTAAATGAGATCCATTATTGCTTTTTCTCCAAACATACTCTAACCCGGCACGGACAGATGTGTTGGAATTCCATAGAAAAATAATGAACAATTGGATTTGGTGATAATTGCTGTCTTGCATTATTATTGCGCCTGCCATCAACCTTCTAATCATCCCACCTACATGGATAAAAGTAGCCACATTGCTGCTTGGTATCACCGTGTGCACCGCACTAAATATGGGCTAGAGAAAGCATATATAGTATGCATGGGGGTGGTATATAGGTCACAGTCAGTGACATCCGGCTTAAGAATTAACCCCCTTTAGTGCCATAGGTTCATGAGTTACCCCAGAAGGGTGACATCTGGCCTTTGGGCCACCATTTGGACAGCCCTGTTCCGTGCAGTGACTCGTCTGTATCCAGGCTCCCCTCTAACCTATTGCGCGGAGATGAATGTCATATATTAGACATGTAACGTCACGTCAATGGGGCTGTCAGCAATGACTGAGCTGACTCAGCACTGAGCTCTTACACCTTCTGTATACAGACACACAATACGGGATTTACCAGGATTAGCGAGCTCAGTGAGACGGACTCCTTCATGTGCGTCTTATTGATCTAGGGACAAGTGCACAGGAAGCAGAACTGGATACAATCCATAACATGGTGTATTATGTCGCTCTATAATTATCCCTGGTATAACTGCTCCTTGGGTTGTGTGTGTGTGTGTGTGTGTGTGTGTGTGACTACTAGGCCGGCGCAGGGATACATGCTGTATGCATGGGGCATTATGTGATGGGGCATTGATGAACTACAGTAGGCAAAGTATCCTCATGCCCTGGGGTTAGATACATTCAGGGGATGCACAGAAATAGATTAATTTTACTTTTATAGTTTATTTCTTCTACAGGACATCTATCTATCTATCTATCTATCTATCTATCTATCTATCTATCTATCTATCTATCTTTCCTTATGTTGCATTGATTGGTTAGTATAATTACGTGAGAGGAGGTTTATGTCGATCATACTCACTGCTGATGTCAGCCACATGTGTGTGTGTGGCCACAATGGGCAAAGATAGGGAATATAGAGCAAAGATAGGGAATATTAACCCTGTCATTCAGCTATTGCTCCATGTTTATGACTTATTCCGCATTCCCTGTGAGCACAGTGAGGACATACAAACACCACGCAGATTTCTACTTACATTGGGATTTAACTCATGGTGTTAGCTTGGCAATGCTTACCACTGTGCCACAGTAACCTGTCCACTCCTGCAATATTGCTAGTGAGGGCAGGGCTGCATGTGACAGGGGCAGTGACATGATGTGGAGGAGGGGAATGGGGCAGCAGGAAGCCACAGACTGAGAGTTACATAGTGGGAGGAGCAGGGTCCCCAGCAGCACAGAGTATATCAGGAGATGAGTGATGTGTCAGTGAGGACAGGGCTGCATGTGACAGGGGCAGTGACATGATGTGAGGAGGGGAATGGAGGCAGCAGGAAGCCACAGACTGAGAGTTATATAGTGGGAGGAGCAGGGTCCCCAGCAGCACAGAGTATATCAGGAGATGAGTGATGTGTCAGTGAGGACAGGGCTGCATGTGACAGGGGCAGTGACATGATGTGAGGAGGGGAATGGAGGCAGCAGGAAGCCACAGCCTGAGAGTTATATAGTGGGAGGAGCAGGGTCCCAGCAGCACAGAGTATATCAGGAGATGAGGGATGTGTCAGTGAGGACAGGGCTGCATGTGACAGGGGCAGTGACATGATGTGAGGAGGGGGATGGAGGCAGCAGGAAGCCACAGACTGAGAGTTATATAGTGGGAGGCGCAGGGTCCCCAGCAGCACAGAGTATATCAGGAGATGAGTGATGTGTCAGTGAGGACAGGGCTGCATGTGACAGGGGCAGTGACATGATGTGAGGAGGGGAATGGAGGCAGCAGGAAGCCACAGCCTGAGAGTTATATAGTGGGAGGAGCAGGGTCCCAGCAGCACAGAGTATATCAGGAGATGAGGGATGTGTCAGTGAGGACAGGGCTGCATGTGACAGGGGCAGGGACATGATGTGAGGAGGGGAATGGGGGCAGCAGGAAGCCACAGACTGAGAGTTATATAGCGGGAGGAGCAGGGTCCCCAGCAGCACAGAGTATATCAGGAGATGAGTGATGTGTCAGTGAGGACAGGGCTGCATGTGACAGGGGCAGTGACATGATGTGAGGAGGGGAATGGAGGCAGCAGGAAGCCACAGACTGAGAGTTATATAGTGGGAGGAGCAGGGTCCCAGCAGCACAGAGTATATCAGGAGATGAGGGATGTGTCAGTGAGGACAGGGCTGCATGTGACAGGGGCAGTGACATGATGTGAGGAGGGGAATGGGGGCAGCAGGAAGCCACAGACTGAGAGTTATATAGTGGGAGGAGCAGGAGATTAGGCTCTGGTCAGAAAGTTGCAGGGAGATTTTACTGTAGTATCAAATTCTCATATATATGAAACAAAGTTCATTCATTCAACATGTTTAAATAGACCATCACAACAATGCAGTTATAGTATTATCTCAGTCTCTTTGTTCCCAATGAGTGTAGTTTTTATATGTGAGCAGTCCTCATTTAAAGTTGAGAAATAAACAGTTTATCCTTTCACTTATGTCCAACCTTAAATGATTTATGTTTTTTACTAGTTACTATTTTTACCAGCTAATTATTCGGCGATGCCTCACATCGTTATTTAACTGCATTCTTATGTGCATTGTCCAGTGTACAACATTACTGCCATAACTGAGTGTGTGTATATACATTACTGCTAGGTTTCAGTTGCTAGGTAGAAATTGTAACAAAGATTTGACAATGTCATTTTATTTTTCCATATCACAATGTCAGCGTTATGCACTGGTAATACAGGTTATGTCTAGTTTCATTGAAAGACTAGTCTGCAACCTTGTGATTGCCTCTGTGTTTGTGCATGGGTGTGAGAGAGAAAGAGATGTAGTTTCACTCGCTGCCAACAGATGGCAGTGTTTTGGAGGGACACAAACAGACACTAGACATATACAAGGGTGGATCAATAAGTATCTGTTTGATAGGTGGCGTTACTGAGGAAAGTTGGTATTACTATCGTTGACTACCATTTTTCACACAACCCCATACCAGATTTCAGATTGAGTCATAGCTTAATTTTTTTCTCCAACTCAACAATGGACCAGATCCCTCAACCGGAATTGTTGCGGCCAAATTGCATGAATAGCGCTACGAATTGTTGCCGCATCCACCGTACTCGCCCGACTTGGCTCCCTGCGACTTATTTCTGTTCTTTAACCTGAAAACTTGGCTCGCGGAGAAAAACAATTCGTATCGCAATTCATGCAATTTGGCCGCAACAATTCCGGACGAGGGAGCCGGTGCATTGTCGTGGTGGAAAAAAAAACTAACCTATGAATCAATTCTGAAATCTGGTATGGGGTTGTGTGAAAGATGATGGTACGCGATAGGAATACCAACTTTCCTCAGCAACCGCACCGGTTTTCAAACACAGGTACTTATTGATCCTCCCTCATATATAGATGATATATAGATATATATTAATAAAAGTCTAACTACTCCTCACCTCTATGGGGGGGGGGGGGGCACTTAAAGTGTATTGCGCACAGGTGGGTACTAGATGGCACAATTCAATTGATTGCTCCAATAGGGAACCCACCTATGCTAACATTACTGTTGTGCTATGGGCTGGTGACACACACACACACACACACATATATATATACACACACACACATACACATAGATAAAACATTAGACACATCTGTTGAAAGTGGTTGATGAACACAAAGAGACAGAATGTGTTATACCTAATGAAGCAATATCATAGCGATAAAACCCATAGAATAGCATAATACCACATTACACTGTATGTAGTGCCGGTGGAAGGTCACGGAGTGTAATCCGCGCACACACAAGGGCATTGGGAGACAGTGTGCAGACAATACACTTACCTGGGGTTCCTGCTGGCTGGGAGGATCCAGGATTCACATTGAGCCGGTCCTGGCTTCCTCCTGATATGCTGCACACAAGATGCTGCTGTCTGCACCCCCTCCCAGCCCCCGGGTCATTGTGATGAGTGGCTGTGTCTTGTCTCAATCTGCATTCATTCTGGGTTGTACCTCCCCATTTTCTATGTGTCCCTCTTTTTTTTTTTCAGAATGACTTTTTGTTGCGTCAGGACAGTTGCCAGGAGACAGCAGAGCTATTCCAGCTTACACTCTCGCTTCTTTCATTCATAGAGACTACGGTCTACCTCCCTGCAGAGGCAGCGCGGGCGCCAGGTCCTACGCACCGACATGTTCTCCCTCCCTCAGTGGAAGGGATCCTGAACACAGAGGATTTGTAGAGAGAGATTTCCAAATGCCGTCCACAATCCCCCACTCATCAGACAAGTGCGGGAGTCTGGGGGAGCGGTAGAAGAACCTAGTAACGACCTGGGATATGAATGTAAACATCTGCCTTTTTATACACTGGATACTGTATTGAATACTGTAGTATAGACTGTATCAAACATTTAAATAATATAAATAAGTGGTCAGGAAAAGGGTAAACACCATAATACCATAATTAGTACAAAAACTAGTTATGGACTTTCTAAGCTCACATTCTCCCACCTCATGATAAGTCTCCTGTCTCTTCTTCCTAGCAGCTGCTCTCTGGTCCAGTGCACATTAAGGGCTCAGAACCACACACACAGCAAATTTGCTAGAAGAAGCTGTCCCTTATACTGCATGATATCATATTATGGGCAGTATTCAATGACAATTTTGACGATGTGCAGCGAATCCTGTTTAGGATGCCGCAGGGAGCCTGAGGACGGCGGCAGGCAGGGAGATAGAAGTCTCCCTGCCTGCCCCAGAACGTTTGTGGGGGGGAGGTGGGCTCCCCGGGAGCCAGGCAGCACAGGCTGCCCCCCGGGATAGCCAACAGGGGACCGGGTATTCACTGCACCCGATCGTGCATATGTAATGATCGGGAGCAGTGAATATATGAATATCTAATGAGCGGCTCGGCTCCCGGCCCCCTGCTGGCTGCTGTGTAAAAAAATATATATATATATATATTTTTTTTTTTTTTATTAAATATATATTCATGTGCTTACAGCAAATGAATAAAAATAGCATGCCCCTCCTCAGAATAAAATTCCTGATTTTTTTACACCAAATGTAAAAAACAAAACACTTTATTTTAAAAGTTTACATTCCACTTCACCATAAAAAGATAGCGATTGCTACTCGGTGAATCATGGCGAAAAAAACCTTGAAATGTATTCGCCATCTGGTTATTGAATAGGGTGATTCACAGTTTTAGTCAAAAAAATCGCCTTACAGCATGAAAATAGCACAAAATCACCATAAAACATGGCGAATCAGCCTCATTGAATACTACCCTATATGTGTTCTACTTGCCAAGAAGAGGGGGTTTACCCCCTATGGGCCTCTGATGGTAAATAGTTCTGATCCAGGGTGCCTACCCACCCGGGATAGCCGGAAAGGTCCAAGAAATCAGGCCCCCCTCCCAGCCCCCCGGAAAGGAGGTCAAACCTCCCGGAATCCTTGCCGTCTCCTACGACCCCCCCCCTCCTCGGCAGGGGTTCCGGAGAAGCAGGTGATGCAAATTGCGTCTTTGTAGTAGCACTGCCCACCACTGTGTAATGCCTAAAATACCAGCATTTCATGGAGGTGGGCGGGGCCACGAGGACGTCATTGGGCTTATGAAATGATACACTGAGCGTGCTGGGATTCATAGTTCCACAGTAAATGTAAGCGGAATGGGCAAAGCTCAACGTGCTCAGTGTTAATAGACCCTTAAGTCTTATTTAAGCATATGCAACTATGTATTTATGGATGAGGGGCAGTGTTGGCGCTGGATGGATTTAGGTGACATTCAGAAATATGTCAGTGTTCCGGAAGCATGAGGAGAAGGCGGTCACGCAGAGGGGCCTGTACTGCTCTGTGGTTGGGATGCGCAGTCCATCAGGTGTCATTCTAAAGGTGCCCATACACGTTGCGATTTTAACATGCGTTTTGAACTTTAAAAGTTCAAAACGCATCGCATTGGTTAGAATCGCACCGAGATGCGATGCGCGTCCCCGCGGGTACAATATTGTATAGCACAAAAGGTATCTGCAGGCAGTACTTTTTGTGCTGCATCACATCGCATCGCATCAGTTTTGTAGTACATGCCATGTGATGCATGTACTACAAGAGGCGAAATCGCATCACATCTGCACAGTACATCGCATCGCATCCCCTACAAGTGCCAAAATCGCATGGCACAATAAAGTACAAAACGCACAGCACCTAAAAATCGCCACATGTATGGGCACCTTAACTGGTACTGGGACAGTTTGCTCCTTCCAGATGATACACATAGCTAGTGGCAGGTGCTCAATTAGCTTAGTAATACCACTCAGGTGCATGGAAGGAGGGGTAATACTGAGTAAGTAAAAAATCCATGGTTTCCCCCAGCTCACTGAATGGTATTAGTAACCAGACTAGAACACTACATGATAATAGAATTCAGAGATATAGGTTACATATATTTGCGCAAATTTATGTGTAAGTCCCCAAGCCGTCGTCAAGGCTTCTCTGTATATTGGGGGGTCCCTAGCGCTATATCTAGGTGCAGGGTGCAGCACACCAAAAACCAGCACAAGCAAGTAAGCACAGAGCAGCACACCAGTGAATATACTATAGTGTTAATAGGGATTAGTGATAGGAAGCCGAAGCTATATATATATATATATATATATATATATATATATATATATAGTGTGAGAGAAATAAAATAAAATGCTATTAAAATATTGAAGAAATAGTGTTAGTGAGAAAAAAAGGTACTAAGTGTTAATAGAATGTAAAGGTGTGCCACACTAGAGCCACCCAGCCCAACCAGTCCATGGGCACCACACCCACACCACCGTTACCCTAAATTGGGTCTACAATTAGTCAGCAAGGAGCCACATGATAATAGATCCTTACTTGGTATATCTGAACTAAGAGCTACCTACCTTGGAGCAACCCCAGACTACTCCATGTGGCATATCAGGACCTGCATCTCCTCCTAATACAGGCTCCTTTCTGCCTCTCACAACATACATATAGATAGTGGCAGGTGCTCAATGTGTTCAGTAATACCATTTGTTATCAATGCTGGCCACACATCAGACCAACTTTTCCTCCAATCATCCAACTAGTTGGTTGGATGGAATAAAAATCTGGAACTGGATGGGAGCAAATGACAAAGAGCAATTTGCTCACAAACCTAAGAAAATGGACAAAAACATTCAGTGAAATGATTTAAATCAAACAGATTTTGATTTTCCAGATTTTCGGAGCAAATCACTGAATTACAAATTACATTTGTTCCCATCCAGCACCAGATTTTATTCCATCCAACCAACTAGTTGGATGGTTGGAGGAAAAGTTGGTCTGATGTGTGGCCAGCATTACTCAGTATTACCCCTCCTCCCATGCACCTGAATGGTATTACTAAACTAACTGAGCACCTGCCACTCTCTATATGTATGTTGTGAGAGGCAGAAGGGAGCCCATATTAGGAGGAGATGTGGGTCCTGATTAGAGGTGAGCGGTCTAGATTCCGTGGAATCCGAACCGCTCAGAACATAGCTGGCCTGACGTACCGCAAGCCACACTCGCGAGTTCCTGGCTTTGTTCAGAAACCTGAGCGCGGCCGAAAGCGGGAATCTGGCATCGGATTCTCGTGAAAACACCAAGTCTGTAAGCTCAGCGTCCCGAGAATTCGGCACCATTTTACAGTCACGCTTCCAGCTGCGCACAGCTCTGCTCGTGGTGGGTCTGGGCGTTGTGTAGGCTAGAAGGGTGTTGAACTTGTCATCATTAGTGTGCAGAGGAGTGTTGTGCAGAGGGGTGCAGTGCAGTCAGTGCCAGTAGCGCACGCAGGGGGGGTTTCTGAGTACCCAGAACCCCCCCCAGGAGTCTAAGGGCCCTAGACTGAAAGCTGGGGTCTCCTCTTTCCATGGGTACAAGAATTTTAAAAATCGGCCCTTGGGAACCGGAGATATCTGACTTCAAAGCAGTGGTCCCCATCCAAGCATGTTAATTGCAATTCCCAGTCAGATATTTCAGGTTCTGTCTGACAGAGTTTTTCTGAGGATATATTCCAAAAGCTGAGACTCTTCCACTTTGAGGGACACTAGTAGCTTGTCTCTACTCTGCCCAGAACCAGAGATATCAGCCTTCCAGCAGCTGGTTACTGCTCCAGCTCCACACACCTGGTATGTAGTTTTATATTCTCGTTGGCGGATGATCTGCCTCCTGAACTCTGATCCCCTAGTCCCCAGTACCATTTGGTAGGTGGGATTCTCTAGTTTTTAATTCCATTAAAATCTAAGAAATCTATTTCTGGAAACTGGAGATATATGCAGTCAAGCAAGCTGTCCTCCCACCAGGAAATTATGAATAATAAGCCCACTCCACTATACACCCCTCTGCATATAAAACATCCTCTACCACCCTGGAAGTTATGTATCAGGGCCCCTTCATTCAGCCCAATGCCCCCTTCTCCCACCCCATTTACCACCATCTGTGCAGTGTAGGGGTAATTAGTGGAAATTACTGATCCAGGCCCTACATGCTGAGCGGTTGATATAATACCCCCTGCCAGTTGCGGGACATCAAAACTTCCCCCACCCCTACTGCTGGAGGATCGGTAGGGGCCCCAATACATTGATATGCACAGGGGTCTACACTGCTGTTATGTATGTATATATATATATATATATATATATATATATGTGTGTGTGTGTGTGTGTGTATATTATTATTATTTATATACATTTGGTCTATCTATAATACTTTAACTGACCCGGCATATACTGGGTCACCTAAGTGTCCATCTCCGTGCTTTGCTCCACCCCTCTGGAAACCCCCTTCTGAAAATCCTGTGTTTGCCACTGAGTGCAGAGGGGTGCAGTGCAGTGCAGAGGGGTTTGTGCAGTGCAGAGGGCTTTGTGCTGTGCAGAGGGGTTTGTGCAGTGCAGACTCAGAGCAGAGGGGTTTGTGTGCTGGGTTATATATTATATATATAATATACTTATATTGTAGTAATTGTACTGGTTGTGTGTTAGGCAGGCTGTCAGTCAGTGTAGTGGGGTACAGTAGTACACAGGCAGGCTGTCAGTCAGTGTAGTGGGGTACAGTAGTACACAGGCAGACTGTCAGTCAGTGTAGTGGGGTACAGTAGTACACAGGCAGGCTGGCAGTCAGCTTTTCATTCAATTTTTTTTTTTCATTGTGGTGTGTGGTCACTGTGGTGTGCTGCACTGCAATCCAATACACCATACATATATATTACTGTCAGAAGCAGAACAAGTTCTGTGTGTGATTGTTCTGCCTCCATGGTCCACGCAGTGTTATACTGTACAAGCCCAGTCCATGAAAAAAAACATTCAATATAAATATACATTTTGCTGTTCTTTATTTTTTGCTGTATACTGCACCCCAATAGTATACACCACAAGTTACGTGTGTGGTTGTTCTGCGTCCACGCAGCGTTATACAAGCTGCGCATTAAAAATAATTAAAGTAAAAAAATCCAAATAAATTTCTCTCTTCTTTATTCATTGTTTGTTTGTACTGCACCCATAGTATACTGTCAGAAGGTCTGTGTGTGATTGTTCGGCCTCCACGCAGCGTTATACAAGATATAAAAAAATAAAATAAAAACAAAACAATGTTGCTCTTCTTTATTGTTTGTGTGTACTGCACCCCAATACACCATACTGATACTGTCAGAAGTTCTGTGTGTTAATAACCAGCCAGCTTGCTGCAGACCTTGGCCTAAATTGAATGAAAACAACATTGTGAGCTGTAAAGTTGTCAAAATTGTCTGGAAGGGGCTGGAAATTAATGTTATTGAGGTTAATATTACTCTAGGGACAAAAAACACAAAAATGAAGCGATTTGGGCGTTTTTTTTTTACCATTTTTGAAAAAAATTCAAGTCCAAATCCAAAGCCTTTCACCGCTGTTTGACAAAGCCAAATCCAAATCCCGGCAACGATCCAAATCCAAATCTTCGACCCCAGCGCTCATCTCTAGTCCTGATATGCCACAAGGAATATTATGGGGTTTCTCCAAGTAAGGTAGCTCTTAGTTTAGATATATTTAATTAAGGAGTCATTATCATGTGGCTCCTTGTTGGCTAATCGTCAGTGGCGTAGATATCGTAAGGCAGCCCCTGCTGCTGCTTGGGGGAGCGGGGGCTGCGTGGGTGCCGGATGCTGGCACCGGCCACTGTCCTCCACCCCTCTCCTTACTGTGCCCAGCCCCTGCCTCCCCCGCCACGCCTGTATTCCGCCGGGAGTCGGGACCGCATATCTACTACTCTGCATCCCGGCGCCTGGCTCCTTATGAGTCCAATGTCCGAAATTATCCCGCGGGGGGGGGGGGGGGGGGCGCAAAAATTGGCGCTACGCCCCTGCTAATCGTAGACACAATTTAGGGTAATGGTGGTATGATGTGCAGTGCCCCTGGACTGGACTGGTGGCTCTAGTGTGGCACACCTTTACATTATATTAACACTTTGCATTATTTTTTTCTTACTAACATTATATCTTAAATATTTTAATTACATTTCATTTTATTTCATGTTTTTTCTCTGTCACTATCTTTATATAGCTTCAGCTTCCTATCAATAATCCTTATTAACACTATAGTATTTTCACTGGTGTGCTGCTCTGGGCTTTCTAGCTTGTGCTAGTTTTTGGGGTGCCGCACCCTGCACCTAGATATACTGTAGCAATAGGGAACCCCAATATACAAAGAAGCCTTGATGACAGCTTGGGGGCTTACACATTAATTTGTGTAAATATATGGAACCAATTTCTCTGAATTCTATCATGCATCCTCAAAAAGTGTCTGCTGTAAGGGGGAGCGGACATTTTGTGAGAGCTATTTTTTCCATTATCAGGAGCCAGCCCCGAGGAGAGTCGGGACCACAGACAAGTAGATCTGTGAGTCCTGGCCACACACCCGGTGGCGGCAACAGCAAGAAGCACCAGCGGGGTAAGGCAGGGCTAGGGAAGCACATCAATAGCTCCGCAGACCCCCGGCCTCCACACTTACGCTGCGCCTCTTTACGACCGCACGGTCTGCAGGGTTATTGTTACGCCACTGCATAATGCTGCAGTAACATACCACTGTAGAAACATACCACTGCAGTAACATACCACTGTAGTAACATACCACTGCAGTAACATTCCACTGTAGTAACATACTGCTGCAGTAACATACCACTGTAGTAACATACCGCTGCAGTAACATACCGCTGTAGCAACATACCACTGTAGTAACATACCGCTGCAGTAACATACCACTGTAGTAACATACCACTGCAGTAACATACCACTGCAGTAACATACCACTGTAGTAGCATACCGCTGCAGTAACATACCACTGTAGTAACATACCACTGCAGTAACATACCACTGCAGTAACATACCACTGTAGTAACATACCGCTGCAGTAACATTCCACTGTAGTAACATACTGCTGCAGTAACATACCACTGTAGTAACATACCGCTGCAGTAACATACCGCTGCAGTAACATACCACTGTAGTAACATACCGCTGCAGTAACATACCACTGTAGTAACATACCACTGCAGTAACATACCACTGCAGTAACATACCACTGTAGTAACATACCACTGCAGTAACATACCGCTGCAGTAACATACCACTGTAGTAACATACCGCTGTAGTAACATACCACTGTAGTAACATACCACTGTAGTAACATACCACTGCAGTAACATACCGCTGTAGTAACATACCGCTGCAGTAACATACCGCTGCAGTAACATACCACTGTAGTAGCATACCGCTGCAGTAACATACCGCTGCAGTAACATACCGCTGTAGTAACATACCGCTGCAGTAACATACCGCTACAGTAACATACCGCTGCAGTAACATACCACTGTAGAAACATACCGCTACAGTAACATACCACTGCAGTAACATACCACTGCAGTAACATACCGCTGCAGTAACATACCACTGTAGTAACATACCGCTGCAGTAAGATACCACTGTAGTAGCATACCGCTTCAGTAACATACCACTGTAGTAACATACCGCTGCAGTAACATACCACTGTAGTAACATACCACTGCAGTAACATACCACTGCAGTAACATACCACTGCAGTAACATACCACTATAATAGCATACCGCTGCAGTAACATACCACTGTATTAACATACCGCTGCAGTAACGTACCACTGTAGTAACATACCGCTGCAGTAACATACCACTGTAGTAGCATACCGCTGCAGTAACATACCACCGTAGTAGCATACCGCTGCAGTAACATACCACTGTAGTAACATACCTCTGTAGTAACATACTACTGCAGTAACATACTACTGCAGTAACATACCACTGTAGTAGCATACCACTGTAGTAGCATACCGCTGTAGTAACATACCGCTGCAGTAACATACCACTGTAGTAGCATACCGCTGCGGTAACATACCGCTGTATTAACATACCACTGTAGTAACATACCACTGCAGTAACATACCACTGTATTAACATACCACTGTAGTAACATACCACTGCAGTAACATACCACTGCAGTAACATACCACTGCAGTAACATACCACTGTAGTAGCATACCGCTGCAGTAACATACCGCTGTAGTAACATACCGCTGCAGTAACATACCGCTGCAGTAACATACCACTGTAGTAGCATACCGCTGCAGTAACATACCACTGTATTAACATACCGCTGCAGTAACATACCACTGTAGTAGCATACCGCTGCAGTAACATACCGCTGTAGTAGCATACCGCTGCAGTAACATACCACTGTATTAACATACCGCTGCAGTAACATACCACTGTAGTAGCATACCGCTGCAGTAACATACCGCTGTAGTAGCATACCGCTGCAGTAACATACCACTGTTTTAACATACCGCTGCAGTAACATACCACTGTAGTAGCATACCACTGTAGTAACATACCACTGTAGTAGCATACCACTGCAGTAACATACCGCTGCAGTAACATACCACTGTAGTAACATACCGCTGCAGTAACATACCACTGCAGTAACATACCGCTGCAGTAACATACCACTGTAGTAGCATACCGCTGCAGTAACATACCGCTGCAGTAACATACCACTGTAGTAGCATACCGCTGCAGTAACATACCGCTGCAGTAACATACCACTGTAGTAGCATACCACTGTAGTAACATACCGCTGCAGTAACATACCGCTGCAGTAACATACCACTGTAGTAACATACCACTGTAGTAGCATACCGCTGCAGTAACATACCGCTGCAGTAACATACCACTGTATTAACATACCGCTGCAGTAACATACCACTGTAGTAACATACCGCTGCAGTAACATACCACTGTAGTAGCATACCGCTGCAGTAACATACCGCTGCAGTAACATACCGCTGCAGTAACATACCGCTGCAGTAACATACCACTGTAGTAACATACCGCTGCAGTAACATACCGCTGCAGTAACATACCGCTGCAGTAACATACCACTGTATTAACATACCGTTGCAGTAACATACCACTCTAGTAACATACCGCTGCAGTAACATACCGCTGCAGTAACATACCACTGTAGTAGCATACCGCTGCAGTAACATACCACTCTAGTAACATACCGCTGCAATAACATACCGCTGCAGTAACATACCGCTGCAGTAACATACCACTGTAGTAACATACCGCTGCAGTAACATACCGCTGCAGTAACATACCGCTGCAGTAACATACCACTGTATTAACATACCGTTGCAGTAACATACCACTCTAGTAACATACCGCTGCAGTAACATACCGCTGCAGTAACATACCACTGTAGTAGCATACCGCTGCAGTAACATACCACTCTAGTAACATACCGCTGCAATAACATACCGCTGCAGTAACATACCGCTGCAGTAACATACCACTGTAGTAACATACCGCTGCAGTAACATACCACTGTAGTAGCATACCGCTGCAGTAACATACCGCTGCAGTAACATACCACTGTAGTAGCATACCGCTGCAGTAACATACCGCTGCAGTAACATACCACTGTAGTAGCCTACCACTGTAGTAACATACCGCTGCAGTAACATACCGCTGCAGTAACATACCACTGTAGTAACATACCACTGTAGTAGCATACCGCTGCAGTAACATACCGCTGCAGTAACATACCACTGTATTAACATACCGCTGCAGTAACATACCACTGTAGTAACATACCGCTGCAGTAACATACCACTGTAGTAGCATACCGCTGCAGTAACATACCGCTGCAGTAACATACCGCTGCAGTAACATACCGCTGCAGTAACATACCACTGTAGTAACATACCGCTGCAGTAACATACCGCTGCAGTAACATACCGCTGCAGTAACATACCGCTGTAGTAACATACCACTGTAGTAGCATACCGCTGCAGTAACATACCACTGCAGTAACATACCACTGTATTAACATACCGCTGCAGTAACATACCGCTGCAGTAACATACCGCTGCAGTAACATACCACTGTATTAACATACCGTTGCAGTAACATACCACTCTAGTAACATACCGCTGCAGTAACATACCGCTGCAGTAACATACCACTCTAGTAACATACCGCTGCAATAACATACCGCTGCAGTAACATACCGCTGCAGTAACATACCACTGTAGTAACATACCGCTGCAGTAACATACCACTGTAGTAACATACCGCTGCAGTAACATACCGTTGCAGAGATATCTGGCTGTGTGGGTGCCATGAAAATAAAAGCACAATTTATAATGGTTGTCCGATCTCCACAGATATCACTCTGTATAGGGAACACAGGAAACCCAACATTTCCAGTGATAGGGATCTGGCGTGTGGGAAAGTAATGTAATATAACATGAGGGTGACTGCAGGGCAATGTCATAATCGTATTTGGAACCAGATAATTGTTCCAGTGTATCCACAGGACAGCATACGTGATGACTGCGCTCACATGCCGAATTATCCCAGATACTCATCTCATACCGGGCCAGGAAATGGTTAACGAGAACCACTACAGAGGAACCACGGCTGAGAACAGCGCTCAATACTTCCTCATGTGCTACAGCTCCATGGAACAGAGAACTGAACGTATCATTTGCAGGATTAACGATGGCTTATATAATAAGCACACATATTGCCGACATTCAGCCATCCCTGGCCTTGGCCTTTGGGGAAACGATAGCTAGGTCGACTCGAAACCATTACGGTCGACATACATTGGGTCGACCACTGAGGTTACATACAAAAGGTCGACATACCTAAGGTTGACAGGTGCAAAAGGTCAACACAAGCATTAGGTTGAAGGGAAGGTTGACAGCCAAAGGTCGACATGCGGTTTTTCATATTTTTTGAGCCGACATGTGCCGACATGCGGTATCTCATGCCCTACCATCCACTAGGGTGTGGTGGGAGAATATAATAGGGCCCGAAAACACGGCTAGATTCTTCCCTTAATACCTGATAAGTGACCTGGCAGTCTCATAGCTCTGGAATGGTCGCCCGTCTTCCTTAGGGGTGCAGGCGTTACACACTAATACCCCTTTCACCAGGGGCGGATTGGGAATTAAAACCAGCCCGGGAAATATCTTGAAGCAGCCCTAAGGGGGGGGGGACGCACCTGCGCGCCCCCGTTTTTTGGGGGCGTGGCCTATCAATATGGGGGTGTGGCCTATTTAGACAAGGCCACGCTAAATTTTTTGCCGCTGTGGGGGCATGGCTAGTGGCTCTCTGAGCTGCTGGCTATGTCCCCCCCTCAGGCTGCAGAATAGGCACATGCGTACAGGGTCTATTCTGCAGCCTGTGGGGCTGGGGAGATAGAGGGGGGGGGGGGGTGACAGGGGGTCTCCCAACTGTCAACGTGATGACTCTGAATGCGGACAGTTCAACTATATTTCCATTGCCATACGGCATATGAACATATTATGTCTCAGTTTCTTGGACAAAGTATTTTCTCCTAAAGAATACAGGACTAAAGGAGCCCATACACGCTCCGTTGTGGTCCGGCTCCGTTCTGTACTATGCGATGCGCGCTCCCGCGCATCACATAGTACGGTACAAAAAGTATGTGCTGCACATACTTTTTGTACTAGCTACACATCGTATCGGATCGCAGTGCATGCACAATGCATGCGATCCGATACGAAGTGTACTTTAAAAGTACATAACAGAGCCGCAAAACGGAGCATGTATGGGCTTCTTAAGTGATATGAAAAACACCATAATATTGACAAAACTATCAGAGGATTAAGTCATTGCAATGACCTGCTACTGTCCATACATTCATTTTTGAAGGGCATGTCATTATTCTTCATTCCTCACAAAGGGCCTTATTTTGGTTCATTCTTTCTGACAAAATCCTTCTTAGATGGGCAAAACCATGTGCACTGCAGGTGGGGCAGGTGTTACTTGTGCAGAGAGAATTAGATTTGGGTGGGGTTTTACTTCAAAGTGAGATCTATATTGCAGTGTAAAAATAAAGCAGTCAGTATTTTTCCTGCACAGAAACAAAATAACTCACCCAAATCTAATTCTCTCTGCACATGTTACATCTGCCCCCCCTGCTGTGCACATGGTTTTGTCCATCTAAGAAGGATTTTGTCAGAAAGAATGAACCAAAATAAGGCCCAAAGTCTCCAGGACAAACACGCCTCGGGGTGAGCTTAAAAGAAGCACTTTTTGCGTGCATTTAATTTCTGAATTTTTTGAAAAGGAACTCATGTGAGACAGCCAAAATGCACACTGACATCTATTTCTAGATCTACATGACATCATACCCTACATCAGTCAAATGGACACTATTGTATTTCAAAAATGTACCTAGCAAACAATGACATTTAAACCAACACAACTAAAAAAGACAACTAAACTTTTAATCATGCTCTACAGTTTTTCCTCTTCGTGATAGATGGATCTATTTTCATTTAAAGCACTAGCTGGTTGGTGAAGAATTAAGGATGGATTAGTTATGTTAGCCCCATACTACAGTGATATAAGCATGCAAAATAATTCAGCTTTCTAGAAAATCGCTGAGATTAAATTAATATTACTGCAGAACCCATGCAGCTTCATACCTCCCAACATGCCTCTCTCCAGGAGGGACGCAATGCTCTGTTTCTGGACTTATCTCTTAATTTATGATTGCCATCACCTGTTTTGAGCAGGTTAATTGATAAGAAAGGTGCTTCACCACAGGTGATGGTAATTATAAATTAATAGGGAAGTCCAGGAACAGAGCAATGTGTCCTTCCTGGAGAGGGTCATGTTGGGAGGTATGTTCAAAGTATGGAGCTGACAGTGCTGACTCCTCCCCCACCCTTCGACTTTGCGCCGTAGCATTTCCCACTTGTATCCGCAATAGAATGTATCCGGAATAGACCTATGTCCTAATCCCTGGAGCGACCCCGGAATTTGTGGTATGAATGGGGTATAAATAGACACTTATATTCCAGTTTATTGATGCGTGTGTGCGGCCAGATGCTCCCAGGAGTCTAAGGCAAAAATTCATGGAATAATCTTTGCGGGTGCTAAATGATGCTCTGACAGTCGGGATTTCCGACAGTTGTTTCTCCGATATCAAAATTCCGACTGCTAAATGCCTGACCGTCGGGATCCCGGGCTATTTTCCCTCATTGGGATCCACAACTCTAATAGAGAATGGAACCTGTGGCGAACCCAGCGAGCCCGCAGCATGGTGAGTGCAGCGATCCTGCAAACGGGTTTGATGTACTTGCCTCCATGCTGAAGTCCCAACAGTAGAGATTCCGATGTCGGAGAAAGGACAGTCGGAATACCGACTGTCAAGGGCGCATACCACACCCATCCTTGCGTAACGGACAGCTTCCCTTGTCAACACTGCAGTATATTTAGCAGTCAATAATTTTTTTTTACTTCACAGATGGGTGTTTGGTAAAGAACCAATATATGGGATTAGAGCTACAATTTGTTGACAGCGTGTTGACAACTAGTGATTTGAGCCACCATTATAAAGTCTTAACTTATCCAGACCTTTCCAATTACATGGCAAATTAATTCTGTTTTGCAAAGAGAACTACAATGTAATATTATACTAATTTATCTGACCATGCAAAGAAATAGCAGAGAAAGTGGCTATCACATGCAGGCCAGTAAGGGGAGGGGATGCATTAGCTAACACGTACATGTGATTGGTTAGCTAGTTAGCTTCTCAGGCTGGCCTGTATGCAGTCATCTCTAGAGCTCAGTTTGGAATGGGCTTTGTAATAGCTTGCACATTACAATGGTCATTTGAGGGGGGGGGGGCAGACACTACTCATCCCTCAGAGTCAGACCTTTTCTGTTCCTGCCTGCTGCTGCCCGTCAGATCCAGCTCCGAGTCCCCACTCCCCAGCCCAGCGCATGAAACATTCCTGCGCGCTGCTGCTGGGGAGCATCACGTGGGCAGGCAGCGCTGCCAGACTTGCTCCAGGCCGCGGGAGCTGCTGTGTGCGCTCGCGCATGCGCACCAGCCCTCCCGCGGCCATTTTAACTTTGGGAGCAGCTGAGGCTGGCCGCGGCCACCTTGAATTAGGGCACTGTGCTGCGGCCGCGGCCCAGCCCGGCGGAGATAGCAGCTCAGCGGGCCGCGGCCCAGATAGGTAGGTTGGGCGGCCTCTTCTGATCTAAATGTGCCGGCCCACCGGGAAACGGCCCGGATTCCCGGTGGGCCAATCCGCCCCTGCCTTTCACACTTGCTAAAATCTCCCGGGTTTTTGCGCATGAATGCGCATCAACCCGGGATTTAGCTCAGTGTGAAAGGGTCTTGAAAGAATATCCTGGGATGAACATCCGGAATCGACCCTGGATGCGGTCAGTGTGAATGGTCCTGTACCCGGGATTGGGTACACACGACCTTAAAAAAGCTGCTGATTGGAGCTTTCTTGGGCTCACAAATGCTGATGTCATCTTTCAGAGCCCTGGAGTCCATTTCTAATGACATGCATATGTATTTGCAGGGATTTCCCGGGATCAGTGTGAATGGTGCTGTCCAGGGTCGATCCCAGGTCTGAGTGCAGTGTGAAAGGGTACATTCCCGGGTAGAGTCCCGGGAAGCATCCGGGAACACATTCCCGGGTATGTCCCGGCTCTGCGAGTTTGAAAGGGGTATAAGAAGGATGCGCCACCACAGACAACCTCAAACCCAACAGATCTCCTCTGATGATGTCACTCATTGGTCTTTGCCTTATCTGAATCCACCAAAGGGTACCAGTAGTTTAAGCTTTTCCCAGACAAAATCACAGATCTCCTATTGCAAACCACATGGTTATTATTACATTATCATGTGGTCTGACTAGTGTCACAAGTTCGGGGATGGGAGTGTGTGTGTGTGTGTGTGTGTGTGGGAGGGGGGGGGTGTACACGGTTACAGGCTTTCTAGATTGGATATTAACAAATGGACAAACAGACAACAGGACTTTATTACACATTGCAATATTGATATGGAGCAAGTTTATTTGCAGAATTATGACTATGATATGTTTATTTGTTACTTTTTATACCCCTTTTCCACTAGCATAGGGACAAACATTGCCCCAATTTTTTTGGTGGTGGAAATGGTGGTGGAAATGGCGGCTTCAAAAACAGAAAAAGAAAAATGTCAGGCAGGAGCTGATTGGCTGGCTGTTTATCCCTCTCCATTTTATCACTTTTGAAGCTTAGAGAATCTGGCCCATTGACTGCAGACCGGATGTGACTCTATAAACGCCACAGAATCACACCGTGGCCGGAGTCTTTGTTTTATTCAGCTAAAGAATAACCATAAGAACAGGATATCCCTGTAGAGCCCCTGCAATGGTGGCAGAGGTTCAGTGGTGCAAGTAGAATTTTTTTCTTGGTGGTACTAATAGCCTCCACCAAAAATGGGCGTGGCCATGTGCCATGAGGGGGCGTGGTCACACAAAGCTAGAGGAGTGACTAAATGACAATAGTGGCTTGGCATCAGGAGACAAGGAATGAGAAACAGGGAATGTCAGGGGGTGGGTTGGCTCTTGCTTGGGGGAGTGACGGGCAGCTTGTGCTTACAATTGTGGAGCCTGCTCTTCATGCTGTCGTAGCTGCTGATGCCTGTTGGTGTGACAGGCTAAATCAACAGTAGCCGATAGCTGCATATAGCACCACTCATAACGCTTGGTGGGCGGGCTGCGGATGCATTATATTAAAACTTAAAATAAAAATAGAAATGACAGTGGGTCAGTGGGTAAGTGGTACTGCGTACCTGCAACATATTTCTTACAGGTACTCCGTACCACCCCGTACCACCTTACTTGCAACACTGCAGAGGTTATGGCAGTTACATGTGACAACTCCGGACTCTGTGGCAATAATCTGCAGTGAAAACCGCAGCGTGGATAAAATGCTTCAGTCCCCGGGTGATAGAACGCGATTACCATCCGCAGGGCCGGCTGAATAATTCATCAATCGCAGGGTGCACAGGACACAATGTATCGCACAAGATGAGCCGGGGAATTTATACATCTACAGTGCTGGAAATCCCCATACACACAACAGACAGTGCAGGAATCCACAGAACATGTGTTAATACACAGCCAGTGGCGGATTCAGGGGGGGGGGCACCTGGGCACGTGCCCCCCCTGTCATTCATTTTGTAGATGAGGACCAGAGCTTTCCAACGAGCCCAGTCCCATGTCTCTAACCCCCCGGGAACCGGAGATATCGTCTGGCAAAGCTGTAACATTTTTTCCCCATAGGATAATATGGGACCCGTCAATTCCGACCCGGACCCGGTTACGACAGCTGCCAGATCCCCCCCCCTGGCATCACAGGAGCTTGTAAATGATTTTATTCAATTCCAAATCGCTGGGCCTTCAATATGATATCAGGATGGTCCATATTGGTCAATCGGTTCCAGAGATATAGCGTGTAAATCGATTTTTTTATTTTTGAAATGTAATTTCATGGCTGTTCATGTTCTTTGAGGGCAGATTACTCTGGAACCAAACGTTTCAGTTTCACTGGACCAAAATCATTCAAAGCCCACTCAAAAGTTCTTCAATATGATACTTGTCTCATGTAAATGGGTCAGTTAGTTCTGAAGATATAGCCGGTTAAATTAGATAACTGGTTAAGGGGGGGGAGGGGTGGTTTTCTCTCCCCCTCACACCAGAAAATGCAGGGACTAGGCTGGTGTAAAAGGGGCCAACCTGGGAATGCATTTTCTGGTGTGAAATGGGTATTATTTCAAATAGCTGGGACCTGCAGTGCTCGGAATACAGCCAGGCTCTGCCACTGTCAGTAGCTATCACTTCTGCCTGTCGGCGGCTGTCCCCCATTTACCACGAGCATGTATTCCCCGTTGGCAATGAGCATGTAATCCCACATGGCAACGAGTATGGAACCTCTGGCAATGAGCATGGAACCCTTGGCAATGAGCATGTAGATAAGTAGCACTTACTGTATGTAGCATAATTTTTAATAGGCATTATGGTGTTTGGCATAATACATAATGGACATCATGCCGTATAACTTAACGTGCAATGGACATTATGAAGCGTATTGTGAATTTTGTCTTAATCTGTGTGTCATTATGTGAATTCTGGCTCAATCAGTGTGGCATTTTGTGAATTTTGTCTCAATCCGTGTGGCATTATGTGAATTTTGGCTCAATCCATGTGGCATTATGTGAATTTTGGCTCAATCCATGTGGCATTATGTGAATTTGGCTCAATCCATGTGACATTATGTGAATTTTGGCTCAATCCATATGGCATTTTATGAATTTGGCTCAATCCCTGAGGCATTATGTGAATTTTGGGTCAATCCATTTGGCATTATGTGAATTTTGACACAATCCATGTGGCATTATGTGAATTTTGACACAATCCATTTGGCATTATGTGAATTTTGGCTCAATCCATTTGGCATTATGTGAATTTTGGCTCAATCCGTGTGGCATTATGTGAATTTTGACACAATCCATGTGGCATTATGTGAATTTTGACACAATCCATGTGGCATTATGTGAATTTTGGCTCAATCCATTTGGCATTATGTGAATTTTGGCTCAATCCGTGTGGCATTATGTGAATTTTGACACAATCCATGTGGCATTATGTGAATTTTGGCTTAATCCATTTGGCATTATGTGAATTTTGGCTCAATCCGTGTAGCATTATGTGAATTTTGGCTCAATCCATGTGGCATTATGTGAATTTTGACACAATCCGTGTGGCTTTATGTGAATTTTGGCTCATTCCATTTGGCATCATGTGTAAGGGGCAAGTATAATGGGGTCTAGTATTTTGTTGCATAATGTGTAGAAGTTGTATATGGTGTTGTACACTACACTCAAGGACATGCCCCCTGTTGAGTGGCCACACCCCCTTTTCCAGAGCGTGCCTTTGGCGCGCGCACAACTACATCCTTCACTTTTGTTGCCACGGTGGGCCTGCGTACTTTAAATGCCAGGGCCTATTTTTAATCCCATTCCCACCCTCTCTCTGCCGCTCTCTTAGCATGTAACTTGGCACCACTAACACCGCCCCTCCCCCACCTAAACCCTCTTTTATCATGGTGCCCCCCCTGTCATTTTATCCTGGATCCGCCCCTGTACACAGCCGGTGCAGATATCCACAGAAGAACATGTGCAGGCGATGCAGGAATCCACAGAACATGTTCTAATACACAGGCGGTGCAGGAATCCACAGAAGAACATGTTCTAATACACAGGCGGTGCAGGAATCCACAGAAGAACATGTTCTAATACACAGGCGGTGCAGGAATCCACAGAAGAACATGTTCTAATACACAGGCGGTGCAGGAATCCACAGAAGAACATGTTCTAATACACAGGCGGAGCAGGAATCCACAGAAGAACATGTTCTAATACACAGGCGAGGCAGGAATCCACAGAAGAACATGTTCTAATACACAGGCGGTGCAGGAATCCACAGAAGAACATGTTCTAATACACAGGCGGTGCAGACATCCACAGAAGAACATGTTCTAATACACAGGCGAGGCAGGAATCCACAGAAGAACATGTTCTAATACACAGACGGTGCAGGAATCCACAGAAGAACATGTTCTAATACACAGGCGAGGCAGGAATCCACAAAAGAACATGTTCTAATACACAGACGGTGCAGGAATCCACAGAAGAACATGTTCTAATACACAGGCGGTGCAGGAATCCACAGAAGAACATGTTCTAATACACAGGCGGTGCAGGAATCCACAGAAGAACATGTTCTAATACACAGGCGGTGCAGGAATCCACAGAAGAACATGTTCTAATACACAGGCGGAGCAGGAATCCACAGAAGAACATGTTCTAATACACAGGCGGTGCAGGAATCCACAGAAGAACAAGTTCTAATACACAGGCGAGGCAGAAATCCACAGAAGAACATGTTCTAATACACAGGCGGTGCAGGAATCCACAGAAGAATATGTTCTAATACACAGGCGAGGCAGAAATCCACAGAAGAACTTGTTCTAATACACAGGCGATGCCGAAATCCACAGAAAAACATGTTCTAATACACAGGCGATGCAGAAATCCACAGAAGAACATGTTCTAATACACAGGCGGTGCAGAAATCCACAGAAGAACATGTTCTAATCCACCGGCGAGGCAGGAATCCACAGAAGAACATGTTCTAATACACAGGCGAGGCAGAAATCCACAGAAGAACATGTTCTAATACACAGGCGGTGCAGGAATCCACAGAAGAACATGTTAAAATCCACCGGCGAGGCAGGAATCCACAGAAGAACATGTTCAAATCCACCGGCGAGGCAGAAATCCACAGAAGAACATGTTCTAATAAACAGGCGGTGCAGGAATCCACAGAAGAACTTGTTCTAATACACAGGCGATGCCGAAATCCACAGAAAAACATGTTCTAATACACAGGCGATGCAGAAATCCACAGAAGAACATGTTCTAATCCACAGAATTTATTTATTATTTATTAGCAGTTTCTTATAAAGCGCACACATATTCCGCAGCGCTGTACAGAGAATATTTTGACCATTCACATCAGTCCCTGCCCCAGTGGAGCTTACAATCTATATTCCCTACCACATGTACACGCGCACACAGACATTCTAGGGTTCATTTTTTTGGGGGAGCCAATTAACCTACCAGTATATTTTTGGATTGTGGGAGGAAACCGGAGTACCCGGAGGAAACCCACGCAAGTACGGGGAGAATATACAAACGCCGCAGAGTTAGGGCCATGGTGGGTATTGAACCCATGCCCTCAGTGCTGTGAGGGAGTAATGCTAACCCTTACACTATCCGTACTGCCCCACAGAAGAACATGTTCTAATACACAGGCGATGCAGAAATCCACAGAAGAACATGTTCTAATACACAGGCGATGCAGGAATCCACAGTCCTTCTTATTCTATTAAATGCACAGGACCAGCAAATGAAACACAAAATAATGGCACCAGTTGGGCAGAGCGGTGGAAACCCACCCAGCTGTATCAGAGCATGTCCGCAGCTATTTCAAAACTCAAGCCGGCTTGTGGGCCAATTGGAGCCCACGGTTCGTCAGCCAATCAGGAGTTGCAATGGTAGCTCTGATGGGGCAGATGTAACAGGTGCAGAGAGAGTTAGATTTGGGTGGGTTGTGTTAAAACAGTGAAAAACCCCATGTCGACATTTGGACTGTCGACCTTGCCCATGTCAACCTAATGCTTGTGTTGACCTAATGACCTGTTGACCTAGACCCATGTCGACCTAGACCAATGTCGACCTCTCAGCATGTCGACCTAATGGTGTTGACATTTTGACTGTTGACCTTGCCCATGTCATCCTAATGCTTGTGTCAACCTAATGACATGTCGCCATAGACCCATGTCGACCTAGACCCATGTTGACCTTTCAGCATGTCGACTTACGGTGTTGACCCAATGCATGTCGACATAATGACCATATTCCCATGTGTCTGGCTCCTACACTTTCATCCTGACTCCTAGGTTTAAAAAAAATAATAATTGCCAACTCTCCATAAAAGGTTCCAGTTGTGTAATATAAAACAACATCCCAGCACTCGCCGTCTCCTGCATGGTTACAGTTGTGCACAATAAACAATCCGTGGAACCCAGGACATAAACAAAAATGTCATCCGTGGCTCTAAATTTACCCGACCTGTTCGTTGTAATACATCTGCTCCGTCACCATATTGTTTACAAACTTTCTAAACACAGGTCGGAGTTATATCCGCAAGTTCCTCGCTCGCACAGCGCTCGGCCAATTAACCACGGCCCATTGTGATTGCCTAATGAACGCCAGCAGGCGGCCCGGCACATGAAAATGAAGGGTGACAAGGGCAACACATTTAAAAAGTAATTGAGTTTCATTTGTGTCCATAGGTGTGGTTACTCTCCCCAGCCTCACATTCCACTACATTGTTTGCACTAATGGGGCGTGTGATTCCACCAATTTAGTCTGTGCTCAGTTTTATGTCTGTAATTGTATGTTATTGCCACACCAAATGTGTCAGAGGGAAAACATTGCTCAATTCTAATAACAAGTGTCAGCTGCGACACACGGCTCTCCCGTTCAGCCCGCGGTAATCCTGGAGCTGGACGGGGAAACGTGAAATACGTATATATACATTACTAGCGGAATTGGTTCTGGAACGCCAGCTCTGGGGTCTGGGGTGCAGCTATTAATAAATACATTTACGGGGTTATTATAAAAGGTGGAGGTTTCCCATATAGTGTTTTCTTAAGTGCAGAGGTATCAAGCTTCAAAAAGTGATAAAATGGAGAGTGATAGAGTGACACGGGTGTATGGCAGTGTGAACAGGTTAGACCCGGGTTTTTCTCACAAAATGCAAAATAGCAAGTTCATTGAATTGCTCAAAGCTGCTTTTTAAACAGCCAATCAAAGATACTCTTAGATGCCACACGCTTGATGGCAGGCATACCAGGGGAAGCAGTGTGAACGGGGCAGACACGGGAATTTCCCGGATCTAAGGTACAGTATGAATGGGGTCTGTAGAGCTGAGATGCTCTGTGCCCCGCCAAAAACACGGGAACAAAAACCCATGATTTTGCAGGGGCGGCAATGAGAACGCAGCATAAGACATGCTCTGGTGTGTTTGGAACACATTGGATTATTGCAGTGGTTCCCAAACTGCGCCTAGGCTCCCTGGGGTGCCTCGGGACACTTGCAGGGGTGCCTCAGGTTGGTTGTCCAGGACCAGTTCAAATTATTTAGGATCAATTATTTCTGGACAAAACCAGTACTGGCGGCTGCCAATCATAAAATGTGTACAATCAGAACCAAACCCTGCCCTTTACCACATAACTGAACCTTAGAAGCACATATAAACACAATCTACTTAATTTAATATATATTTTTGGGGCCTAGGGGTGCCTTGGAAAAATTCTGATACTCTAGGGTGCCGTGATTAGAAAAAGATTGGGAACCCCTGGATTATTGTATTTATATCTGTCACACACTCGTCTACTCTCTGACCGGTAGGTGCCGAAAATCAGGTGAACCCCCAGCTGCGAATACTTGATATCAATGTAAGTATTTTGATCAATCAGCCCGGTCCAGATGCCGATACATACTGCTACTGACAGTCATTTATGTCACAGTACCAGATCTCCACGGGTACAAGTCATATTCCTCCTAAAAGGTGCTTATGCGCAAGTTTCTACCCCAATGGCCTCTGTGTGATGGTTCAGCTGTAATTACGGGCGGTCAGCTTGCTCAGGAGAACCGAATACCGGACACAAGAAGCTGATTGTTATTAACCAGATCCACAACTAGATATTGTAACAGAAAGGACACTGGTGAACCCTCTTTCACCATATTCCTATGCGTCCAAAAAAGGGGGCATGGCATTACAGAAAATGGGGTTGGTCATGCCACATATTTGTGCCCCTTATTCACGTTACATTACACAGTAGCAGATCCGGCCCTTGGCATAGGCAAATATAGGATCTGGCTCAGACTGAAATAGCGTTCTCCGGTATACAGAGGCGTAGCGAGGGCGGTGCCGGTGGAGCACAAGCTCCGGGCGCTGGAAGCTTTCAGGTGGCCGGAGCCGTGCCGGTACCGCCAGCTCCACCGCTCCCCTGCAATCTCATCTGCCTAGTGCCTACTCCGTCTCTCCCGCTATCTCCCGGCTCCCTGCTGTGTCCAGGAGACGTGGTGCTATTTAACATTCACGTCTCCCGCTGGACCACTAGCCAATAGGCGCTTGCAATCCAGCAGCCAATCAACTGGTGGCTGCTGGACTATTGGCTAGCGCGGTCCAGCGGGAGATGTGAATTTTAAATAGCAGCACGTCTCCCGGACACAACGGGGAGCCGGGAGCGGGCAGACCCTGCGACAGGGGGGAGGGGGAGCACTGGTGGCCATGTGACTGCAAGCACCACTGCTGTGCCGACCGCACACTACTCCCTCCCACTCTCCCTCCCTGTTCCACACTACTCCCTCCCACCCTCACTCCACACTACTACTCCCACCCTCCCTCCCTGCTCTGCACTATCACTCCCACCATCCCTGATCCGCACTATTACTCCCACCTTCCCTCCCTGCGAGCAATTTCAGTCCCCCTTGGCAACAAGCAGTTTCAGTACCCCTTGGCATGGAGCATGAAGCCCCTGGCATGGAGCATGTAGGTAAGGTGCACTTATGTGTTAAATCTGTAATGGGCATTACGGTTTGTTAAATAGTGTGTGATGGGCATTACGGTGTGTTAGGGTGTGTTATATAGTATGCGATGGGATTATGGTGTGTTATATAGTATGTAATGGGCATTATGGTGTGTTATATAGTATGCGATGGGCATTACGGTGTGTTATATAGTATGTAATGGGCATTACGGTGTGTTATATAGTATGTAATGGGCATTACGGTGTGTTATATAGTATGTGACGGGCATTACAGTGTTTTATATAGTATGTAATGGGCATTACGGTGTGTTATATAGTATGTGACGGGCATTACAGTGTTTTATATAGTATGTAATGGGCATTACGGTGTGTTATATAGTATGTAATGGGCATTACGGTGTGTTATATAGTATGTAATGGGCATTACGGTGTGTTATATAGTATGTGACGGGCATTACAGTGTTTTATATAGTATGTAATGGGCATTACGGTGTGTTATATAGTATGCGATGGGCATTATGGTGTGTTATATAGTATGCGATGGGCATTATGGTGTGTTATATAGTATGCGATGGGCATTGCGGTGCTTTATATAGTAAACAATGGGCATCATGTGTGGCCTTATGTGTAATTGGCATTACGGCGTGTGGCTTTATGTGTAATGGGTATTACAAAGTTTGCTAAAATGTGCAATGGGCATTATGGTGTGTGGTATAATGTTGAGCCTACTACAAATTGAAGGGGGGGGGGGGGGCGAAACATGCCCTTGCTCCGGGCGCCGTGGCACCTAGCTACACCACTGCCGGTATATAGAATATGGACAACAGGCAGTTGGAATGCGGGCATCCTGAAAGAGGAGTCAGGTAAGTGTACTCAGACTGAACAGAGGGGGTTTGCAGGTGCACTATGCACTCATTACTGTTAACATATATCGCTTTTTATATTTCATTTATGAGGTTGTTAGCAACTTAGCATACACTTGGCTAAAGATCTGTACCTGTTAAGGTCACCTCGCTCAAACAGGTCCTTAGCACTATGGGGATGCACCACCAAACCAGTCCAGCAACTCCCACCTCCAATGGCTAACCACTTACCTGGCAAAAAGTTTCTCCAAAAACCGCTCAGAAATTGTCAGGATTTTTTGTTATGAATGAAGAGGTTAAGAAAACATCTACTGTACTGTATATGATGCTGCAGCACTGAGAGGTCACCTGGCTCCCCCTGGTGCTGACTGTCTGTATTACCGATGCACAGTTAACCCTGCTTAATGTATTTTTATATTAAAGCTATGGTCTGTAACTGTCATTTAAAAATAATAATGTAGAGCAACAAATACTTTATATATTGTGGGAATTGGTTTGTGCACGTTATGCTACATTTACCCGTGACTGGTACAATTTATGTTCTGGTTACCCAAATACATGTAAGGTCATATATACATGCTTCCATGTAAAGATGGTTTACTGCTGTCAGAGCATTTACGTTATTTTTGACAGGTGATCAATAAACACGGAGGCCGGGGGTTATTCCCAATATCAGCATTGGCTGAGTAGCGCATAGGTGAGAGGTTCCCAAACGCGGTCCTTAAGGCTCCCCAACAGTCCAGATTGTAAAGATATCCGTTGCTCAGCACAGATGGCAGGCTTGCCTACCCTCCCAGAATTCCTGGGAGCCTCCCGAAAATTAGGTCCCCCTCCTGGCCCCCCGGGAAGGTTGGCAATCCTCCTGCATTTGTCAGGCAGCCCCCGCACCCCCCTGCCGTGCCGCACTAATTACCGGTTTTCGCAGGTCCGCGGCAAGGGGCGGGACTAAAAGGATGCAAATCGGGGCTTTGAGTCGTCAACCCCCATCCCCGCCCCCTGACCTGGAGATCCGGCTGTCCTCTCCAGGCTTCTTCCGGAGAGGCAATTTTAAAAGTTGGCAAGTATGACAGATGGTTCAATCAAATTTACTGAGGTACTGAATAGTCGACATTGTCAAGAGATCGACACAGGCAAAAGGTTGATATTAAAAACGTAGACGCATGGAAAGCTAGACATGAATTTTTGACGTCTTTATATACATTTCTGGGGCTTTTTCATATATTAACATTAACATAGATTCCGATTGGTTACGGTAAAGTGTGATGAGCGCGGCAAGGCACCATGCGAGGGTACGCGCTACACTAGTTGGTTTCCATGTCAACAGGTGTCGACATTAACACACATAAATGTCGTAGTGTCCTGGGCATATGAAAAATTACTTTTTTCTTAAACACTTTTGAAGTTTGAATATTTTGAATGTATTTACCTGTCGATTCTTTTGTACCTGACGACCTAAAACACGTCGACGATATATTATCAGCCTATTGCCTGTCTAACTGGACAGTGTAGATCTATGATTCCACACCCAATAAAAAGAAATAAGACATTACAATAAATATTAACAGATTTTTGGCATATTTATAAATATTGGGTTCTAGACCCGAGAATTCTAATTTTTTATTGAGGCTATTCACTACAATAATGTTTTTTTAATGGAGAGGGATCCTATAGATCTATCTCCTGGAAAAAAAAGTATTGCATACACTTTTTTTAATAAAGAGCTTTTAAAAAAAACCACCCCACTACCGTATTAAAAAAGAATGCAGGCTATTTCATAAATTGTTATTATCTTGTTGGTGTCAATCTAATCTCACAAAGGACAATTTAAAGTCAACAGAAGGTGAGTAATACTGCTCAGTGTAGCACTACGTATATCAAATCTCCAATGCACAACTAGGGCAAGGAGCAGTATATTAAGCAGATACTTGTACAGATGGGTGAGTCTCTAATATAACCTCGTCTGTAGGTTAAAATGAATCTCCCCTGAGGGTCCGCAATTAACAAAACTAGTTGTAAGTTTGTAAATTTGTTAAATGAAGTAAAAGAATAGTGTCTTTATGAACTTATCACCACATTATTCGCCAGTAATTCAGTATATCAAAAGAGATTGCTGACGCGTTTCTTCACATGTGTTTGTGATTTCTTCAGGGAAAACCTTTTTTGTGAGATAGGACTGTCGCAAGCAAGACAGCAACAATTCTTGAAACAGCATGAAAGGATATCTTGGGAATTAAAAAAAAAATATATATATATATATGTTTTTATTGATTATATATGTATACAGTACATTTATTTTATACACTATTTAAAGTTTTCTTAAAGACATGAAGACCTATGAGGCTGCTCTATTTTGCACACAAACTTTTTCTTGAACCCCTTTTTCTTTTTAATGGGTTTGTTTGTGCTGCACAGAGCCCTGTTATTTCCTGCATTTACTTCCATACCTTCCTCCAGAGAACAGTTATGTAAAACATTTCCTTTTTAGTCATATAACTCCCAAAGACCTTATTGAGATACCATGAATGAGGCATGGCTTATTAAAAGTGGGTGAGGCTAAGTTAATAATCGTGTTTTGTGTGAAATGGGGGTGCTGACTTTTTGCGCAACTCTAAATTAGAACTATTTTGCCTTTTGCGCACATCTATGGTGTGTGATGTAAGTTCAGCCCCCTATGCAAATATGCATTTTACCACAAGGGGGCAGAGAGAAAACATGAACCGTAGGCAGTATGGTCTTACCGTACATATTAAGAGGGAGCTGTATCAAATCTTGGAGAGAAATATAGTGAAGTTGCCCATGGCAACCAATAAAGTTCTGTCATTTTGCAGGTTGTGATAGAAAAAGTCACTAGCTAGTTAATATGAGAAATGCTCTCTAAGAGATAAATCTCTATCTAAACTTCCACAAATATCCTGTAGAACAGAGACCTACCCTCCTTCAGGGTCTTTGGTAGGTATAAAAAGGAAATGTTTTACATAACTGTTCTCTGGAGGGAGGTATGGAATTACATGCAGGAAATAACAGGGCTCTGGGCAGCACAAACAAAGCCATGCTCCAGCTGCTGAAGTTGAAGTCCTAACCTGGCCTGCAAGTTAGAGTGTATTGATAGGACATGCTTGGACTTGTAGTTCCACAGCATCTGCCAAACCACAAGTTCTATACCTCTGATATAAAATAATGCACTTATTGGTATCCAGTAAACAATGTATTCTGTTTGATCTCCTATGTAGCAGATTGCAGGTGATTCTTACCTGCAGCCGCTGATAGGACACAAGTAGTGTCCCGTGACCTCTGCTCTGTTCCCTAGACTGTGTCCGTCTGTATTCTGGGCCTCCTCCTACATGTAGCATAGACAACAACCTAACAAGCTAATCATTTACAGGGGCATTCTCTAACCGCACAATGATAGACAGCTGCCAAATAACATTTCTAGAGCAATGTAGTAAAACGCGTGATATAAAAGTGACACAAGACAGTCACCCAACCCACCCCCATATTGACCTATGGCCATCTAGGAACGCAGCTGCTTGCAATGACACGCCCACTACGCTCCCATAACACGCCCACTGAGCAGACCATGTTTGCGCGTACAGTTGGTGTAACGCATGCGCTGTAGGGTATTTGCAAATACTCAGTAAAGTACATGAACATCGCGTTGCGTGCAGCTCGGAATCAGGGGCTGTGTGGTCAGTACATCATCCACCAACACAAAAATGCCGGCTTACTGAGCTTATATAATAAATATTATCCAATGGTAATATTTAGGTGCTGATGCTGAGCTGGACACCGTCACTGCCATCCCTGTGCCTTTTTGCCCGGGTAATGCCCCATGCATCCAAATCTGTACACCATTAGAAATCATGCATGGCGGCTGACATGCTGTGGGCAACTGTGTGTGGTCGACGGGCTCATTATGTTAACATTGTGCATGTTGACAGCCAAGGTGCACGCCTCAAAACCCGTTCTGGAAACCCCCCCCCCCCCCCCAAGGAGATCCCATCCAAACGTATTCCTGTTTTGAGCTATTTTTGTCAATTTTTTATCGTTTTTTATCAATGTTTATCGATTTTCTTACTGATTTGAAACCAAAACGAAATCCGAATTTGAACCGAAACACTTGACGGTGGTTTTCATAAAACCCAAACCAAAACATTAAAACCAAAACCAAAAACACATGGATCCTCGTATGGCTGTAGGTCAGGCATGTCCAAACTATGGCCCTCCAGCTGTTGTGAAGCTACAAGTCCATCATGCCTTGCCACAGTTTTGCTATTAGGGGATGCCAAAACTATGACAAGGCATGCTGGGATGTCTATACTGTTACCTACCTGGCTGCTGCAACGGCCATTGGCGCCGCTGATGGCTGCCTAGGCGCTGTGCAGCTTGGCGGCGTATATATTCCTTGTGTGATAACTGTACTGTCCCTGCTTATGCTGCTTTCACATTGCCTAAAGGTTTGAGACCCGGTATTTTGAAACAGTATTTAAAACAGTATATTACCGTTTTAAACCCCTTTCACTCTGCACATAAATACATACAGGACAGACAGTAGCTATAAGACAGCATAGTGCATATGTAATTAGCCGCTCGTTACATATGCGCATATGTAATGAGTGCAGTGCATATGAATGAGCCGCTCATTACATATGGGCATATGTAATGAGCGGCTCATTCCATATGCACTGCACTCTCATAGCTACTGCCCGAGTCTGATATACCAGTTCAGAGCCGTTCACACTGCATACACAAAACGGCTCTGAACCGTGTAGGACTCTGCTTTTTTTCCCGTTTGCAAAAACCGGTAAATGCAGACTGGCGCTTTCACACAGCAGCTGTAACCATTTTAAAAGGCTAAAAAAACGGCAATATACCGGTTAAGAGCTGCAGTGTGAAAGGGGTATTATATTGTTACCTACCTGGCTGCTGCAACGACCAGTGGCGCCGCTGATGGCTGCCTAGGTGCTGTTCAGCTCAGCGGGTGTGTGTTCCCCGCATGTAATGTCTCAACAAATGTATGTAATGCCCCCCCCCCCATCCCCCATTCCTGCTTGATGCTCCACTGTAATCCACAAAAAATTCCTAGTGTGCGCAAACACACATGGCCAATAAAGTTGATTCTGATTCTGATTCACAACGGCTGGAGGGCCACAGTTTGGACATGCTTGCTTGATTTTTCCTGTTTGATTATGTGTACTCTGTAACTGGGCGCTGCGGAAACCTTGTGGCGCCATATAAATAAAGGATAATAATAATAATAGGTAAGTAATTAATGGATCACATTTAAAATCCCTTCACTATTCCTTCGGGGCTGTGAGCATTACTGTGCACTAGTGTTCTACCACCCATGCAGGAGTTCGTCGGGAGTGCCTAGGAGGGATCCTATGGATCCCTCTTCAGTAGTTTTTGCAAAATGCAGCCCATAGCCAGCCTACAATATTCAAATTCCATGCCGCCCCCAAAAGAAACTTACGGGGTTTGCTTTTTTTGTCTACATGCCTATTATTTGCAGTATCCAGCATAAATAGGCCCCTAGATGTTTTTCAACAGAAAGACGCCACAGAGGTGAACGTCAATCTTTGTAAATCAGCCTATTGCTCATTGGGAGATGTGGATTCACAAACCAGTGTGAGTGGGCGGTGGGGGAAGTTTAAAAATAAAATTCTAGATCTGAAACCTTCAGACCTTTCTCTGTTCTCAGGGAAAATGCGATTGTGCCTGTCTGGTGGACACCTTGGTGGTCTGACTATGACCTGTCTTCAGCTCACTCTGCACTCTGCACCCTTAGGAGGATCAGAAATATAGAAGTTCTGCAATTGTTGATGTGGGAACTGACAACAAGCGACACCACCAGGGCTATTTTAGGTATTTGTCGTCGTCGTCATCACACAACTCAACCAGATTTATCATACAAGGGCTGGCAGGAAACATCAAGCCGCGGCTTGGTCTATCTGGCAGGTCAGGAGGAAAACAGAATTGTGTGGATACTTCAGAATGAGCAGCAAGTACATGTAACTCTGCCGACTGCTTCTTCTCTATGGACCACTGGTGTTCTGTGGACATGTTCTTACACTGATGCCTGAGGTAATACCATCACTATTGCCTTTCCTTGGTCATTGTACATGGCTTAGGTATCCATACTTCTGTGCTAAGGTTCCCCATGCTGAAATTTTATATATAATGGTGGAGGGGGGGGGGGGGGGGGTTAGTTGCCATGCCGGTACTTAGGATGCCGTCAGACAAAAGACCGGACACCTGTTAAAGTACTGACACCAGAATCCCAACAGCCGTCATCCCAAATGGAAGTATAAGGGGAGAGGGGGGGGGGAATTAGACCTAGGCTGCGGGAG
The DNA here is from genome assembly GCF_055691185.1 of Crinia signifera. Lineage (NCBI taxonomy): Eukaryota > Metazoa > Chordata > Amphibia > Anura > Myobatrachidae > Crinia > Crinia signifera. Next base: position 322,199,794 of record NC_139219.1, on the reverse strand, counting down.
AGGAGGCAGGGGAGAAGTTTAGAACACTGGGACATCCGGGATGCCAGAGCCGGACTTCAGAACATCGGCATTCTATGTCGAGATCCAGTACCCAACGATGTCGACCTTAATAGGTTCGATCTAATGATCGTATCACCTTTGTAGCTTCAACAAGCCATGCTGTCAGGCCAGGGGAACAGATACACTTATATTGTTTCTGTGCAGGGTAAATACTGGCTGCTTTTGCATGTTTTACACCGAAATTTAAATTTGGTTTGAACACTCCCCACCCAAATCCATCTCTCTCTGCACATATTACATCTGCCCCCCTGCACTGCAGCTTGTTTTTGTTTTTTTTCGCTTTACCTGCAAACATGAATTCGGCCTGTTCTACACGCTACTGATACCTCTTTTACCTAGATACAGGGGCTAAATATATTATACAAATATCTTTTAAAGCAGGGATGGGGAACCTTCGGCCCTCCAGCGGCTGCTGAACTACACATCCCAGCATGCACTGCTACAGTTTTGCTATTTGGCCAAGCTAAAACTGTAGCAAAGCATTCTGGGATGTGTAGTTCAACAACAGGGAGAGGGCTGAAGGTTCCCCCTCCCTGTTTAGAGAGGTATTGATTAAGTAGAACAAGCTTGCAATGGTTTTGTAGGATCATGTTGTAGCTAGTCAGCACCGATGTTACTTTCTGTGTTCTTGAGCTTTTGTTTTACCGTATCGAAGAATAAAATAAGCTAAAACTATATATTATACAAACTTCAGTGGCGAAAAGGTGAAATATTATGTAATATATGTTGTCATGGTCTGATCAAATACAAATACCACAGTACAGAAGAGACAAACAGCACAAGTCAACAATATCCACAACTGGGACGGTGTAATGGTTACATTACTGCCTCACAGTGCTGAGGTCATGTTTTCTATCCCCACCATGTGTTATATATACGGGCAGCACGGACGGTGTAATGGTTACATTACTGCCTCACAGCGCTGAGGTCATGGGTTCTATCCCCACCATGTGATATATATACGGGCAGTACGGACGGTGTAATGGTTAGCATTACTGCCTCACAGCACTGAGGTCATGGGTTCTATCCCCACCATGTGTTATATATACAGGGCAGTACGGACGGTGTAATGGTTAGCATTACTGCCACACAGTGCTAAGGTCGTGTGTTCTATTCCCACCATGTGTTATATATACGGGGCAGCACGGACGGTGTAATGGTTACATTACTGCCTCACAGCGCTGAGGTCATGGGTTCTATCCCCACCATGTGTTATATATACGGGGCAGTACGGACGGTGTAATGGTTAGCATTACTGCCTCACAGCACTGAGGTCATGGGTTCTATCCCCACCATGTGTTATATATACGGGGCAGTACGGGTGGTGTAATGGTTACATTACTGCCTCACAGCACTGATGTCATGGGTTCTATTCCCACCATGTATTATATATACGGGGCAGTACGGATGGTGTAATGGTTACATTACTTCCTCACAGCGCTGAGGTCATGGGTTCTATCCCCACCATGTGTTATATATACGGGGCAGTACGGATGGTGTAATGGTTAGCATTACTGCCTCACAGCACTGAGGTCATGGGTTCTATCCCCACCATGTGTTATATATACGGGGCAGTACGGACGGTGTAATGGTTAGCATTACTGCCTCACAGCACTGAGGTCATGGGTTCTATCCCCACCATGTGTTATATATACGGGGCAGTACGGACGGTGTAATGGTTAGCATTACTGCCTCACAGCACTGAGGTCATGGGTTCTATCCCCAACATGTGTTATATATACGGGGCAGTACGGACGGTGTAATGGTTATAGCATTACTGCCTCACAGCACTGAGGTCATGGGTTCTATTCCCACCATGTGTTATATATACGGGGCAGTACGGACGGTGTAATGGTTAGCATTACTGCCTCATAGCGCTGAGGTCATGGATTCTATCCCCACCATGTGTTATATATACGGGGCAGTACGGACGGTGTAATGGTTAGCATTACTGCCTCACAGCGCTGAGGTCATGGGTTCTATCCCCAACATGTGTTATATATACGGGGCAGTACGGACGGTGTAATGGTTATAGCATTACTGCCTCACAGCGCTGAGGTCATGGGTTCTATCCCCACCATGTGTTATATATACGGGGCAGTACGGACGGTGTAATGGTTAGCATTACTGCCTCACAGCGCTGAGGTCATGGGTTCTATCCCCACCATGTGTTATATATACGGGGCAGTACGGACGGTGTAATGGTTAGCATTACTGCCTCACAGCACTGAGGTCATGGGTTCTATCCCCAACATGTGTTATATATACGGGGCAGTACGGACGGTGTAATGGTTAGCATTACTGCCTCATAGCGCTGAGGTCATGGGTTCTATCCCCACCATGTGTTATATATACGGGGCAGTACGGACGGTGTAATGGTTAGCATTACTGCCTCACAGCACTGAGGTCATGGGTTCTATCCCCAACATGTGTTATATATACGGGGCAGTACGGACGGTGTAATGGTTATAGCATTACTGCCTCACAGCGCTGAGGTCATGGGTTCTATCCCCACCATGTGTTATATATACGGGGCAGTACGGACGGTGTAATGGTTAGCATTACTGCCTCACAGCACTGAGGTCATGGGTTCTATCCCCAACATGTGTTATATATACGGGGCAGTACGGACGGTGTAATGGTTACATTACTGCCTCACAGCACTGAGGTCATGGGTTCTATCCCCACCATGTGTTATATATACGGGGCAGTACGGATGGTGTAATGGTTAGCATTACTGCCTCACAGCACTGAGGTCATGGGTTCTATTCCCACCATGTGTTATATATATACGGGGCAGCACAGATGGTGTAATGGTTAGCATTACCGCCTCACAGCGCTGAGGTCATGGGTTCTATCCCCACCATGTGATATATATACGGGCAGTACGGACGGTGTAATGGTTAGCATTACTGCCACACAGTGCTGAGGTCGTGTGTTCTATTCCCACCATGTGTTATATATACGGGGCAGCACGGACGGTGTAATGGTTACATTACTGCCTCACAGCGCTGAGGTCATGGGTTCTATCCCCACCATTTGTTATATATACGGGGCAGTACGGATGGTGTAATGGTTAGTATTACTGCATCACAGCGCTGAGGTCATGGGTTCTATCCCCACCATGTGCTATATATACGGGGCAGCGCGGACGGTGTAATGGTTACATTACTGCCTCACAGCGCTGAGGTCATGTGTTCTATTTCCACCATGTGTTATATATACAGGGCAGTACGGATGGTGTATTACTGCCTCACAGCGCTGAGGTCATGGGTTCTATCCCCACCATGTGTTATATATACAGGGCAGTACGGACGGTGTAATGGTTAGCATTACTGCCTCACAGCACTGAGGTCATGAGTTCTATCCCCACCATGTGTTATATATACGGGGCAGCACAGACGGTGTAATGGTTAGCATTACTGCCACACAGTGCTGAGGTCATGGGTTCTATCCCCACCATGTGTTATATATACGGGGCAGTATGGACGGTGTAATGGTTAGCATTACTGCCTCACAGCACTGAGGTCATGGGTTCTATCCCCACCATGTGTTATATATACGGGGCAGTACGGACGGTGTAATGGTTAGCATTACTGCCTCACAGCACTGAGGTCATGGGTTCTATCCCCAACATGTGTTATATATACGGGGCAGTACGGGCGGTGTAATGGTTATAGCATTACTGCCTCACAGCGCTGAGGTCATGGGTTCTATCCCCACCATGTGTTATATATACGGGGCAGTACGGACGGTGTAATGGTTAGCATTACTGCCTCACAGCACTGAGGTCATGGGTTCTATCCCCAACATGTGTTATATATACGGGGCAGTACGGACGGTGTAATGGTTATAGCATTACTGCCTCACAGCACTGAGGTCATGGGTTCTATTCCCACCATGTGTTATATATACGGGGCAGTACGGACGGTGTAATGGTTAGCATTACTGCCTCATAGCGCTGAGGTCATGGGTTCTATCCCCACCATGTGTTATATATACGGGGCAGTACGGACGGTGTAATGGTTAGCATTACTGCCTCACAGCACTGAGGTCATGGGTTCTATCCCCAACATGTGTTATATATACGGGGCAGTACGGACGGTGTAATGGTTATAGCATTACTGCCTCACAGCGCTGAGGTCATGGGTTCTATCCCCACCATGTGTTATATATACGGGGCAGTACGGACGGTGTAATGGTTAGCATTACTGCCTCACAGCACTGAGGTCATGGGTTCTATCCCCAACATGTGTTATATATACGGGGCAGTACAGACGGTGTAATGGTTATAGCATTACTGCCTCACAGCACTGAGGTCATGGGTTCTATTCCCACCATGTGTTATATATACGGGGCAGTACGGACGGTGTAATGGTTAGCATTACTGCCTCATAGCGCTGAGGTCATGGGTTCTATCCCCACCATGTGTTATATATACGGGGCAGTACGGACGGTGTAATGGTTATAGCATTACTGCCTCACAGCGCTGAGGTCATGGGTTCTATCCCCACCATGTGTTATATATACGGGGCAGTACGGACGGTGTAATGGTTAGCATTACTGCCTCACAGCACTGAGGTCATGGGTTCTATCCCCAACATGTGTTATATATACGGGCAGTACGGACGGTGTAATGGTTAGCATTACTGCCACACAGTGCTAAGGTCGTGTGTTCTATTCCCACCATGTGTTATATATACGGGGCAGCACGGACGGTGTAATGGTTACATTACTGCCTCACAGCGCTGAGGTCATGGGTTCTATCCCCACCATGTGTTATATATACGGGGCAGTACGGACGGTGTAATGGTTAGCATTACTGCCTCACAGCACTGAGGTCATGGGTTCTATCCCCACCATGTGTTATATATACGGGGCAGTACGGGTGGTGTAATGGTTACATTACTGCCTCACAGCACTGATGTCATGGGTTCTATTCCCACCATGTATTATATATACGGGGCAGTACGGATGGTGTAATGGTTACATTACTTCCTCACAGCGCTGAGGTCATGGGTTCTATCCCCACCATGTGTTATATATACGGGGCAGTACGGATGGTGTAATGGTTAGCATTACTGCCTCACAGCACTGAGGTCATGGGTTCTATCCCCACCATGTGTTATATATACGGGGCAGTACGGACGGTGTAATGGTTAGCATTACTGCCTCACAGCACTGAGGTCATGGGTTCTATCCCCAACATGTGTTATATATACGGGGCAGTACGGGCGGTGTAATGGTTATAGCATTACTGCCTCACAGCGCTGAGGTCATGGGTTCTATCCCCACCATGTGTTATATATACGGGGCAGTACGGACGGTGTAATGGTTAGCATTACTGCCTCACAGCACTGAGGTCATGGGTTCTATCCCCAACATGTGTTATATATACGGGGCAGTACGGACGGTGTAATGGTTATAGCATTACTGCCTCACAGCACTGAGGTCATGGGTTCTATTCCCACCATGTGTTATATATACGGGGCAGTACGGACGGTGTAATGGTTAGCATTACTGCCTCATAGCGCTGAGGTCATGGATTCTATCCCCACCATGTGTTATATATACGGGGCAGTACGGACGGTGTAATGGTTAGCATTACTGCCTCACAGCGCTGAGGTCATGGGTTCTATCCCCAACATGTGTTATATATACGGGGCAGTACGGACGGTGTAATGGTTATAGCATTACTGCCTCACAGCGCTGAGGTCATGGGTTCTATCCCCACCATGTGTTATATATACGGGGCAGTACGGACGGTGTAATGGTTAGCATTACTGCCTCACAGCGCTGAGGTCATGGGTTCTATCCCCACCATGTGTTATATATACGGGGCAGTACGGACGGTGTAATGGTTAGCATTACTGCCTCACAGCACTGAGGTCATGGGTTCTATCCCCAACATGTGTTATATATACGGGGCAGTACGGACGGTGTAATGGTTAGCATTACTGCCTCATAGCGCTGAGGTCATGGGTTCTATCCCCACCATGTGTTATATATACGGGGCAGTACGGACGGTGTAATGGTTAGCATTACTGCCTCACAGCACTGAGGTCATGGGTTCTATCCCCAACATGTGTTATATATACGGGGCAGTACGGACGGTGTAATGGTTATAGCATTACTGCCTCACAGCGCTGAGGTCATGGGTTCTATCCCCACCATGTGTTATATATACGGGGCAGTACGGACGGTGTAATGGTTAGCATTACTGCCTCACAGCACTGAGGTCATGGGTTCTATCCCCAACATGTGTTATATATACGGGGCAGTACGGACGGTGTAATGGTTACATTACTGCCTCACAGCACTGAGGTCATGGGTTCTATCCCCACCATGTGTTATATATACGGGGCAGTACGGATGGTGTAATGGTTAGCATTACTGCCTCACAGCACTGAGGTCATGGGTTCTATTCCCACCATGTGTTATATATATACGGGGCAGCACAGATGGTGTAATGGTTAGCATTACCGCCTCACAGCGCTGAGGTCATGGGTTCTATCCCCACCATGTGATATATATACGGGCAGTACGGACGGTGTAATGGTTAGCATTACTGCCACACAGTGCTGAGGTCGTGTGTTCTATTCCCACCATGTGTTATATATACGGGGCAGCACGGACGGTGTAATGGTTACATTACTGCCTCACAGCGCTGAGGTCATGGGTTCTATCCCCACCATTTGTTATATATACGGGGCAGTACGGATGGTGTAATGGTTAGTATTACTGCATCACAGCGCTGAGGTCATGGGTTCTATCCCCACCATGTGCTATATATACGGGGCAGCGCGGACGGTGTAATGGTTACATTACTGCCTCACAGCGCTGAGGTCATGTGTTCTATTTCCACCATGTGTTATATATACAGGGCAGTACGGATGGTGTATTACTGCCTCACAGCGCTGAGGTCATGGGTTCTATCCCCACCATGTGTTATATATACAGGGCAGTACGGACGGTGTAATGGTTAGCATTACTGCCTCACAGCACTGAGGTCATGAGTTCTATCCCCACCATGTGTTATATATACGGGGCAGCACAGACGGTGTAATGGTTAGCATTACTGCCACACAGTGCTGAGGTCATGGGTTCTATCCCCACCATGTGTTATATATACGGGGCAGTATGGACGGTGTAATGGTTAGCATTACTGCCTCACAGCACTGAGGTCATGGGTTCTATCCCCACCATGTGTTATATATACGGGGCAGTACGGACGGTGTAATGGTTAGCATTACTGCCTCACAGCACTGAGGTCATGGGTTCTATCCCCAACATGTGTTATATATACGGGGCAGTACGGGCGGTGTAATGGTTATAGCATTACTGCCTCACAGCGCTGAGGTCATGGGTTCTATCCCCACCATGTGTTATATATACGGGGCAGTACGGACGGTGTAATGGTTAGCATTACTGCCTCACAGCACTGAGGTCATGGGTTCTATCCCCAACATGTGTTATATATACGGGGCAGTACGGACGGTGTAATGGTTATAGCATTACTGCCTCACAGCACTGAGGTCATGGGTTCTATTCCCACCATGTGTTATATATACGGGGCAGTACGGACGGTGTAATGGTTAGCATTACTGCCTCATAGCGCTGAGGTCATGGGTTCTATCCCCACCATGTGTTATATATACGGGGCAGTACGGACGGTGTAATGGTTAGCATTACTGCCTCACAGCACTGAGGTCATGGGTTCTATCCCCAACATGTGTTATATATACGGGGCAGTACGGACGGTGTAATGGTTATAGCATTACTGCCTCACAGCGCTGAGGTCATGGGTTCTATCCCCACCATGTGTTATATATACGGGGCAGTACGGACGGTGTAATGGTTAGCATTACTGCCTCACAGCACTGAGGTCATGGGTTCTATCCCCAACATGTGTTATATATACGGGGCAGTACGGACGGTGTAATGGTTATAGCATTACTGCCTCACAGCACTGAGGTCATGGGTTCTATTCCCACCATGTGTTATATATACGGGGCAGTACGGACGGTGTAATGGTTAGCATTACTGCCTCATAGCGCTGAGGTCATGGGTTCTATCCCCACCATGTGTTATATATACGGGGCAGTACGGACGGTGTAATGGTTATAGCATTACTGCCTCACAGCGCTGAGGTCATGGGTTCTATCCCCAACATGTGTTATATATACGGGGCAGTACGGACGGTGTAATGGTTACATTACTGCCTCACAGCACTGAGGTCATGGGTTCTATCCCCACCATGTGTTATATATACGGGGCAGTACGGATGGTGTAATGGTTACATTACTGCCTCACAGCACTGAGGTCATGGGTTCTATCTTCACCATGTGTTATATATACGGGGCAGCACGGACGGTGTAATGGTTACATTACCGCCTCACAGCACTGAGGTCATGGGTTCTATCCCCAACATGTGTTATATATACGGGGCAGTACGGACGGTGTAATGGTTACATTACTGCCTCACAGCACTGAGGTCATGGGTTCTATCCCCACCATGTGTTATATATACGGGGCAGTACGGATGGTGTAATGGTTACATTACTGCCTCACAGCACTGAGGTCATGGGTTCTATCCCCAACATGTGTTATATATACGGGGCAGTACGGACGGTGTAATGGTTACATTACTGCCTCACAGCACTGAGGTCATGGGTTCTATCCCCACCATGTGTTATATATACGGGGAAGTACGGATGGTGTAATGGTTACATTACTGCCTCACATCGCTGAGGTCATGGGTTCTATCCCCACCATGTGTTATATATACGGGGCAGTACAGATGGTGTAATGGTTACATTACTGCCTCACAGCACTGAGGTCATGGGTTCTATCCCCACCATGTGTTATATATACGGGGCAGTACGGATGGTGTAATGGTTAGCATTACTGCCTCACAGCACTGAGGTCATGGGTTCTATTCCCACCATGTGTTATATATATACGGGGCAGCACAGATGGTGTAATGGTTAGCATTACCGCCTCACAGCGCTGAGGTCATGGGTTCTATCCCCACCATGTGTTATATATACGGGGCAGTACGGACGGTGTAATGGTTAGCATTACTGCCTCATAGCGCTGAGGTCATGGGTTCTATCCCCACCATATGTTATAGATTCGGGGCATTACGGATGGGAACACCATAAAATTGCTGAGTGTCCCCCTTGATCCATCCCACCCCAAATTTGTATCAGTTGTTGAAAGGCTATGTTATATATTACATAATAAAGGGGTCTAGTTACTAAGCCTTGGGCGGAGATAACGCACCAACCAACCAGCTCCCAATTACATTTTTTCAAACACATCCTGTAACATGACAGTTAGGAGCTGATTGGCGGCTACTTTACCTCTGTTCACTTTATCTCCGTCCAAGCCTTAGTACATAGACCTCAGAGTTACCGGTAACACTTCCATAATGCACTGTGGGTTATGGTATATTACATCTACAATGTCTAGGTCTACAGCCTAATGGTTGACAGTCAAAAGGTCGACAGGTAAGGTCAACAAGGTACAAAGGTCAACAGGGTCAACAGGGTCAAAAGGTTGACAGTGAAAAGGTGGACATGGAAAAGGTTGGCATGAGTTTTTCATGTTTTTTTTTGGTGTCCATGTTGACATAGGTCGGCATGGACACCGTCTAAGTGTACCGCGTCCCCTCGCTTCGGGCTTGGAGCTCCGCTGCGCTTGGCACTCTATTATATTCTCCCTCCACGCCGTAGTGGATGGTAGGGTATGAAATACCGCCTGTCGGCACATGTCGGCTGAAAGTTTTGTTAAAAAATACACGTCGACCTTTCTCACATGACCTTTTGGCTGTCGACCTAGAGTCAACCTATCATGAGTCCGGATACCGCACTGTTCTGTCAGAACCCTGCTTCCCCCATCCACCATCCCAACCTGTTTATTATATCCGGCCAAAGGACCACATGTGACAGTGATGATAATGACGGTTCCTCTCTTCATTCCTCTTTTTGAATTTTTCAGTCACAGTCCAGTCACGCAGATCGCGTGTGTGTTTTGGGCTGGGACTACTTATTTCTGTTTTAACTTTTAAAGGGATACAGATTATCCAACTATATTGGTGTGGAAACCCTCGATGCTTCCCATCTTTGGCAATGGTGACACAAATAATCGATGGCAGGGTAACTATTCTACGTTATGTCATCTATCGGTTCACCATCGTTTTTGTACATGTGCAGCACCTGGCTCTGCTTCTGACTGAGAGCCGGGGTCTGGGCTGAGTTTTGATTGACAGCTGTCTGTGAAGAGGTGGGACATCCTGGTTCTGGTTCTGACAAACAGCTGACTGGCTGGTACTTTACCTCTCTCCACTTTTGGCTGCTGTCACCATTGTATGGGGACCGGGTGTGGTTCATTAAGTTAGACAGTCAATAGGTCGACCACTATTGGTCGACAGTGAATAAGTTGACACGTGAAAAGATCGACAAGGTCTAGGTCAGTGTTGACAAAATGTAGACACAAGCAAAATGTCAGCATGAAAATGTCGACACAGGGAATGGTCGGCATGAGTTTTCACTTTTTTTGTGTTTATGTTGAAATCTGCCGACATAGACCCTGTATAAGTGCCCCACCGCACTTGGCATACTAGTATGATCTAACTCTATGCCAACTTGTGTCTTCCTTCCAGCTCCCCGAAAAGGGGGGCAAGTCCAAACCTAGGGATGGCCATCAATCATCGATGATTCAAAGGGACAGATGTATCAAGCTTCATAGAGTGATAAAATGGAGAGTGATAAACCGCCAGCCAATCAGCTCCTACCTGTCATGTTACAGGCTGCATTTGAAAAATGACAGGTAGGAGCTGAGGCCCTCGCCATGTGAAGTGTACTATTTGGGGATCCGCATGCTACATTGTCACCCCAAAAAAGTGAAAAACGCATGTAGTCATTTTCAGGTGTCGACCATTGCCATGTGGAACTTTGTTTGTGCCGAACTTTTGCTACTGCCGACTTTGTGTGTGTCGACCTATTGTTAATATCGACTTTATGCATGTTGACCTTTTGTTAATGCTGACCTGGTGCCATACTTCCCTACCCTCCCGGAATGGCCAGGAGGGTCCTGAAAATTGGGTCCCCCTCCTGCCCCCCTGGAAGGCCTCCCACATTTAGCAGGGCCCCCGCATCAGCCCCCACACACCCTCCCTCTGAGGGAGACTCAAAAGGTTGGCAAGCATGGCTTGTGTATGTCAACATTTTGTCAATGTAGACCTTGTGCATGTCGATCTTCCGATGTCGACCTATTGACTGTCTGTCTAGATACTGTGGACATTTTACTCGGGATCCGACATATACCTGGCATTAATAATGCACATGCTCTCCTTAGTGTACAGCGGGGGGCGAGTAATGTGTCAGAAGACTTGTTTTCATCTCAGCTGTAACAGAAATAGATCCATCATTTCCTGTCCTAACCAATCAGCAGCAGCGGGGACATGACTTGCCGTTACACAGAGGATGGCGGCTGTTGTTCTTACATCAATGGGTTCAGCTCTGAGCCTTGTGGTGTTGTGAGTGCATCCGAGCAAGACTGGTGTAGCAGAGCACAACGTTGTCAGTAACCAGAAAGGTCTGAGACGCACTCACGTACAGAACTGGTACACATCTCAGGACACATGGTCTCCTAAAGGCAGGGTCGCCAATAGGGGGGTACTGTGGGTACAGTTGTCCTGGACCCCGGCCTCTGGAAGGGCCTGGGCAGCTCGTTTTGCCCACCGCAACACCTCCCCCTCAACTGCCTCCGCTGCGCTGCGCTCAGTGCGCTGAACAAAGCAGGTCCTGGAGCACAGACTTATTCAACCCAGGACTCCGGCGACCAATTAAAATGCTGCACCTGCTTTCGAGCTAATCAAAGCTCACGGACCGGCAGCCAATCAGAGCAGCAGCCAGTATGTGAGCTCTGATTTGCTCACCAGCCGGTGCTGCATTTTAATTGGCCGCCAGCATCCTGAGTTGACGAAGCCTGCGCTCCGGGACCTCCGGGCTGCAGCTCAGCGGAAGCGAAGGTAGGGGAGCAGGAGCTGAGTTACGGTAAATCAAGTGTGGAGGGGGGGGGGGGGGGGGGCAAAATTCCTAATGGCAGCCCTGCCTAAAGCCAGTGACTCCATATAGACAGCGTAGGTGCATCCGTTCCCAGGGCAGATAGGCAGTTCTCTGAGACCACTAAGTAGCGCCCCCTGCTGCTAAGCGGGTATTGCTGGCTGTCCTGAGACATTTCTGTCCGCCAGGCCGCCAAAATATCCTCTGAGGAACTACGAGGCTGGCTATAAAAAAATTCTGTTTTTTTGAGTTCTCACTTTCCAAGGGATACCAGTTTGGGGCTGGGGGACCCCACACTGTGTGTCCACCTTCTATATCATTAGAATTCAGGAGATTTTATTTATGATGCAGGATAGCAGGAGATAAGAACATCATGCAGGACTCTCCCCCAGGATGGGGGTTGTGCATGTGCGCATTTGCTGTAATTGTTTAAGCATTCAGTTCCGTATTGCGCTGATCAGCCAGGCGTATGGTAAGCGATAACTAGAGCGCAACACTTGTCATTACAGTAACTTTTTCTTAGGCATAAGTATAAATATTTACTTCTGCATGAATGTATTCAACCAATTGTGACATGAATTCAATCATAACAAACCACCCGGATCACTCTCTCTCTCTCTGTTATTTACCTGCCTGTCAACATAACAGTAACATGGCATGCTGGCATGCTAAACACTTGAATTCCCCCCTTAAAGGTGAGGATCAGCATTAGATACATAGCTACAATAAAAACATTAGATAGATACATTTTTTTTAAAAGAAACACAAGCAATTCACTTTTTATTTTATCCAATGTAAGTAATATACAATATTAGGCATCAAAATAAAATATTATATTCACTGATTGTCTAAACTGTTTGTATATTTTTTCTTTAGTTACAAGATCCTAGACGATGATAATTGTATTCATTTAACACACTTAAATATATTGATTAAACATTTAGCATAATTAAATAATATATCTAATTTTACCCTGTAAAGCCTGGCACCTCAAAGAACATGTGGGTAACAAATATGACACAGTTTATAGTTTCGGGATCAAGTAAATAGTTTCATTGAAATACATTTATTTGATAAATGAGCAGTTTGGTTAAAGATTTGCTAGACATTGCTATTATCACGTTTGGCAGAAAATTGACAGGAATTAGAATTCTATGGTGTGAATGGAAAAATTAATGTTACAAAATAAGAATAAGGGCCAGATGTAACAAGCTTCAAAAGTGATAAAATGGAGAGTGATAAACAGCCAGCCAATCAGCTCCTACCTGGCATATCACAGGCTGGGTTTGAAAAATAACAGGTAGGAGCTGATTGGCTGGCTGTTTATCACTTTCCATTTTATCTCTTTTGAAGCTTGATACATCTGGCCCTAAGAATGCTATATGTTTGAATAAATGGGCAAAAAACCTCATCCCAATTAACAAGCGTGGCTTTGGGTAGTAGTGGTTCCTAACGGTGGTCCTCCGGTATCCCCAAAGTTCACGATTCCAGGTCACCTGCGGATTTTTAAAATGTGACAGTTGGTGATACAGAGAGCAGCGGCTTGGTGACTTGGAAAACGTGAACTGTTGGGGGTACTTGAGGACCGGGGTTGGGAACCAATAGACTATTCGACCAATTTGGAGATGCCGAACTGGCCAACACATTGTATTGGAGAGGGCTCTCCGCCTTTTATGGTGTAACGAACAAGCAACACGCCGCCCGGCTACCCTGTAACATGGCACTTGGGAGCTGATTGGCTGGTACTTTATCTCTCTCCATCTTGCATTAATGTGATGTGCGTTGAAGAAAATATTATTGAAAGACGCCTGAAAGTTATTATTGAGTTAAAATAAGTTCTGTTGAGATGAGGAGACCGCAGCACCTCGGAGCGGACATGCTAGATTAATCAGCAGGAACCAGAAATCTCTGGTGGATATCAGCGCTGATACAGAAGGTGCCGCAAGTTAGTACATGGAAAACCCTAAGCAGCCAATGCCAGACATTAATAAGCACATTTTTTGCAGAACAAATATCTGATGCAGAGTTACCAACATGAGAAAAAACTAAAAGTGCAGAGCGATGCAGATCTCGGGGTGCACGCGCCTATGGTAACCAGCACTTAGGGGAAGGTCACATGACAGGTTACGCCATACGACTGCTACAGATAATTATAAAACGATAATCACTTCCTGTTAGTTTCAGGACCTTGGGCAAAACCAAAATATTTGTATTATTAGGATACCGTTGGGTGTCAAGTGACTTTGTCAGAATCGGCGTGAAAATTGCCAAGCAAATATTGTTATTCATCGTAGTGAACTGTAACGTTACCTTATATAGGAAACAAGCATTTTTTTACACAACATTTTTTATTTTAATTTACTGTATATAACAAATGTGAGCGACGCTGGGATTTCTAACCGATATTGTGCACTTCTCTCACAGAGATGTTGACATTTTTTAGCGGATATTTTTGCGCATCGCTCACAGAAATGTTGACACTCAAAGGGTTCACACATTAGCCCCCCCCCCCCCCCTCCTGCAGATGATGCAGTGGCTTTGGAGGGCCTGTGCTATGCAGATTCCGTGCGGTCCGGCCTTTTTCTAGGAAGAGACGGATTCTTGATGTCCTACTGGACCTCTAGAGTCTGTTAGGGAAGTGCTGGAATTCTGGGAACGCTGGTGCCACCGCATAGCATGAAACCCCTGACAACATTCATGAAATCCCTGGCAGTGAGCATGAAACTCCTGGCAACGAGCATGAAATCCCTGGCAATGAGCATGAAACCCCTGGTAATGAGCATGAAACGCCCTGGCAATGAGCATGAAACCCCTGACAAGGAGCATGAAATCCATGACAATAAGCATGAAACCCCTGGCAATGAGCATGAAACCCCTGATATGGAGCATCAAACCCCTGGCAACAAGCATGAAACACCTGTCAACAAGCATGAAACCCCTGGCAATGAGCAGTAAAATCCTGACAAAGAGCATAAAACTCCTGGCAATGAGCATGAAAGCCCTGGCAATGAGCATGAAACCCCTGGCAACAAGCAGGAAACCCCTGGCAACAAGCAGGAAACCCCTGGCAAGGAGCAGGAAACTCCTGACAACAAGCATGAAGCTCCTGACAAAAAGCATGAAACACCTGGCAACGAGCATGAAACCCCTGGCAATGAGCATGAAACCCTGACAAAAAGCATGAAACCCCTGGCAACAAGCATGAAACCCCTGGCTACAAGCAGGAAACTCCTGACAACGAGCATGGAACTCCTGACAACATTCATGAAATCCCTGGCCACGAGCATGAAACCCCTGGTAATGAGCATGAAACCCCTGGCAATGAGCATGAAGCCCCTGATAAGGAGCATGAAACCCCTGACAACAAGCATGAAACCCCTGGCAACGAGCAGGAAACTACTGACAACAAGCATGAAATCCCTGGCAACGAGCATGAAACCCCTGGTAATGAGCATGAAACCCCTGGCAACGAGCAGGACGAGCATGAAATTCCTGGCTACGATCATGAATCCATTTCAACGAGAATTAATTCCCTGGTAGTGAGCATGAAACCCCTGGCAACTAGAATGGAGTCAACAATTATAATTAATATGTGTGTGTGTGTGTGTGTGTGTGTGGGGGTGCAAAATGTATAATAACGCCACACACAGGGCTAAACGCGCTGCTATAACAGTTCCTGCTTCGCCTCATTAGCGAGGCGAAGCAGGAGGGGAGACCGACAAGATGTATTAACATCTTGCCTGCCGAAGCGGGGGAGCGCTAACTCCCCCCCTCCGGCGAGGTCCCCTCCTGGAGACAGTGCATCAGTTAATACTGATGCGACATCTCCCCCCCACCCACGGCCGGCAGACTGCGCATGCGTGGGATCTCGCTACTCACACGAGAACCCCAGCGCAGCTCAGAGCCAGCAGCAGGGACAGCGCTGTCCCTGCTGTGGGCATAGGGCATCGCCGTTTGCAGCTGTCGAAGTCGATAGCTGCAGGCGGCGGAACGGTCAGCGATGACCGTTCATAAATTAGGCAGGAGGCAGGCGCGCACTACAAAATATAGCTGCGCTATGACTCCTGCCCCACAGCGCCGCACGCTAGACACTGGCTCGGCGGGTGTCATAGAACAGGGGACGTGCTATCCCCTGCCACAACGCACGGGGATAGCGCATATTCCCCTGATCGACCGGTCATAAATCTACCCCACAGTTCTATACAGTTTTTAGAAGGCCTATGCTATTATAGGTTACAGGTTAATGAAATCGGGAAATATCGATCACAATCTACAGTAGAGATGTACTGTTCAGTTCTCCTAAATAACCAGCACACACAAACTTCTTGATTTCTATTGATTTTTTCCAATAAATGTTTACCGATTTTTATTTATTTTAAACAATGAATCTGAACCAAAACAAGTGAGGGTGATTTTGCCAAAATGAAAAGACAACGATAATCTAGAGGGTAGGATAGAGAATTTTTACCCAGGACCCAGGGCGTTGCTTCATGGGAATGCTGCAGTTGTGCACTACACCTACCATTTTCATAACTGTAGGGGGCATGTCCAGCACTCTGGGGGCTGCTGGCCATGCCTCCTGTCCCTATCTGCCATGTGGAGCATCAAGTGATAGATGGCCTCCCAACTCCCCCCCCCCCAACTCTCCCACAAACTGGACACTGTGACCCACGGGTCAGAAAGAGGCACAGTCCCCAAAATAACGAGACTATCCTTCGAGAATCAGGACAGTTGTGAGGTCTGAGCATGTACGGGACATATATAAACTCCACAGTGCACTGGTCAAGTACATGGGTTTCATGGTCACACCCACAACAAGCCTTTTCATTGGTCATTTGAAGTACCATGTGACATATAAAACTGATAATGTGTTTGTTTGCTCTAAGGATGGGCTTGGTTGGCAGCAAAACGTTCTCCTACAAAAAAGATCAACGATATCACATGAGCCCTCCAGGCGGACAGTTCTACAAACCGCCCCACCCACCCATAGTAAGTGCCACGCTCCAGTAGGTATATACAAAAAATGTGTTATTTATTGCATGCATTGAATGAGATCTCAGTCCACAAGACTTAGGGGCAATTCAGACCTGTGCGGGATTTGGGCGGCGCGGGGGCGTGCATTCGGTGGATCATCGTTTACCTGGTTGCTAGGCAGCTAATATGCGCAGCCTAGCGAGCAGGTCCGAATTTCCGCCTTAGTGAAGGAAACAGCCTGATTCTTATCGGCCCATAATGCATTGACAACACTAGAGCACATGGGGGGATCTTATTGGCTATCCCAAATCACATGACAGTTGTTGACAGTTGATAGCCAATAAGATCCTGCTTTGAAATCAGAGTAAATCAGAGTAAATCTCTACTTAGAACTGTGTCATATAGGGGTGTGAGACCTCTCAGACCACCCGGCCACATTTACTCATACACATACGTACAAGAATCAGGCCCTTATGTCTGGGAGTATTGATGTAGAACTTTGTTATACCGCAAGAAAATAATGTCTCACAAGCAAACGTCTCATTTTCTATTTTGACTTAAGGTTCCACCGAGCCGACCAAGGAGCCTTGTCCCCCAGCAGAACCAGGCGGAGCTCGGTAAGAGGCGCATACTATTCTATAGGAGGGATATCTGGAACTAGAGCTTATTGATTCTGTGGAGGTGGTAACGCCAAGAGAGCAACTGTGTGGCCTGGGCCATGATGCAAAACAAGGGGCTTAAATACATGTACAGGGTAACGATCACATGTAGGGTAAATACTGGCTGCTTTTGAACATAGATCACCCATGCTTTATTCTCACACTGCACATCACTGTTACATCTGCCCACCTGCAGTGCAGCTTGGATTTGCCCAGGTGTACAGTTACAGCATTTGGGTCCAGCAGTAATAGTATTCTGATAGAGGAGGCCTCTGTTATTATGTACAGTAAGTAACAAGGATTCTGATTATTGGGCATGGGTGGGCAATGGGCATGCAGGAGGCAAGGTGAGGTAGAAGGGAAGCACATTGTAATGGATCAGAGTTTATCTTATATTGTCTGTGCTGTAACAGCTATATATAAAGTTGTGGGCAGTAACTATAAAGGACAATGTCGGATAAATGTCTTTTTATAGATGTCCTTATCCCTCTCCCCAACTTACAGAATGGGGGATTCCCACAGTTTGGGAGAATGCACCATTGATGGGGAAACGAACCCTTTTCTCTCCTCATCAATGTGATGTGATGGCTTCCAACTTAGGCATTGAACGAAGCTGCTCCTCCTCTTCCCTCCTCCTTCCTCCTTCTCCGTGTGTTCCATCATCTTCCCCAATCTTCAGATCCTTCTCCTTCCCTCTCTATGATATTCTCACCTCACCACTTCTCAGACTCTGGGTCTCCGTTTCTCATCCCACTCTATTTCTCTCTCCTCCTGGTTCATGGCTGGTTCTCTCAAAACCTCAATATCATCCCACTCATTTCCCTGTAACCCCTACCAGTTCCATATACCCCCATCTCTGGTTCCCTCTCCTCCTGCTCCATGGCTGGTTGCCTTACCTCCTCAATCTCATCCCTACAGTTCCCTGTACCTCCTATAGGTTCCATATACCCCCATCTCTGGATCTCTCTCCTCCTGCTCCATGGCTGGTTGTCTCACATCCTCAATCTCATCCCTACAGTTCCCTGTACCTCCTACTGGTTCCATATACCCCATCTCTGGTTCCCTCTCCTTTTGCTCCCTGGCTGGTTCTCTCACCTCCTCAATCTCATCCCCCATAGTCTCCTGTACCCCCAACTGGTTGTATAGACCCCATCTCTGGTTCTCTCTCCTCCTGCTCCATGGCTGGTTCTCTCACCCCCTCAATCTCATCTCTACAGTTTCCTGTACCCCCCTACTGGTTCCATATGCCCCATCTCTGGTTCTCTCTCCTCCTGCTCCATGGCTGGTTCTCTCACCCCTCAATCTCATCTCTACAGTTTCCTGTACCCCCTACTGGTTCCATATACCCCCATCTCTAGTTCTCTCCTCCTGCTCCATGGCTGGTTCTCTTACCCCCTCAACCTCTTCCCTAGAGTTCCCTTTACCTGCTACTGGTTCCATCTCTTACTCAGTACTTCCCGTCTTGTTCTTGATCCTCTTGCCCATCTCACTTGGTCTTTTTACTCCCCTCACCCTCAAATTTGTCATCAGTCAGCCCCTGTATATCCAAGACTTTTGGCACAGAAGCCCATTCTGGCCACCCACGGTAACTACACAGCAGGTTTTTATTTCCAGGGAATTATACATTTTCTTGGCTTTCTTGGCTAAATCATTACTCCACCCACTTCCTGTCCGCAGCCAATCCCTGCACCCTGGGGGTTTATAAGTCTGACAGATCATCATATCTAAGTGTTCCCTGAGTTGCGATGACTGTGCATGACCTTGGTGCTTCCTGACCATACTCCCGGATCTCGGCCCCTCGCTTTGTCCTTCTACTGGAACTGAGTACGCCATAGATGGTGCAGCGACGCAGCTTTACAAAGTCTTCCATTACTAGGATTGATGTCAATAGAGGACTTACTAGGAGCAAGTTGATGGTACTATTTGACTATGGAGAATTTAAACGCATCTACAAGAGTTTCACATAAGTTTCCTTCTACTTGTACAGAGAAAAGGTTTGTGGCCGCCCTGCATGATTACGTTCCAGCAAATAATGGGGATTTACCGCTGCACAAAGGAGAGAAACTGGAGCTGCTGTCTGAGTAAGCGCTAATGTAATGTACAAAGGTTCACGTTACACTTCTGGGTACGGTCCACAGAAAGTGGTGATGATCTATACTTACACAATGCTTGGAGAGATAAAGTATCAGCCAATCAGCTTGTATTTTTACAGGCTGTGCTTGAAAAATGACAGAAGCTGATTGGTTGGCACTTTATCTCTCTCCATGCTGTGATATTCCCCTGGGTAAGGCACCTTGCTGCCTAGAAAGTATTTGAACCCTGCCTCGCAAGGACCGCCTATGAGGATGGTACAAGAGCAGTATGACTGGCTCTATGGGAATGTTCCCAATTATAGGCACCTCCTGGGAACCCTTATATAAACAGACCGTTCCTGGGTTAGTGCTCAAGAGTCTGATGGGGTTAATTGGTTTGCGGAGGGATATCCTGGTGCCCGGGCCCAGGCAATGGGAGGGGGTGTGGCTTGGGAGAGAGGCTGCTGCTGCAGCAGTCACTCCCCCCCCCCCGCTACAATGGGGAATGATGGGGGATGACAGTGGGACTCAAGCCAATATAGCAGTCCTCATGGAAACATATGAAGGTGGCTACTGCGATCGGAAATACATACCTTCTTCAATATACTTTTGCATTTCTAACTAGAGACGTGCGAGGTGCATTGTGTTTTGATTTTGGTTCTAATTTCATCCCCGTGTTTTGTTTTAGTTTTTTTTATACTTGCTAAAAACAGCTAAAATCATGCAAATTTGCAATCCAAAACTGAAAATTTGGAGTTGAAATCCAAATGCTGAACAGAGGGATCTCCTCAGGATAGCAGTTACTTTAGTATGTGTGTATATGTATATATATATATATATATATATATATATATATATATACATACATACATACATACATACATACATACATACATACAAATACAGGGGGCCCAGCACTCACTACAACAAACTAACTCACCTTAACATTCAAATAATCAATTAAATAAATAATGGGGTTTTAGTTCATGAATTGATCAATGCATTTAAGCTTGCAGCCCATCGCCAAGGGACCCCATTTCACTGCAAGTCCTACACAATGGGCGGTATTCAATGTGAATACCTGCGAGGTGCAGCGAATCCTTTTTTGGATTCGCTGCACATTCGCCACGTTCCGGAGCCGGCGGGCTCCAGTATTCAATGAGTCAGGGGCAGCGAGCCCCTGACTGGCGAATATGAGCTCCTGCGGCGATTGCCACAGGGAGCCTCAGGACGGTGCCAGGCAGAGAGATGGTAGTCTCTCTGCCTAGCCCAGACCTTTGTGGGGGGTTAGGTGTGCTCCCCGGGTGCCAGGCAGCACAGGCTGCCCCCCCGGGGGTGCCAGCAGGCGAGCGTATATTCACTACACAGGATCGTAATGATCGTGCAGTGAATATATGAATATGTAATGAGCGGCTCCGCTCTGGCGCCACCTGCTGGCTGCTGTGTAAAAAAATAATAATAAAAAAAAATATTATTTTTAAAATTAAATATATATTCATGTGCTTACAGCACATGAATAAAAATAGCATGCCCCTCCTCAGAATAAAATTCCTGATTTTTTGACACCAAATGTAAAAAACAAAACACTTTATTTTAAAAGTTCACATTCCACTTCACCATAAAAAGATAGCGATTGCTACTCGGTGAATCATGGCGAAAAAAACCTTCAAATGTATTCGCCATGTGGTCATTGAATAGGGTGATTCACCGTTTTTGACAGAAATTCGCCAAACAGCACAAATTCGCCATAAAAACCTGGCGAATCAGGCTCATTGAATACCGCCCAATATATATATATTTATTAAATGTGTATTACTTTTCCTTTTCCATTCAGTTCCAAAAAAGACTGGTGGTTGGCGAGGTCTGAGGTGACTGGAGAAGAAGGTTATATTCCCAGTAACTTTGTGACAGTTATAAAGAGTTTGGAGGTAGAAAGGTGAGTGGACAGATCATTAGCCAGACACTGTAAGTGTACATTAATGGGGGACACGTGAATCTAATCATATTTAAAGGCAGGTGTAGTACGCCTTGTAGAGAGATAAAATGGAGAGAGAAGAAGTACCACCCAATAAGCTCCCAACTGTCATGTGCCAGGCTGTTTGAAAAATAGCAGTTAAGAGCTGGTTGCCTTGGTACATCTGCCCTTTATAGTTAAAAGACACTATTCATTTGTCATTTTTGTTGTATACCATACATTCTTAGAGAGGGGGTGTGAATGGATTTGAGGTATGAATGTGGCGGAGTTGCCTCTATTCCCAGGGAATCTCAGTACACACCACCTGTGACTGAGAACACACGTAACGCGTCTTATTTATTTTGTGCAGATTCTATTTTAACAACATCAATCGGAAGGATGCAGAAAGGCAGCTCTTAGCTCCGGAGAACATCCCCGGAACATTCCTCATCCGCGACAGCGAAACAAGCTTAGGTACAGATACGTACATTGTCATATGGACTGGAAAATTACTAATAATTCACAGTTTTTACATATTGCAGTGTTCAATTTACTAACATTTACATATTGCAGTGTTCAATTTACTAACATTTACATATTGCCATGTTCAATTTACTAACATTTACATATTGCAGTGTTCCGCTTACTAACATTTACATATTGCAGTGTTCTGCTTACTAACATTTACATATTGCAGTGTTCTGCTTACTAACATTTACATATGGCAGTGTTCCACTTCCTAACATTATCATATTGCAGTGTTCCACTTCCTAACATTATCATATTGCAGTGTTCCGCTTACTAACATTTACATATTGCAGTGTTCTGCTTACTAACATTTACATATTGCAGTGTTCTGCTTACTAACATTTACATATGGCAGTGTTCCACTTCCTAACATTATCATATTGCAGTTTTCCGCTTACTAACATTTACATATTGCACTGTACCACTTACTGAAATTTACATATGGCAATGTTCCGCTTACTAACATTTACATATTGCAGTGTTCCGCTTACTAACATTTACAAACTGCAGTGTTCCGTTTAAATGACATTTACTAACATTTACTGTGCACTCAACATCCCCCGCCCCGTGCCGGAGTCATGGCCATCCAAAAAGGGGTCTGTGGCCTAATATAGAGTGTGCATGGCCACTTCGGAATCTCCATTCCATCACTCTGGAGGCTTGTCCAGCATCCCCAGAGATGCTGGTGTCCCCCAGAGATGCGGCGATGTGTATTTCCAGCTCCTCCTCTGTGACAGGAGCCTTGTGCTGCAGAAGAATATAACACTGCAGCACCTGGCTCCTGTCTATCATAGATGAGCTGTTTTGATTTTTAAAAATCTGAATATGCCTAATCTTAGGAGATCCCTATACAAGGCAAGAACTTAACATTTCGATGTTGACACCAACGCACACTGAATCCAAACCATACTGTATCCAACCTGCACTATACCCAACTAACATATCTGGCCTGCACTGTATCCAATGCACACTGTATCTGACCTGCACTATATCCAATGCACTCTGTATCTGACCTGCACTGTATACAATGCACACTGTATCTGACCCGCACTTTATCCAATACACACAGTATCCAGCCCACACTATATTCAACCCACACTGTATCCAACCTGCATTGTATCCAACATGCATTGTATTCAACCTGCACAGTATCTGACCAGCACTATATCTGACCCACACAGTAACCTGTACTGTATTTGACCCGCACTGTATCTGACCCAAATTTCTGTGTTCTTTTGTTTTCTAATGAAAGTACTTGCAAGTTGGTCTGATTGGTTATTGATAATACATTTCAAAATCGCAAAACATTTCTGCCGTGTGTTTGTGCCGCTGCTCTGTTGCTTATACTGCTTTCAGATCGCAAACTGCAGGGTCGCACCGGGACCTTGAATCGGTTCAGTCCCGGTGCGACTATGCATTTTGCTCACTCTATCTCCTTCAGTGACCCTGCAGTATTGCCGGTTTGCTGATGTCATGTGGGGAGCATCATCGGCGGTGGGGGAGGAGGCAACGCTCGCAGCTGGCACTGCCCCAAGCACTACCTTTCCATCAGTGTGAACAGGAACTGGGTTGCTTGACCCAGTTAATCTGTTCACACTGCACAGCAACCCGGCAATGAACGGGTAAGAACACTTTTTTTACCAGTTCGTAATGTCCGGTTGCTGGACCAGGTAAGCCCTTTCAGATGGCACCTATTACCGGGTCGTACCAGCAACAAACCGGCATGAACCTGGTAGTTAGGTGCGATCTGAAAGGGGTATGAGTTTAGCCAGTGTGGCCTATGTTTGTGAACAGTATTTTGAGCGGTGAGATGGTCATAACTGACTGGAGATGACTTGAAATTTAGGTTCCTGAGGTTAATAACATTCTATGAATGAAAAAAGGCCCAAATGATGTGATTTCAGCTTTTTTGTTAATTTTTTGGGAAAAAATGCAATTCCAAAACCAGATTTGTTGGCTTGGCAAATGCAAACCCAAAACAAGATGTCAATCCAAATATCGATCTGCTCGGTTTTGGGCTCAATTCAATCTCGGGAAAGTTGACTGTGTGAAAGTGTGATCGGGGTTCTCTGAGCTTTGGTGCACAGGAAACCACAGCTCGTCAGATGTAACGCTGCTGTTATTTGCAGACCGCTATCTTATCACTCCTATCAATCTGCAGCTGACACCGCAGTAACACAGGATTAGGCCTCTCCCTTCCCATGTTTACCACACTTACAGTACAGTGATATTCGTGTACGTCACTTCACATACTTGGTGGTGCCACATATGTAAAATATAATAAAGATTTAATGTGTTCTTGATCCAAGAGTTACATAGACATACGTAGTGTCGATGGTTGATTATTTGTCAATTGATGGTTTGTGATGGTTTGTGTTTTACAATGCTTTTTGCGATGAACCGTCGGGTGCAGCCATTGATATTATGCAATTGATGACTGGATGCTTGTTCTATGTGGGTAATTGCATTACCCAAAATGGCTGCTGCCCGTATCCTCACCTCAGTGACTGTGGAATGCACAGTGAGGGCAGCTAGGTAACATTACTGGCAGCAAATAATATTGTGCTGTATCCTCAGGTACTTACTCGCTCTCTGTCCGCGACAAGGACACCACCCACGGGGATATCATCAAACACTATAAGATCAGAATGCTGGACAATGGCGGATATTATATTTCACCATTACTCACTTTTCCCTCACTACAAGAGCTGGTGAAATATTATTCCAGTGAGTATGCCATAATTATTATCCTGCTTCCTACATGCCACCTGCCAGTGTATGTAATGTAATGGTGATGGGGACGTCAGACACTGAATTCTGAGAACATATTTGATTATCGATCAAATTATTGATTGATTATTATTATATTATTATTGCTTTGTTATTAATGTCATGCTTCTGAGAATCATAAGGCACCAGTCAGGGGCGGATTGGGAAAGGAATCCACCCGGGGGGGGGGGGGGCTGACGCTACAGTGCGGGGGTAGAGCGGGGGTGGTTGCGGGGGGGCTGACGCTACAGCGCGGGGGGGACTACTTACCTTGTCCGCCTCGGATGACGTCACCACCGAGCAGACCGAAGCGCACCGATGCGCTTCGGTCTGCTCGGTGGTGATGTCATCCGAGAGCGACCATCGGCCGCAGCCTGGTCACAGCAAACAGTACAGCATTGCCCAAAACAAATATGGCCACCACATACGTGCATATAATATATGCATATATGCGGCAGCTATATTTGTTTTGGGCAATGATGCCGTTTGTGACCAGGCTGTGGCCGCTTGCATCTAGGATGATGCCAGCCCTGGAGGCACGGTCGGCGGCCCTGCCAGTGGGGAATCTGGACTGGCCCACCGGGAAATGGCCCGGTTTCCCGGTGGGCCAATCCGCCTCTGGCACCAATGGTGGACCTGGTTCACGCTGCCTAGCTAGCAGGTCTGAATTAGGCCCCATGTGCACTGCAGGTGGGGCAGATGTAACATGTATAGAGTTAGATTTGTGTGAGTTATTTTGTTTCTGTGCAGGGTAAATACCGGCTGCTTTATTCTTACACTGCAATTTAGATTTCAATATGAACACACCCAAATCTAACTCTCTCTGCACATGTTACATCTGCCCCACCTGCAGTGCAGCATGGTTTTGTGAATGGTGTGAATTAGGCCCATAGTCCAATATGACCCGGTAGAGGTGAGGGCTAGATACAGTTTTCTAGAGGGTGTATCTAACAAGTGATTTTAGATTGCAGTTCTATTCTGATGTGTACATACAGGGCAGTCTGGATGGGCCAAGTGGTTCTTACCTGCTGTCAAATTCTATGGGGCAGATTTACTAAGATGGAAGTTCTATTGAAGATGGGACGTTGCCCATAGCAACAAATCAGATTCTACTTTTTAGTAGAATCTTCCCCCACGGGCATAACCAGCCCCAGGCTCAAAGAGCTGGTCCTGGTTTAAAAAAAATCAGGGAACAAACCAAGTTGGGGTTCCCTTTATTTTCTAAAACCAGCACCAGGCCCAAGGGCAGGTCCTGGTTCCCAAAATACGGAGGACAAAATGAGTATGCATCCCCCTTATTTTGGGAACCAGCACCAGGCCCGGTCAGGGGGTTAATTCTTTGGCCGGGGGGACTTGTATAAAAAGTCTCCCCCCGGCTGTGGCAGTACCCTGCTGGCTGGTTGGGCCTGTGCTGGTTCTTAAAATACAGGGGACCCCTAGTCATTTTGTCCTCCATATTTTGGGAACCAGTACCGGCCCTTGGGCCTGGTGCCAGTTTTAAAAAATACAGGAAACCCCAACTTGGTTTGTTCCCTGATTTTTTTTTAAACGGCCCAATGCCGTTTAAAAAAAAAAAAAAAAATTATTTATATATTTTTCTCTTTTTTTTACAACTGAAGCCTGCACGGATCTGACTGATATGACTGATACGATGGATCTGACTGATCCATGCAGGCTAAAGCCAAATACGCCAGGAAAATTAAGTGTATTTTTCCTGGCATATTTTACTGGCAATTAGCGCCTGTATCCTGCTAATTGCCGGTAATTACCGGCCGTATTGAAAATTTAATTGAGAATCACCATTCTTTTGACTGGTGATTCCTTTTCGTATTTTTCCGATGGCGTATTTGTAAATACAAATATGGGTACTCTTTACCTAGAACAGCGCCCGTCGCGGGCATCGCGGGTACATTTATGTGTGCCCGCGACGCGACCGACGCGATGACCGCGATTTCCCATTGAAACCCATGTTAAACATGGAAATCGTGTCGGTCGCGTCGCGGCCGGCCATAAATGTACCCGCGATGCCCACGACGCGATGCTCCCGATTTCCCATAGGAATCAATGTTAAAAGGCGCGATGGACCCGATTTTACTGTTAAATGGCTCAATGGACCCGATTTGGCCATAGGAATCAATGTTAAATGGGCCACAGAGCCCATTAACCCTTAAATGTCCCCCCCAATTTTTAACGCCACCCCACGATCCACGTGAACCCGAAGCGTGGCGAGCGCAGCGAGCCCGCGAGGGGCGGCGGTACGCGTCCTCCGACCTTTTCATGCCCTACTATCCACTAGGGCGTGGAGTGAGAATATAATAGTGTGGCGAGCGCAGCGAGCCACCGAGCCCGAAGCGTGGCGAGCGCAGCGAGCCCCGCGAGGGGACGCGGATACCTTCACAGTTATACGCGTCCCCTCGCGGGCTTCACAGGTGTCCGTGGCGACGCCGACACCTGTGAAGCCCGCGAGGGGACGCGTCTACCTGTGAAGGTATCCGCGTCCCCTCGCGGGGCTCGCTGCGCTCGCCACGCTTCGGGCTCGGTGGCTCGCTGCGCTCGCCACACTATTATATTCTCACTCCACGCCCTAGTGGATAGTAGGGCATGAAAAGGTCGGAGGACGCGTACCGCCGCCCCTCGCGGGCTCGCTGCGCTCGCCACGCTTCGGGTTCACGTGGATCGTGGGGTGGCGTTAAAAATTGGGGGGGACATTTAAGGGTTAATGGGCTCTGTGGCCCATTTAACATTGATTCCTATGGGCAAATCGGGTCCATTGAGCCATTTAACAGTAAAATCGCGGTCAATCAGCCTTTTTAACATTGTTCCCTATGTAAAAATCGCGGTCATCGCGGTCATCGCGGGCATCGCGGCCATCCCGATTTACCCGCGATGCCCGCGATGACCGCGATGACCGCGATTTTTACCCCCGACGACCGCGATTTCAATCGCTGGCGCCGTTCTAGGTAAAGAGTACCCAAATATGAATGTGCCATCAGTACGAATACGAATTGGTGAATTTTTGGCATAGTAATAACCGAAAATACGAATACGCCTAAAAAATGTGCATTTACTCATACAAATTAGTTTTTTCAGGCATATTTGCCTTAGTGCTTTGGGCAACATCCCATCTTCAACTCCCATCTTAGTAAATGTACCCCTATGTGTGTACTCATCTTACTACCACTCATGTATTTTGCTTACAGAAAAGGCTGATGGCCTGTGCCGGAAGCTGGAGAAGCCCTGTCCAGCAATGATCAGGGCTCAGTGGGAGACCGATGTCTGGGAGATACCGCGAGAGTCCCTTAAGCTCGTGAATAAACTTGGAGCGGGACAGTTTGGAGAAGTTTGGATGGGTGCGTGTTATCTCCTGATATAGTCTTGTAGGGATTTCTCTCTTCCTTCAGTATTGGACAACTTTTCATCCATACAACATGTTACACTGGGTGCTGGGATTCTGACAGTCATTACCCCAAAATCGGAATCTCGACTGCTAAAAGCCAGACACAGCGGCTATTTTCCCTCATGGGGGTCCACGAGAATAAAATAGGTGCGCGCAGTGTGGTGAGCACAGTGATCCCACAAGGGGCTTTGTTGCGCTCCCCCGCTGTCAGAATCCTGACTGTGGGGGTGTTATACCACACCCGCTACAATGTAGAGCAGATCATAGTCCATACTTAATGCTCTTCAGAACTAGTGATCATTCATTCCAAGCTACATATCTGACCTTATCTCTCTTTAAACTCCCACCCACCACAAATGCACGCCAACTCTCCCGCCAACTAGTCCCTTCCTCCATTCCTGCTTCCAAGATTATGTCCGTTGTGCTCCTTACCCCTGGAACTCTCTACCCCTTCTTATCAGACTCTCCACCTCCCTACAAAACTTTAAACGGGCTCTCAAGATCCACTTCTTCAATACACACAGCCACCTCTCATCCTAACTTTCTGTTTATGCTTCTACACGTCTACCCCTTCTGTGTCACCTCTGTCTGTATGCCCCTCCACTTTAGAATGTAAGCTCTCTCGAGCAGGGCCCTCTTTCCTCATGGGCTTTTCTTAGGACATATCTTTGTCACCCTGATAATTGCGTCAGTGTCCCGTCCCCTGATGTCTTTATTTACCATGTACTTGATCTAATTTGCCCCTTACTGTAATTCGTTATTTTCCTATTTTTCGCTCATCTGTGTATTGTCAGGCGCTGCAGAACCCTTGTGGCACCATATAAATAAACAATATTAATATTTAAGTATACTTATATCATTATAGCATCAGCAAACATCAATATACTTTTAGCGGCTGCATCGCGTGCGCCCACCCACTATAAATCTGCGGCAATACAAATAACCCTGCTAATAAGGTGCCATACCGTATAGACGTACAAAGCCAATGAGCCAAAGGAATTGCAGGAAGACATATACAAGCCAATGAATAAAAGACACCGGGAGGTGTGGATGGAATCTGATTCTTTTACCAAAATTGTGAATTCCCCCTGTAAAATTGTCCATATTTTACATTCTTTCAGGATATTATAATGGCAACTTTAAAGTAGCCATCAAGACCTTAAAAGAAGGAAGCATGTCACCCCTGGCTTTTCTGGACGAAGCGAACCTGATGAAGACCCTCAGACACGATAAGCTGGTCCAGTTGTTTGCGGTGGTCACCAAGGAACCCATATACATTGTGACCGAGTATATGTGTAACGGTAAATTATGGCGTCCACGGCAGGATATGACCAGCCATGAAACTCTGCTACTATCGATGATTCTCCCCTTCTGGCCGAAAAGAGGGCAGGGGCTGATTTAATGGGGGAAATTTACTAAGAATATGACTATGTCCCAGTCGTATTTTGTATACAACTGTTATCAGTGGAGTATTTCATTTACACATTCGTAATCCGGAGCATAATTTACAAAGGTGTCGTATTTTTTGAGATTCGTATTTTTCGATGTCGTATGGAGTCATATTTTTTAGTGTATTTTTTTACAACTTTTACTAGAATACGCCTAGTATACACATGTCTGATTTTGTGAAATACACCTGCAAATTAAGGTGTATTTTTTTGGAGTATTCTTTTACGACTTGTACTAGAATACGCCTAGTATATGTTCGTATTTTGAAATACGACTCAATCGTAAATTTCAAAATGACATTGGAGTAATGTAAAATTTAAGGCGTATACTTTCGATGGCGTATTCATTCGTATTTTTGTAAAAATACGAATACGACAGGTTGTTACGGTCGTAAAATACAAAATACTAATGTTATTTCGCATTAGTAAATGACAAAATACGAATATGACTGAATATGAATACGCCAATTCCTACTGTATATTGCATAGTAAATTTCCCCCGATGTGTGCCATCTATATTAAGTACAACACGGATGTCTTTCTCATAGTCAGACTCCATGGTGCCCCCCCAGATGCCAGTGCCCTAAGCGGCTGACTAGGGCTGTAGCACAGACTATGAAATGACAGAAACTGATTGGTTGATTTGGGTAACTTCCCCATGTTATCTTTTTCCAAGGCTTGATATACCTCACCCTATATCTCTAATATCTTTCTAGGAAGTTTACTTGATTTCCTGAAAACAGATGAGGGATCATTTCTCCACTTCCCAAAACTGGTGGACATGTCAGCGCAGGTGTGTGTCATCACCCCAATTTGTACTTACTGAATACATATGTGGTATCTGTATATTTGTTCTTCTGTGATACTCTCGCCATGCAATATTACTTTCTGGGGCTGATTCACCCCCCCGGTGAATGCACGCCCCCCCCCCCCCCCCCCAATGCTGCCCGAATCCCCTTGTTCTGCTGCGGGTGGATTTGTATGCTTACTGACCCAATCACAGGCGCCCGCACAGAGGAAATAGAATGATTTTTCCTCTGTTCCCAGCCGAAAGTAAGCCAGGACTTACTTTTTGGGCTGAACGGTCTTCTACAAATTTGGGGCGGGGGCGCTGGCGTCATGTGACGCAATACACTGATACGGTGTCCATGACGACTAACGTCGAAATTCCGGGGGGAAAAAAGTGAAAAACTCATGTTGACCTTTTGACCTTCCCATTGTTGTTATTTATTTAAACAAAATATTTGATATTAAAAGAAGCCGTTCCAGTGATGGCAAATGAGCCGTCTGGGTATATTTAGCGCTCTGTGGTCGTGCTGGTTGGCCGTGTGGCAGGAAGCTGTCACTCAATTCATTTTCCATTGTAGCAACTGAAAGTTCACTTTAAACGTCTTTGTTTAACTGACAGAAACACTTGTTGCATACTGAGCGCCACCCGTTCTTCTGGAAACAGATCTGTCTACTGCAATGTACCTGCTGACAGCTGCAATGATCATTTTGTTATTAGGTTATATACACGCCTCCCTGATATATAAATGTTGTTAATAAGTTATACGCACAAGGAGAATGTCAGTCTATACTTATCACCACAAAGTCGTTATTTCATATAAGAGAATTTGGGGTACATTCAATGGATGTCGGATCCATTCCGAAAATTCTTTTGACGGAATGGATCCGGCATCCATTATTCAATGCAGCGGCCAAATCCGGATGTCGGATTCGACCGCTGATTGATGCCGGTGTGCGCAGCGTTGGAAGACAGCAGGATCACCCGGGAGGCGGTGGGAGGCAGTGGGAGCCGGCGGCGGGACAGATGAGTGCAGCGAGTGGGTTGTGGAGGTGGCGGGAGGGTTTGGGAGGCCGCAAAAGGGTGCAGGATGCATCGAACAGGAGGACGGCACTGTGTAAGCGGCTGCTCACCGGGCGCCGTCCTCTCTGCCTCAATCCGACATCTTTTTATGTCGGATTAAGATTTTCCGGAAACATGGCCGAAACCTTTCGGTTTGGCCGTGTTTCCATCAAAGGCGGGTGGATTGGTGGCTATTCGGCCAATCCACCTGGTTTTCGGCAGGTCGGAACATTCTGACCTGCCCAAAAACAACAGCTAGCACTGAATAGGTCAGAACTCCATCCAACCTATTAATGTCAAAAACATCCAAGTTTTTGGAGAGTGCCAACTGCCCCCCACCTCGCTCCGTGCAAAAGTCGTTCACATAGTGGGTCTGCACATGTGTATTTTCAACGATATGCAATGCGCAGTCCAGCACCATCGGTCCGGACCGAATCTGGAGTCTAACGATCCAACCTGAATCACCCCCATTGTTTTCATGCATTCACTAACGTCTTACCTCTCCCCCGTGATAAGAATGAGGAGCAGGTAGAGGAACCACCGCTAGAAAGGAGATGTGACTATTACGTGTTCCCATAGCTCCCATAATGAGTCATGTGGTAATATTCTCACCTATAGGGAAGGAAGCCATAACACATATAGCTTAAATCATTGGCACCTATAGACATGAAAACTATATTTTATGAAGTGTACGTTAAATAAATAAAAATGAAACATGCCTCGCGTTACTCATTTTGAGGACACAAGTTTAGACTTGGAGGCTAAAAACGATTGAGATCGATCAGATGTGATGCAAGATAGGCAACAAAGGCAATTGGCTAGTGATTGAGAATTGCTAGCACGTGAGGTCATAGGATGATGACATCACATGTCGGTCACCCGGGAGCCTGGCTTCTTGGGTTGTGCAGGATCTGCCAGTGGTTGTATTGGAACTCATTGCACCCACGTAGAAGATGGCGCCATCTTGACTCATAGAAATGGGCGCTGGTCTTTGTGTGTGGCTGCTTGGTAAATTATCCTATTTTTTATGACTTTTTTTTATTGTGCCGCTGTCCGTCCAGGTTGCGGAAGGGATGGCGTATATTGAAAAGAAGAATTACATCCACAGAGACCTGCGAGCCGCCAATGTCCTCGTTTCGGATATACTGTGCTGTAAAATAGGGGATTTCGGACTCGCGCGAGTCATCGATACGGAGTATATCGCAAAGGAGGGTAAGTGGCGGTCATATGGCGCCTCCGCAGTGGTCGCATAGAGGATCACATATCACCATTTTTGCACCACAGGGGTGGAACTGAATACAGTCATATGCGTAAACCAACTGTGGGACTACAAGTCCCAGCATGGTCTGCCAGCTGTGCAGCCACTGGTGTGGAGGAATGAATTGTGTGAGTGGGTGGAGCTGGTGGTTACACACAGGAGTGAGTGGATTGAGGGTGGTGGGGTGGAATAATGCAAGACCCTTGCCCACTTTCCCAGGGGGCCACATGATTTTCGGAAGCCTCCTGGCTGTTCCGTATGTGCTGAACTAATGCAAGAGTTATGCACCAAATGCATGGGAGACGTTATGAATTGTATTAACTGTAGTTATGGGCGGATTAATAATGGGGCCGATGGAGCGCACAGCTTCCTACCCGCCCGGATGGATGCCTAGAACCGTGCCTCCTCCGCTGTATGACTGCGCTGCGGTAGAACTGGAGGACGTAGGCAGTGGACAGAAAGATGATAGATACATAGATCAGATCAGTGGCAGCTCGCACCTGTGAGTAGGGGTGGGCTGCAGCTGGCCTCACCACCGGTTCTGCACCAGCCCCCGCCTCCAGATGTCCACTGGTCTCCGCCATCAGTCCCCGACAGTTGTCAGGCACTGAGCCTCACACTGCGCATGTGCCAAAGCCTGGCTACTATGGGCCAGATTTGGTGAAGTGTAAATGTGTGGGGGCCGACCATTCAGCCTGACATTCTTTGAGTCATTAATCACATCAGAATGGTCCCCCACTCTGCCCGCATTCACTGTATATCCCCCAGCCTGCCCCTCCTTCACTGTATGTCCCCCATTCACTGTATGTTCCCCACTCTGCACCCATTCACTCTGTCCCCCACTCTGCCCCCCTTCACTGTATGTCCCCCACTCTGCCCCCCTTCACTGTATGTCCCCCAACCTGCCCCTCCTTCACTGTATGTCCCCCATTCACTGTATGTTCCCCACTCTGCACCCATTCACTCTGTCCCCCAGCCTGCCCCCCTTCTCTTAATGTCCATCAGTGCCTCCATTCATTGTATGTCCCCAAGCCTGACCCTCCTTTACTGTATAACTCCCATTCACTGTATGAACCCGATTCACTATGTACCCCACTCTGCCCCATTCACTGTATGTCCCCCAGCCTGCCCCTGCTCCCCCTTCTCTGAATGGCCATCACTGCCTCCATTCACTGTATGTCCCCCAGCCTGACCCTTCTTCACTGTATGTCCCCCACTCAGCCCCCTCCCTTCTCTGTATGTTTCCCAGCCCCTTGTGTGAGCCAGAGGATGGAGAGGCAAAGCAGGCACTGCAAGGACAGGAGATACTTGGGCTCCCGCTGCTGCCCTCCTCCACCCTGCATGTTACGGGAGCAAGCTTCCCACTTGCTGCCCCCCCTCCCCACACACTGCTGTCACTGTGATTGTGGAGGAGGGTGATATACAATTGCAGCTGCAGGGGTTGGATGCATACTCACCCGAAAGACGCCAAACACATCTGACTGTGGCGGCCGGCACCTCCTCACTGCAGCAGACAGCAAGGTAAAGGCGCGCTCTCCGGGGCCCCCCCTTTAGTGCCCTGTGCTGTGCTTCCCACATCTGATGGATGGAGGCTGCGGGCCGCTTGAAATGACAGCACGGGCCGTAATTGGCCCCCGGGCCTGTCTTTGGACATGCCTGTCCTAGAGGAAGCCAGCTCCCTGCCTATCGCAGCCAGAAATGGCAGTCCTGGAGGGCGGGAACACCTCCAATGGGACTGCCTGTCACGTGGGTGACTGGCAGATAGGACTTCCAATAGGAAGTTACTGCCAGACACTGGCTTCACTAACGCTGATGAGGTGGTGGATTTTTCCGTGGAGGGGGGGGGGGGGGATGTACTGATTGTACCGTTTTTCATAGGTGCTCCTCCAACTCTAGGAATTGTAGTTTAATTTTTCTACACTGCTGGCTGCTCTTCAGGGAGTGTTACGGGGAAGGACCGGCCGGGGAAAAAATGGCCAGCACACAATTCGAAAGGGTGTGTGGCAAAACCCCCTGTACCCCTGGTCAAGGCGCCTTTCCAAATGTGTACCGTTTCCTGCCCATCAGATGTTGGAGTTTATGGTGTAGTGGATGCATAGGTAACACAGAATGCAGGAAGTGTGTATGTGTCACATTGTGTTGTGTTTGTGTCAGCAGAAGCAGAAGTAACAGATCCCCTGCTCATACTGATACTGCCAGTTTGAGGCTAAGTTCCACTTTTGTATGTGCAGGAAAATGCAGAATCACAGAGTGTGATATCAGATGCAGGGCTGGAGATGTAACAGACAATAGGGGGGGGGGGGGGGGATTTATCAGTGTGCCGACCAATCAGCTTCTGTCATTTGTCAAATACATGGGTCTATGTACTAAGCAGAGGTAACGTGGAGAGAGATAAAGTACCAGCCAACCAGCTGTCATTTTTCAAACACATCCTGTAACATGGCAGTTAGGAGCTGATTGTTGGTTCTTTGGAGGTGATTCTGGTTGACTCGCAAGTTCGGTCCCATCCTGATGTTTTGGGGACTGTGCATGGTGTATTATCCGCATGTTCATCCCCCTTTATGAATGGATTCAGGGACTTGCATAGTTGCAGAGCAGTACGCAAGCATCGCAGCGTGCTGGGGGCGGGATGGCAGCAGGAATGGGGCTCACCCATGGGAGCTTTACGGGCGACGCCATGAAACACTGGGCGTTCCCATTGGTGCACTGGCTGGCCGAATTTGGAAGTGGCAGGTGTGGTGGTGGGGGAGGCAGACATTCGGATGGGCGGCGTCTCAGACGTTTGGTCAGCTGCCGACCTGAATCGGGCCCTTTGCCTCTGTCCACTTTATCTCTCTCCAAGTCTTAGTTCAGAGACCCTGCATTCCGTAATGTGACGAAAGCTGATTGGTTGGTTCTATTTATCTCTGTGCACTTTATCTCTCTCTCTCCAAGCTGTGACAAATCTCCCTTAAAATGGTGCAATCTTATAGCCCTGTAACGCACCTATGGTACCAGGCAAGCCGCCATTGCAGAGGCCAGGAAATGTCGGTATACCGTAAGATTGTTGAGGGGGTTCACTCGCTAAGGGGAGTGTCTCCTTGGGTAGCACCTGTGCGGTAGGACCATACTTCATACTGTGTAAGTCTCCGGGAGAAGCTCAGAGAGGAGACACTTCAGGGGGTGGAGCTGAGTGGGCTTGTCGTTAGGCCCCACCTCCAATTGTTATTATATAAGAAGCATAGAATGGGTTTACGATCACTCCCAAATATCATATGGAAATTTAAATATCAGAATTGAATCTTATGCCCATAAATATTATACAATTTTTTATTTTTTTTTGTAACTGACCTTTTGTTTCCAACCAGGTACAAAATTCCCCATCAAATGGACCGCCCCAGAAGCCATTAATTTTGGCGTTTTCACCATTAAATCCGACGTGTGGTCTTTTGGGATCCTTCTGACTGAAATTGTAACCTACGGTCGTATTCCTTACCCAGGTAACCAGCGGGGTCATTACTAATTTGTTTTTATCAATGCTCTTAAAATTAAAATGGGCAAACTTTCATCTAGGCTTAATGGGGTAATTCACGTTGGATCGGTACGCAGCGATAACTGCTGCTTACTGAGCACTAAAACACTGGCCGCAGAATGCTTCCCCCCCCCCCCCCCCGCATTGTGAATATGCTTTTATGGACTGCTCATGTGCAGTACTGAAGAAGCTACTGTGTATGCGCCTGTCCCGCAACGGGGGTCGGGACCGGCGGCAGTGGCGGCAATGGAGGGGGCGGCAGCAGCCCCCTTCCTCCACAGAGGTAAAATACACCACTGAATCAGGCCCAATGAACTAAGCCTTGGGATGGGATGAACTAACTGAAAAATGCAGTAAAAAACCCTTTATCTGGGTTTTTACAGCATTTTGATATGCAGGAAATCCCGCAAGCCCATGTCGCCCCGCACCAACCCCCACCACCCCACATCAATGCACACCGCCCCCAACCCTCCCTCATCTGAGTCTGGGCAGCCCGTACCAGTGACCTCCTCCCCCTTAGCCCCATATCCCCTTTTGGGTGCAGGGAGGAGGAGGCGGAGCCTGCCCCGTAGAAGCAGCAGCATCAGCCGTGTAAGGGAGGAGGGGGTTCCGCTCGCCAGCAGCCGGGGACCCGCTGCCACATCGCCAGCGCAACACATAGGTTAGCTCTTAACACAAGAGCTGTCCTGCAGTAATAATCGCATATGTTAGTGCATATGCGATTATTACAGACGGAGCCATCCTCATCTAGCCCTTTAATAGGATTAAGTGAGTAATGGGATTAATCCTGCCATGTTATAGTCTATGTTTGAAAATGGCAGTTAGGGGCTTGTCTCTCTCCAAGGCTTAGTACAAAAAACCATCAGCAAAAAGCTCCGCAATATGAATTGTAAGCCCACACTAACTAATAACTGAGGCTATACCACACTACAGACCTGTATTTGGTCGGAGGAAGATTCCGCTGAAGATAATTATAATTGCCGGCTTTGGTTTCCCGCATTGTCGTTCTATAATGGTATTAATGTAGCTTTATTCCCCTCTCAGGCATGACCAACCCTGAGGTCATACAGCTCCTAGATGAAGGGTATCGCATGCCCTGTCCGGAGCACTGCTCGGTGGAACTGTACGAGATTATGATGAAATGCTGGAGGGAAAAGCCAGAGGACCGGCCCACGTTCGAGTACTTACAGTCTGTATTAGAGGATTTCGGCACAGCCACCGAGAAACAGTACGAGGGGGAACCCTGAGATTGTATTTTACTCCACGCGGTGAAATCCATCTTTGTCTTCGTGAACTGACATTTCCTAATCACTGCAAAGACAAGGGCCACGGAGACCACAACAAAATGGCTACCCTGTCATGTGATTCCGGAACAAACAATGGCACTGTATATACCGTAATTTGTTTTCCTGTTTATCTATTTGGGAAGAAAATGGGCTGTAACCCAGGGGAACAAACTTTAGCTTTTTCATAAGCGTCTACCACAGGGTTGCCGACTTATAAATGCTCCTCTCCGGGAGAAGCCCGGAGAGGAGACTTTCCTTACCCGATCGGGGGGCGGGGCTTGACTGTGACATCATTAAGCCCCGCCCCCATTGCGGGAAAAAGGAAAAACGACTGATCTCTATGGAGGGGGCGGGGCTAAAATGACGCGATTGTGCCATTTTAGCCCCGCCCCCTCCTCTGAGACCCGCGGATTGCGGCATTTACATGCCGCGATTCGGGGGGCTCAGGGGGGTCCCCCAGATTCCGGGAGGGTTGCCCACCCTTCCGGGGGGCCGGGAGGAGGACCCGATTTTCGGGAGACTCCCGGGAGTTCCGGGAGGGTCGGCAACCCTGGTCTACCAGCATACTCTCCAACATCTGAAGGGCAGAAACCGGTACACATTTGGAAAGGGGGCATGACCACTAGTAAAGGGGGTGTAGCCATTGGTAAAGGGGCATGCCCATGTCCCCTTTCCTGATATGTACTGGCCATTTTTTCCCTACCTCTCCATGCAGGTACTGTAGCGCTGGGGTGCGGGGCAGCTAGATGTACCAGGGACAGCCGTGCAAGTGTGCTAGCAATCAGACGCGGCTATCGTAAGCCCCTAGACCGAAATACTTAACCAGAGACGCAGCTGAAGCTTTCCAAGCCTCGCTATGGGCTCCCCACCGCATTGGGAAACATCTTACTGGTGATTGGCTGCAATTGTCCTGATCACTTCCAGAACACACAAGAGACTGATCACAGGTCACAGCTAAAAACCAGTACAATCGGTACTGGGGTATTTAGCTGGTACAGACCGGTGAGAAACGGTATTTACAGAGATTATACTACGAGGGTAAGGGGTAGATGTATGAAGCAGAGGATAAGGGAGGATATTGAAAAGACATCAACTACCATTACTTATATTGCAACATTTTTATCGCTGTGCGATCGAAAGTATTGTGACAAGTTGTATCACAGTCTGGTATGGGAACGGTACGGCTATGGAGCGGAAGTCAATTCAGCGGGGGGTCAAACTGGGGCAAAGGATAATAGGAAATCTTCTCCCAGCCGTAGAGGACATACAGAGGAAGCGCTGTTTGCGCTGGAAGCTTAGAGGATAGTACTGATCCGGCTGATGGATTGTTTGTATTACTTCCTTCAGGTAGGCCTTTTAGTTGTATTAGGAGGACGAATAGGATGAGGAATAGTTTTTTTCCCTAGGGCTATATTAGAATTGAATGTTACCTTGGGCTGATGGAGGGTTGGACATTGTGATTTAGGTTTTATTGTTGTATACTAAATTTCGGATGGATGTTAAACTCAATTTTGTTGCCCTGATGTATTGGGGTAATGACAATAAAGTTGATTATCATCATCTCACAGGTGTTCTTGAGGTTTAACAAGTTAGGGATGCTTAACCAATTAGCTTTAAGGGGGCGTGGTTAGGGTGGAGCGGAAGACATCTAGTGACTAGGGCTAGTTAGGATCTGCCTCTTCTTTCTGTATTCCCCGCCCTCCCTCCCTCCCTCCCTCAGTCACCAGTTCCCCCATCTCTTTGCCGATTGGAGTTTGTCAACCTGTATGGGGCGGGAAGAACGGCAGTGTACTGGCTATTGCGGTCTCTTCCCAATACACTGATCTACTCTGACCTTCCCTACTGGGGGTCAGGGGCACTGGCTGTCTGGCCCTATTATGGTGTATTGGGGGGGAGCTGGGGTCTCAAATGTCTATTGGTGTGGCCAATGGGACAAGGTAAAGGCATGTTGCGGACATGAAATCAGCTTTAAGATGTACTGTCGCTGATCATCTGGCCGTCATTTCTTCTGCCACCATACTGTACTTATTACGTGTTGTCAAATAAATAACGGGTGACTGATTTTAATGGCAATAGATAAGGGACTGATTCAGATCTGTTCGCTAGGCTGCGTGTGCTCGCAGCCTAGTGAACAGGTAAACACCGGCCAGCTGAACGTCTGGAAAGAAGTATCTTATTGGCTGCTGTAGTTTAATGCTATAGTGGCAAAAATGGGGGGGGGGGTGTGGCCTCACAGAGCATCGCGGGTATAGGCCATGCCCTTTGCCGCTAGGCCACACCCCCAAATCCCCCTCTTATCTATTGGCCAATGTAGCACAAGAGCAGCCTCCCTGTCTCACTCAATGATGCTCCTGTTATAGCAATGACAGAACAACGAGTAGAAGAAATAAATATAGGGGGAGATTTATCAAATCTTGGAATGGGAAGTTACTCATAGCAACCGATTCGTTTCTGTAATTGTTCTAGCACACGGGCAACTTCTCCACTTTATCATTTTCCTTGATAAATCGCCCCCTTCATGGCTATTCCCCATCAACACAAATGACACCAAGCAGCCGCCCCCTGGGTCTGTGGGAAGAGCTGTTAAGCTTAAGATGAAGTACAAGTGATGCTAATTACACAAACCGGAGCAATGCCGGGAGCTCAGCTGGTGCAGCCATATAGAGAATCCGGTAGAATTGCAGCAATGGCTAATCTGAGAATTGACTGGTAAATGGACAGAGTTCTACTGAGTAAACATGTGTCACTTAACCTACTGTAACTCATCGTCGCCAGTAGCATCTGCATTGCTGTATGAGAAACTATTCTATTGTTGTGATTTAGTTGCACTTTGTGGAAGGGAACGGGGAACCAAGATGTTTAAATATGAATATTTCCAGTTCCCTTAGCTGTCTGTCGGTGGACTGGAGAATTGCAGCAAAGGGGGAAATTTACTAAAGGAAATTTGTAAAAAATAGGTGTAAAAATAGGTGTATTTGTATCCAGAAATACCCTTATTTTTGACATTTACTATCCCGGAAATATGGCAATTCGTATTCGTATTGATGTGCTGGATACAAATACACCTATTTTTACACCTATTTTTTACAAATTTCCTTTAGTAAATTTCCCCCAATATGTCAGTAATGTATGGAAGCCCTAAAAGCTACATCACAGTTAAAATCTGACCCCACCCTCCAGTGGCAGTGATGTCATTACTTGAGAGCTCCCACACCTAGGGTGAGATTTACCAGGAAATCCCGCCACACACCGTGCTGATACCAAAGCAATATACTGCACACTAACATACAGATGGACAGGGGGGTGCTGTGGGTACAGCTGTCCTGGGCCCCGGCCTCTGGAGGGGCCCGGGCAGCTGCCCACAGTGACACCCTCCACCCCCGCACACCGCCTCCCCCACCCGGCGGCCCCCCAGCCAGGCATGCACGATACACAGTGCAGCCTGCAGAGCGCCGAGCCTAGGACACAGAGGGGATCGTCGCTCTGCAGGCTGCACTGTGCCTGTGTTGTGTGTTCACTGAGAGGTCCGCTGATGTGAGTTCCGGGGAAGGGGGGTGCGGGTGCAGGGGGCGAGGGGGAGGGGTTGCAGGAGCGGAGGGGGGGCGGACTGAAGGTCATTCCCAGGCCCCAAAATTACTAGTGGCGGCCCTGCAGATGGAGCAGCTCTCAATGGAGATGCTCCTGGTGATAGGATCGCCATTTGCCACCCAGCGGAAGCTGACTGAAGGGGGAGCGTGAGACGCGCACGCTCCTCGTCCCATCGGAGCCCTCCTCCACACACTGCCAGTTCCCTGCACCTCTCCACAGCTCCCCCACAGCCCCCACTAGCGGCCCTTACTCCCTGCCCATCTCTCTGAAGTGGAGACAGGCAGGGAAGCTGCTCCACCCCCCTTGCTGACGTGGACGCACAAGCGCATCCCTGTCAGATGGAGATCCTGTAGGCTGGCTGGTGCTCCATCTGTATGTCCTTAGTACCGCAGCGGACAGCTCCTCCGATAACAGCCGCCCTTTTTGCTCAGTGCCGGTCACTGGACTA
This sequence comes from Crinia signifera, assembly GCF_055691185.1. Taxonomy (NCBI): domain Eukaryota; kingdom Metazoa; phylum Chordata; class Amphibia; order Anura; family Myobatrachidae; genus Crinia; species Crinia signifera. The sequence goes on along the minus strand of NC_139219.1, from coordinate 322,157,922 downwards.
CTGGGTTGATGACATGGGAGTCTGTTTAAACATACACAGAGTGACTCTGCAGCCTCTGGGGGTGCTGGGAGGGATCTGATCAGATCCCTCTAAGGAGGAATAGGGACAGAAGTCCATAGGCTTCCATAGGGTAATGCCAGCAAAAGGAACATTACCCTATGGTACTATCTGCAAAAGGAACTACCTCTTCAGTTATATGGCTTGGGGGATGCATTGTATGTTGCACAGGGCTTCATTTTTTGCAAACATTGGGCTAGATGTATTAAGCTTGAAATGTGATAAGGGGAGAAAGATAAACCACCAACCAATCAGCTCCTAACTGTCATGTCACAGGCTGTGTTTGAAAAATGACAGGCAGGAGCTGATTGCTTGGGGGTTTATCACTCTCCATTTTATCACTTTCAAGCTTAGTAAATCTGGCACACTGGCCCTAATATTGGCCCTAAGACTATAAGAGGGGTACAAAGTTTCATTTTAGGCTGTTACTGTATGAGGCAGCTGTGTTCCCATGGCAATGCCAAATTCAATGCCACCAGCCCTCCTAAACAAATATATGAATCCCTGAGAAATCCATACACCAGGGTTGCCGACTTTAAGATTCTCCTCTCCGGGAGAAGCCCGGAGAGGAGAGTTTCAGCAGCCGCTCAGGGGGCGGGGCTTACGAGTGACATCACTAAGCCCCGCCCCATGCTGGTAAAGCAGGGAATTCACAGATCTCCGTGGAGGGGGAGGGGCTAAAATGACGCGATTGTGCCGTTTTAGCTCCGCCCCCTCCTCTGAGACCCGAGGATTGCGGCATTTTAATGCCGCGATCCGGGGGACAGCGGGGGTCCCCCCTGAATCCGGGAGGGTTGCCCACCCTTCCGGGGGGCCGGGTTGGGGTCCCGATTTTCGGGAGACTCCCGAAAATTCCAGGAGGGTCGGCAACCCTGCCATACACAGTGAATATTTTATAAATGGTGGAACCCAGCCTGTCTTGTGAAACACAACACAATACATCGCAACACAATGTATAGGTACAACAATGCCATACTGCACGTTAAGCAATGCATCGCAACACAATGTACAGGTACAACAATGCCATAATGCACGTTAAGCAATGCATCGCAACACAATGTACAGGTACAACGATGCCATAATGCACGTTAAGCAATGCATCGCAACACAATGTACAGGTACAACGATGCCGTAATGCACGTTAAGCAATGCATCGCTAAATATGTGCAACAGAAACCTATAAAGCAGTAAAAATTCCATTTCAGACAATCTGTCCTGAGTGGAATGAATCCCATTGGATGGCATGATAAGGGCAAGGAAAACATCGCAGTGTAATTAACCATAACTATCAGTTATATAAGGTCACAGTTGCTGATAAAAAGCACAGCTTGCCATTTCCATGTCTGCCAGGTGAGGGCGCTCAAGCTCTATGGAAGACTAAAGCTGGCCATACACTACTGCACTATATTATCATTATGATTGCCAGTTATTTATACCCCTTTTACACCAAAATTCCAGGGTTGGACCCAGCTTCATACCCCATTTACACAGCACTGTGACCCAGGTCTGCGCGGTTTACACTGAACCTGGGTCAGTACTGCTTTTCCCTATAGATGACATTAAAAATGTCCATTTTAGGACTGATAAACTGCCATCCAACCTTCCCTCAATGATTTAAAATAAAAATGAAAAGACATGACTAGTTAGCATTGAAAAATGTTGGTTTGTTTATTTTGTAAAATATTTTTCAAAAAGTTATATTTAGTGCCAAAACACACAAAGCAGTATAAAAGTGCAGCATCACCCATGTGCTCCCCCCAGCCCCCCCCCCCCCAAATAATATAAATGATACTGCATCCAATTATGATTTCTGTGTGCACTGCCCGTTTCCTTCCTGGCTGCTGTCTTTTGCCACTGCAGCGCACTGTGGAAAGGCGTCCAGCACTTCTAGTATCCTTTCAGCACTACCTGGATGTCCCAACCTGGGTTGGGACCATTTACACCGCATACGACCCAGGTCCAACCAGTGTTCAACCCTGGTCAGGACCTGGGTAGGAGACTAGTGTTACTGGACCTGGGTTGGCCCTGGGTCCAACGCTGACCTGGGTCCGACCTGGGTCCAACCTGGGTTATTCCTTGGTGTAAAAGGGGTATTATTCTACGGTAAATTTTTGTTAGAAGCCAATTGTGGGAAACGGACCCATCACCTAAGTGCTGTGATGCAGTAATGCCGACCATTACACCGTGCTGCCCCCTACATCCCAACAGTGTACATGCAATGGTGAAAGGAATGACCCATAGCGTCAGTTCCATTTATACATTTATCCCCTCTATTAATGTGCAATGTGAGGTGAAGGGACGGTCATTCTATTTTTTTTCCTGTATTCATAACTTTTTTAAATTTTTGGGTTATTAAAAAATAAATGTTTTTGTTATTGTTCTTTCAATAAAAATTACTTTGAAAATGATTTCAATACGTTTAATGAAACAGATTTATCCGCCATTGTTATCTACTTTCCCATTTCTCTTGCTTGGCCGCCAAAGAGGATACTGAAGCAGTTCCATAGGTGAGTACGCATCATGTCATTATCAGCCTATGGGAATCAGTCAGGACAGCGCCTCACAGTGGCCAAAGCAACATGAAAAACTGTGACATCATGTGATGAGCAGGCATCGCCACGCCCACATTCTCAAGGGTACGCCCATAAAACACTGGATGTTCCCCTGCTGCTGCCCTTGGCCCGCCCACCGCCCTCCCTTCCCGCTGCGAATGGCCAGACAAATATGAAACTCACCAAAGCCATTCGCTCCTGGGGTTTGTGCATGTGCGTATAAGAACATCGGGGACAGGGCCGAATTCCTTATCGATTGCAAAAATGTCACAATTGTAGATTTTTTAATCAATTTGTATCAATGTTTCCACTGTGTCAGTTTGTTTTTGGATAATGGGAGAAATTCACAAGCTTGGAGAGAACATGTAAACTCCACACAAATAATATAGAAACCCTCCTTGTATTGCACTGCAGAAACTTTGTGGAGCCTTACATGTAAAACATCATAATAGTAATAATAATAATAATAGTGGGGGTATCCAATTAGAAGCGTTAAAACAGGAGTGAGAAAGTATTTTTGCGGATTTTCGCAATGTTTTTTCCAGGGTATCCAATTAGATCTACAGTGAAAAAGAAAAGAAAAAACTTTTTAGTTCAAAAACACGCAGGTTCAGTGAAATGTGTGTGTTTTTGATGCCGCCGCGCTTGTTTTCAGTGAATTTTGCTTCACCTTAAAGCATAAATATATATTTTTTTTTACTAAATTATTTTCACAAATTCGTGTACGGTGAAAAGCATTTTCACTGAACTGTACAAGCAGGTGATGTCCACTAGATGGCACCATATTACCATTAAAAGCAAAAAAATAAATATATGTCCAATTTTTTTTTTTTTTGACTAATTTGGCCTATTTTACACCTTTTCTTAGCTCTTATTACTATTATTTGCTGCTCTCCCTTGCCACGTGTGTCTAAAAGACAAAGTGAGGGAAGTTGGTGCGGGATGTATTAATATACATCGCCGCCCTTCGCCTGGCAGCCGCCGCGATGCTGCCGCATATGTACTAACATATGCGGCTAGCATCGGGTTGCGTCTCCGTTACATCCCGGCAGCTGCCAGTGTCCCCCTGCGTCTCCTCCTCCCCCCTGCAGCCGGATGTCCTCCCGGCTGTGACACCTGCTGGGGGAGGAGGAGATCAGGAGGACGGGGGGGGGGGGGGGGGGCGCACGCGAGTGGCGATAGAAGCCCATAGGCTTGGCGATACCCTGCCAAGCCAAAACGGGGCGGATGGGTAATGGTAGATAGGAAAATGCGGTAAAACCCCCGTTTTACCGCATTTTCCCTTTAGTACATCCCGCCCTTGGTAACTAAACTGTGCAGTGGCGTAACTCCCAGAAGCAATGTACAGCCGAACCCTGTGTGGTTCACAGTGGGATCTGGAGCTCTGCAGTGCACCTGCATAGGTAATTAGCTGTTTCCCAGGAGTCCAGATAACACCTACAGTACGGGACAGGACACCTCAGGCCTGGCACCGCTCAGCCTGTGCTGCATCATGTGATGGTGCACCCACTGCTGGGCCGTGAGAGGGAACCCACCACTGACCGCCGCTTCTGCATATTGCAGAGGGGGGGGATACAGTCACTAGGTCTACAATCATTAGGTCGACACCACTAGGTCGACATGCATTAAGGTCGATATGACTGAAGGTCGACATGCAGAAAGGTCGACATGCAGGAAGGCCGACATGATTGAAGGTTACATGACTGGAGATTGACAGGGTCGACAGTCAAAAGTTCGACATGGGATTTTTCACCTTTTTTTGAGGGCGTGGAGGGAGAAAAAAACAGGGTGAAGAGCGCAGCGAGGCACTGTGCCCAAAGCATGGCGAGCGAAGCTGCTGACTGCCATGTCGACTGTGTCGGAATTCAGGACACCAGGTCGACCTTTTGACTGTCGATCCTCGCTGTGTCTACCTAATAATGCTTGTGTTGATCTAATGACCTTGTCGACCTAAGCCATGTCTGCCTTCAGTCATGTCGACCTTCATGCATGTCGACCTAGTGGTGTTGACCTAGTGCTTGTCGACATAGTTGCTGTCTACCCAATGATCCATGCCTGCAGAGGGCTGTTTAGTAAAGTACTTTAGGATTTGGAAACCCACCGGATCCCACTGTCTCTGCAGGAGAATAAGATATGGACGTTCCCCTTTGCCGACGTAAGCCTGACTTCTAAAACTTATACTGACCAGGAGCCGTATGGGTTCATTTAAAGGGTCAGATGAGATAAAGTGGAGAGTGATAAACAACCATCCAATCAGCTCCTAACTGCCATTTTCCAAACCCAGTCTGTAACATGACAGGTCATAGGTCTGTGTCTTCAGTTATTGCTGTCTCAGGTATCTCAGCGATGGACACAGCTGTTTCTGCCAGCAATAGGGTTCTGTTGATAAATAGGAAAGTTATCAAACATTCTAACCAGGGGTGGTTTTGCCCACAACAGCCAATCACATTCCAGCTATGAAGTTAGAATGTGCTAGATAAATGAGAGCTGGAATCTTATTGGTTGCTATGAATGGCAAGTCCCACAACCACTGGGAGAAGGAGGCCAATGTTACCCTTGTTGCCCAGCGGTCTCGCCCGCCTGCTGTCCGTGGGCTATGATAGGCCGGTGGTGACTCTTACGTGTAAACATTCTTCTGGGATGGAATTTATTCCCTTCCCAGGATCCTGCTTGTACCAGGCCTCGTGTTCTACCTCCACCACCATTGATTATTTCCCCTCTATCTGAGGAGCACTTGTTATTTTTTGTTAATGGAATGACTCCGGAGAGGTTATCTCAGCGGCTAACTACGGCTTTTACTGCGGCTTTCATGTCACTGCATAAGAGAAGGATTAGGAGTGATTTCAATATAATGGGGTGGTGGGGGTGGGGGGGGGGGAGGTGATGGTGTGGGGTAGAGGTGATCTCGTGTGGTCACCAGTTGGCAGATACATTCCGCTGAGTAAGTATTATTACTCCCATAACTAACGGACACCTCGGGGAAGGACATGATTCTGGAGGAAGGATTCCAAATATAAAAATGTGTTTCTTTTAGTCAAAGCCCGCATCTGTTCTACAGAAACCATCGATGTTCCATCATCGTTCCTGAATGATCTCCATTGGCATTCACAGATCCAGTAATGTATCTATATTGGCCTCTCGGCTAAACACTCGCTTATAAGTACTGCATTAGTGCTTACACTGCATCTATAGCCCTCTGACCATCTTCTCTGTGCAAATCTACCAGGATAACCCCCTAAGCCTCCCCAATTTATCCATAGGTCAGAACCTACACCTGAGGACTTTGTCACCGCGACTCAGACCCCAGGCGTGACATTGCGTATGGTGGCACCAATTATCACCATAGCGGTTATAAGGCCCCAGGAAATAGGACACTCTGCCACATGTGCCTTACAGTTTAAATTGGTTTCACTATAAATCCCCTCCGAATGCAGCGGAATATTGCAATGAGTTATGAAGTTGCAAACGCACCCTACTTATTCCACTCATATGCAAGTGAGAGGCTCCTTACTGGTGGCAGAATGGGTATTAAATGGGTGGCTACAGGGCACTCACACATAGACATGCAAACATGAAAGCTGGCGATGAGGGCACTTGCAGAGGGAGGGTTTGCATACAAAAAATCTGGGCGAGGGGGGCTGTTACTTTCACAGCTGGGGGGGGGGGATGTGTGCTGTCATTTGTAGGGTGATGGGTTTGCAGGCACAAACAGCAAGAAAGACAGGGGGGCTGTCACTTGCAGGGTGAGGGAGTTGCAGGCACACATATGAGAGCCAGGGGGAGCTGTCACTTGCAGGGGGGGTGCGTAGGCACACACAGCAAGAAAGCCGGGGGGCTGCCACTTTCAAGGGAGTCGCAGGCACACACAATAAAGCTGGGGGAGGGGGTGGAAGCTGTCACTTGCGGATGAGGGGGTGGGGGTCGCATGAACATACAAGAGAGCCAGGGGAGCAGGGGCTGTCACTTGCAGGGGGGACAAAACAAGTGGTCCGCAGAAAGAAGCGAGCATCCTGTGGGCTCTGTCTGCATCGGGTGTCAGAGGCGCTCTCTTGTCCTCCCGCCCATTTCCCGCCCTGCATCGTGTAAAACTGCTCCTCATGTGAAGGAGCCGCCGGGCGCCCACCGCTGGTATCTAAGCAGGCGCCCTGCAATTGGACAAAGGAACCTGCAGCGCCCTCTAGTTTGGAGCTGTATGCAGCAGCAGCCTGCCCTAACAGGACCCCGCCTCCTCCAGGAACTCATGCAGCCGCGCGGTCCGCTCTACATAACCTGCCCTAACAGGACCCCGCCTCCTCCAGGAACTCATGCAGCCGCGCGGTCCGCTCTACATAACCTGCCCTAACAGGACCCCGCCTCCTCCAGGAACTCATGCAGCCGCGCGGTCCGCACTACATAACCTGCCCTAACAGGACCCCGCCTCCTCCAGGAACTCATGCAGCCGCACGGTCCGCACTACATACCCTGCCCTAACAGGACCCCGCCTCCTCCAGGAACTCATGCAGCCGCACGGTCCGCACTACATAACCTGCCCTAACAGGACCCCGCCTCCTCCAGGAACTCATGCAGCCGCACGGTCCGCACTACATAACCTGCCCTAACAGGACTCCGCCTCCTCCAGGAACTCATGCAGCCGCACGGTCCGCACTACATAACCTGCCCTAACAGGACCCCGCCTCCTATAGGAACTCATGCAGCCGCACGGTCCGCTCTACATAACCTGCCCTAACAGGACCCCGCCTTCTCCAGGAACTCATGCAGCCACAAGGTCCGCACTACATAACCTGCCCTAACAGGACCCCGCCTCCTCCAGGAACTCATGCAGCCGCACGGACCGCACTACATAACCTGCCCTAACAGGACCCCGCCTCCTCCAGGAACTCATGCAGCCGCACGGTCCGCACTACATAACCTGCCCTAACAGGACCCCGCCTCCTCTAGGAACTCATGCAGCCGCACGGCCCGCACTACATAACCTGCCCTAACAGGACCCCGCCTCCTCCAGGAACTCATGCTGCCGCACGGTCCGCTCTACATAACCTGCCCTAACAGGACCCCGCCTCCTCCAGGAACTCATGCAGCCGCACGGACCGCACTACATAACCTGCCCTAACAGGACCCCGCCTCCTCCAGGAACTCATGCTGCCGCACGGTCCGCTCTACATAACCTGCCCTAACAGGACCCCGCCTCCTCCAGGAACTCATGCTGCCGCACGGTCCGCTCTACATAACCTGCCCTAACAGGACCCCGCCTCCTCCAGGAACTCATGCTGCCCTAACATGACACCGCCTCCTCCAGGAACTCATGCTGCCGCACGGTCCGCACTATGTAATTATAAAAAAAGGATAAAACATTGAAAAGGGTGCAGGGGATTGCCTGCTGGGTCCTCGGGCTCCTCCCCAAGCCTCCGGGCCCCATAGCAGTTGCATCCCCTGCACCCTCTATAGTTACGCACCTGTGCATTGTATTGTAGGTATACAGGTCATGTGAGAATACAGTATCTATCCTTATGTATCAATGCCTATTTCCCTATAGATTGTAAGCTTGCGAGCAGGGCCCTCCTACCTTTTGACTGTCTGTAAATACCCTGTTTTTTGTATCACTGCAACGAAATCTGCTGCGCTATATAAGAAACAGTTAATAAATAAATAAATAAATGTGTAACTTTGCCAGGTACTATAGTTGCACAATAACATGTATCTATCACACACTGCACTGACTCTAGACAATGTATCATTCCAAACTTATGTAAGGAAAAAATATTGAAATATAAAAATATTTACAAGATAACCTTTTGGGAAAGGAAACAACCTCCCCTTTCCTAATTCTAACAATGTCTATATAAGTATCTGTCTCTAGTTAATCCTCTAGAAGGTTAATATCACCTAATATTAGCTCCTTTACCAGCAGTTGCACCCATTGCTAGTCTTCATTCATTGCTGCACATATTGTTTGCTAATTCTTTCCACAGGTATTTACAAAAGTTGAGCATTATCAGGAACAGGGGTGATGTTGTTATGGAGACCGCTTGAATGGTGCAAACCTGCTTTTGTTTCATTTGTTGAAGCTTGTATAACATGTGTAGAAGATATCTGTATCACTGACTGTCCCTTTTTTAGGCAGACGGTAACTCCTTTGTATAGAGAGGCTTGTCATATTTCACTATTTGCCACTTATATATCTGGTGCAAAGGAATGATACATTGGTTGCATAAGTTTAAGTTCCAGCCAACTTACCTTCACAGTAGTAGTCCGGCGCTGGTAGGAGTTCCTGTTGAATAAATATTTGTTTCTACTGCTTGATACATACAAGTTACTGTGAACACTTATCTTTGCAACTATTGTCATTGGTGAAGGTATACATGTGTAATTGATGACCTTGTATACCTACAGTATAATACAGTACATGTAATATTTCCTTGAATAAAGAAATTCTCCTTAAGACAAAGTATATACTTATGTCTGGGTTCAAGAGTGATACATTTCCTTACCTCTCTGGTGTAAGAAGTAGATGAAGCAAACCAAGACCAAGAATGATCTGTCCTTACCCGGTAACGTACAAGAACACCATAACTCAACTTAACACCATTGTACATCACAAAGTGCGCTATCACATAGGTAACAAAGAAGAAGAAGTTGGTGGTCAACTGAGTTACAGACTGCAGAGAGGCCACGAAGGATGGGGACAGAGAAGTTTCCATTGGACTTCTCAGAAAGGACATTATTGATGACTTCTGTGGGGAGGGCAAAATCCAGATTACAGAAGGTCAAAGAGAGAGTTTGTAGAGTGGAATGAAGGTAGGAGGGTGTGACAAGTCTCTCAGATGTGTTGAACTTGAAGGTACGAAGATTGGTTGAAGGGTAGATTGAATGAAGGTTAGGGTTGCATGGTGGTTTTGGGGGGATTGAGGGAACAATATCATGTCTAAGGGAAGAGAGGAAGATACTAGTTGAGAGGAAAACATCAATGAGCTGTTTAAGGCATAAGGAGATGTTAAAGGAAGAGGAGGAGGTGGGTGGAATAGGTATGTTCAGGCTTTGATCTCCTTCCTGGTAGAAGAAAGGAAAGGAGTCAAGGACGGGAGATATTTATGGCCTAAAAGAATTGATTTTGGATATGAAGAAGGCGGCGAAGCCAGAAGTGATGAGGGAAAGGAGGTGAATAGGGGAAAGTGGACTGGGAAGAGAAGGAAATATTAATGTTGCATGGTGAAGGGAACGCTAGAGCAAATAAAGTGGTGCAGATAACCACACCAAAAAGTAGGCAAAGGAAGTAGAGTTGAATAGAGCAGATCTTGAAGGAAAGCAATGAGAGAGAAGTTGGGGCAATTTGGAATGGAAGTTGAATCTGGAGGAGAGAAGAAAGCCCTGTAGGATAGAACTCAGACTGAAGTGGTAACAGAGGGGGAAAACCCGATTTCTGTAAGAGGGAATAGGGTAAGGAATTTGAGCTGAATAGGTTGGGGGCAGGAACTATGTTATTACAGACTGACCTGGCAATTCAGAGAGTACCGGTAATGGGGAGAGTGGGGCGCATGTACTGTAGATGTGGATCTATGGAGTCACTGACCCCATAGATCTCCGTTGCCCCTGAAATGGGTTGTCTTGCCCTGGTGCCCTCCGATAAGGCGTTGGTGCCACTATGTAAACAATGGTAGAAGCTGGTGGCACTCAGGGACGCAGAATCAATTTGAAAAATGGTGAAACATTTATTTCTACGTTCGGGGTTCATGACCCCTTATGAACCCCGAAACATAGAAATAAATATTTCGCCTAATTTCAAATTGATTCTGCGTACCTGAGTGCCGCCAGCATCTACCATTGTTTATATATATAGTATATACATATATATATAATATGACATTTTATTTACCTTTGGTGCACAACAAGGTAAGACAACACCAGACCATTGCTCTTTCTGATACATGTACAGTACAGTATTGTAATACTAAGTAATGTACAATGTCATCACATCTGGTAAGCATATATCCCGGTTACACCACTATGTACTGGAGTAAATCACTGTTCGCTGGCCGGCAACAATTTATTCTTTAATTCACATCCTTCAAGCGAGACATTCTTCACGGTAACATATTTATAAAACGTAGGGGCCAATTTAGTGTAGCCTGTCACATTCAGCTGAATCACTTTTTCCAGTGAGTGTAAAACTAAGATGGTCTCCGCCACCCCCACCCGGGCCACTTGGCGCTACAGACGGTCTCTTTGCTAACGCTTAGTTTCAGAGGGAACTTTAAAGATCATTCCTTTTTTAATAAATCATCTTGCTGAGACAGTCGGTGTATGATCATCATGACGAGGAAGACATGTATATTGCCTGAGAGATCGTGACAAAGCCCAGCTCGGCCCCCCCGGCCTCTCACAATATCAGATTAATCTGTGAATACATTTCAATTTAGCAAATCCGATTTGTATGGGAAAAGTAGAAACAAAAGTTTTCAAGTGTGTACACAGGAGACTGTCAGAGAGAGCGTGCGGTCATTAATCACTCTGTTTCTCTCCCAGCTGTACGTTGTGTAATGCTCACAAGTGAGAGTAGAATATGGATTATACATTATGGAGCAGAGATGCTATTGTTCAAGAAGGGACTTTCTCTCTTAAAGTATCGCTGGACTTCCTATGGAGCCAGCAATAGGAATCGGTCAACGCAGCAAAATCATCTGTCGGGTCATTAGGTGACAAGTTCAGAGGAAAGCGAGCAATCTACCTCAGGATGACTAGGCCTGGAAAAGGATACGGCAGTCGTGAACCGTGATATGGCTTGGGGGAGAGTATCCTGGCACAGGTTCCTCAGTCAGTTCATAGCTTAGTTGCAGTTTGACATTATAGCCTGGGCAGCCTTCCCCTATTCCCAGAAATGAAAAAACATAAAAATAATAAAGTACAAAAATAGAAGATCGGGAGCAAGACACCTGCTGCACAGCACTCTGGGTAGTGGTATGCAAAGTGCCTCCTTCAATCCGGTTCCTTAAACACGGCAGCCAGTTAGACAGACACGGGGCCATCAGGAAATGAGGAGGAGGGGTTTATGCTGGAAGTGGATATTGTGAGCACTGGGAGCTGCTAATTGGTTGCTGCACCTGCTCTCTGGGCAGTTACTCGCAGGATGGCCTGGTAGGCTTGGCCAAGCATCATACAACAGAAACGCTTTTTTTATTTGGCAACACATTACATTTTGCACAGGATTTTGCTGTTGGGGTGAAGAAACTAATTCACGTACGGAGTTCTGAAGAAGCAGGTCACCGATAGTGGTGCAGGGTGGCTTGCGGATTATTATAACATAGATATCAGCAATAGAAGAAAGCGTTGCATGTCATCAGGCTGGAATTGGCACAGCACATTTCTGTACAGTGCATTCCACCAACCAGTTATTTTTTTATGTTTATCATAACAGAGAATGACGACTATGTACTAAGCCTCGGAGAAAGATGTAGCGAATGAAGATAAAGGGGTCTTTAGAGAGATAAAGTGGACAGCGATAAAGTACCATCCAAACAGCTGCCAACTGCCTTGTTACAGATTGTGGGCCAGATTCTCTAAGCTTCAAAGGTGATAAAATGCAGAGTGATAAACAGCCAGCCAATCAGCTCCTACCTTTGAAAAATGTCGGGCAGGAGCTGATTGGCTGGTTGTTGACCACTCTCTCTTTTATCACTTTTGAAGCTTAGAGAATCTGGCCCCTTGTTTGAAAAATGGCAGTAAGGAGCTGATTGGTTGGTATTTTATCTCTCTTTACTTTCTCTCCATCCACAGCTTAGTAAATAGACCCCAATCAGCTCCTAACTGCCACGCTACAAGCTGGGTTAAAAAATGACAGTTGGGAGCTGATTTAATGGTATGTTATCTCTGTCCGCTTTATCTCTCTTCTAGGCTTTGTATTCACGTGTCCAGTGTTATAGAATTATCCCAATAACCAGAGGTGTAGTGAGGGTGGTTCCGGTGGAATGTAACCTCCAGGTAAGAGGACACCATGCGGGGGGGGGGGGGGGGCAATCAATCAATTTGTTATTTTTATTTTGTGTGGGAGCAATTATTGAAGCTAGGGGTTACATTTACTAAGATGGAAGTTCTTTGGAAGATGGAATGTTGCCCGTAGCAACCAATCCGAGTCTATCTATTAATCTTCTAGAATGTGCTAAATAAATAATCTATAGAATCTGTTTGGTTGCTATGGACAACATTCCATCTTCGATAAAACTCCCATCTAAGTAAATGTATGCCCAGGTGTCTCATTCTATTGTGTAGACCGATATGTGTGTTTTTTCCCCCCTGTGGGAGACAATGTGTGTGTGTTTTTTTTCCCTGTGGGGGACAACGAATGATTTTTACAAAGGGCACAAGTCATCGCAGACGCCACATAGCTTGAGACTTACTTGGCGCTGTGATGGAAAACAGGCACATCCAGGCTGGAGCTGACATCACAAACCCTCCCCTGAGCCGGCTTGGCACGCCTACGTTTTCCCCGACACTCCCAGCGGTTTTCCGGCATGCCCGGTGTTTCTCTTTCCACTCCCAAAAAACGGTCCGTTTCCACCACTACATGTCCTGTGAGCCGTATGCATGTGCAGTGTATCGATAATCGCCCACTGTCATGGGAACACCCAGCGTTCCTATGGCCCAGCGCCACCACCATCCATTTCCCTTCCTCCCCTCTGTGAACTGCCTGGTGAGTGATCAATTGACTATGGACATTCACAGTTGGGGTTTGCTCATGCCCAGAAATATGCATGCGACCATCAGGGCGGGGCCAAATTTAGTTCACTACGGGGTTTATTCTAGTCCATTCTTTCTGACAAAATCCTTCTTAGATGGACAAAACCATGTGCACTGCGGGTGGGGCAGATGTAACTTGTGCAGATATAATTAGATTTGGGTGGGGTTTTTCTTCAAAGTGAGATCTATATTGAAGTGTAAAATCATGCAGTCAGTATTTTCCCTGCACAGAAACAAAATAACTCACCCAAATCTAATTCTCTGCAGTGCACATGGTTTTGTCCATCTAAGAAGGATTTTGTCAGAAAGAATGGACTAGAATAAACCCCTACGTGTGATGCAGATTCAGATCCTAATTCTTGTCTGCAAATTAATGTTATGTGCATGTGACATCTTTATGCAGCCCTGATCGGATTTATGAATTAAATATTGTTGTGATTGTACCATTTGAGTTCAGATAGGTAACCCTGAGCTGTCTGAATACTGCATGTGAAACAACACCTGTATACAAGTCTGCGCTGTCACAATGTCACACGTCAGTATCACATGCTCAGTAATCACACACAACAGTGTTGGTAAACTGCGATATCACAAGGTGCAAAAATAAATAACAGAAGGCGACCAGTCACCTGCTTGTATACATACAGAGCGCACGTGGACGGCGGCATGTCACATGACACAACGCCCTGTAATTAGTAGCGGCATCTTATCTTAATAAACACTGCATGGCGCTACAAATAAACTATGTGCAAATAAATAGAAGTTCACCAACATATAATAAGGGGAGAAAAATGTGCAGGAAATTACAGTATTAATGTAAATTACTTTTAACGACCAAAGCAAAAAAAAAATAAAAAAAAATAAAAGTGACAAATTATAAATTAAAACCAGTGTAGGACTAAACACTACAATTTATTTAGCTAATTCTAAAATTGATACTCATAAGTCAACCACATTAAATGTGTAATACATACAGTACAGTAGACACCAAAATGACGCTTGCATCTCATTGGCTCGTTAAAACCTAAAATCTAACACACCTATCAGACCAAGCATTTAGCTGGAACTCAGTTTGCAGTTTTCCAAAGAAAGAGCAATGCGCTTCAGCTTTCTCAGTGAATTCAATCATTTCCTCTATAGAACTGAAAACTGGTAAAAATTGCTCATCTTTCTGGCGCATGCGTGTACATCGGGGTTAAAGTACATGGCATCATCACGGGTCAGACACACATTATCAGACAGGGGAAAATATGGGGCACATTAGGTGACACGTGCGCCCAGCCAGTGCAGCAGCATAAAGCACGTCGCTGGCAATAGGGAGGAGATGGTTGGTATAGTGATTCGGTGCATCTCTAGCATATGCTCCAGGTTTACACCAGTTGAACACAGTAGCAATTGTGCTGTTTTTAGTTACTATAACAACAACTGTTTTTATGGTAACTGATAGTACACAACCTGATGTGGTAACCGGTAATAATGCAAGGAGTCTCCTCGGGCTGTGGTACAATCTTCTCAGATAACTTAGATAATATGCTGGGACCTTGAACGTGTCACTCAAAACCATGACTATGGTATGAATACAAATTTGTCATGGACATGTATAATATATGATTATGTATATTCTCATAAAACTGACGCGTTTCACAGGGTGGGGACTCTTCTTCATCAGAGGCATTGTATATTCTCACAATACTGATGCGTTTCACGGGGTGGGGACTCTTCTTCATCAGAGGCATTGTATATTCTCACAATACTGACGCGTTTCACAGGGTTGGGACTCTTCTTCATCAGAGGCATTGTATATGCTCACAATAATGATGCGTTTCACAGGGGCATGACTCTACTTCATCAGAGGCATTGTATATTCTCACAATACTGATGCGTTTCACAGGGTTGGGACTCTTCTTCATCAGAGGCATTGTATATGCTCACAAACTGACGCGTTTCACAAGGGGGGACTCTACTTCCTCAGAGGCATTGTATATGCTCACAATAATGATGCGTTTCACAGGGGGATGACTCTACTTCATCAGAGGCATTGTATATGCTCACAACACTGACGCGTTTCACAGGGGGACGACTCTACTTCATCGTATTCTACTTTAATAGATGGGTCTGACGTATGAGTTGGCCCTGTGTGGTGTTTTTGATGAATCTAATGCGCAACTCAGGAGTGCCGAGAGATTCAAATGCCTGTGTCTGCTGTCAGGAGAAAGTTCATACTACTATGTAATATGATGTTATGTATCTTGGAACCCGCTGTGCAACCATCTGGTGTGCCTAACCCTAATCCTCCCTCCCTGAAGCTTAACCCTCCATCTCCACACCCTATACCTTACCTTCCCACTCCATATCCTAACCCTAAACCGCCCCCCCCCCCATGGCTTAAAGCTAATTCACCCCGCATACTTACTATCGGGATGCCGGCATTCATGATTCAGGTTTCCGCATTTCCATCAAAGTCAGAATTCAGGTGCCGGTCTTCTGACTGACAGCATTCCGTCAGCGGGGATGCTAATCGGCCTCCCGGTCAAACTTAACCTCATGTTCTTTAGCCTTTTTTTGTAAGTTAAAATGTCAGCTGGAATCATTGGGCCCGATTCATAATACACTGCGCATACGTATGATTGACAGTTACGCATGCTCGAGGTCCATCCTGACATGAATCCTGCAGCTATTTGTCTTCGCTTGTGGTTCACAAGGTGATTGACAGGAAGTTGGCGTCTGGGGGATGGTAACTAGATATTTAGCGGGAGTTCTAAGAAAAATGCAGGCGTGCCTAGGGAGTGTCTGTAAAAACGCTAGGCGTGCCTGAGCGTGTTAGGGGAGGGCGTGCGACGTCAGTTCCAGGCCGGATATGCCTTTTTCCATCGCACCGCTAAGTAAGTCTAGGGTGGTCATTGCAATAAATTGTGGCCAGTGTAAATAGGGGGTGAGCCTGTTACCATGGGTTTTGGACATAATCGCACAGCTGCGAATAGATGTGTAGCCGTACACCTCCATTCGCACATTTATTTGCAAGGCGGGATTTCACACTTACTGTAGCTGAACATTGGCCGTGGCGAATTCACGCCCGTGCCACCAGTTCCGTCCATTGTATCGGAGTGTTGGGAATTAGCGAGGGGTTAATGACTGTAGCATATGAATTCAGGATGTGGGTGACTGAGAGCCGCCTGCATATGTGAACCAACATCTGTATAAAAGTCTGCGCGGTTATCACACGTCAGAATCACATGCTCAGTAATCACACACTACAGTGTTGGTAAACTGTGATATAACAAGGTGTAAAATGGAAAAATAAATAACATAAGGCAACTAAACTCTGTTCACCTCTTGTATACATACACAGTGCCCGTGAACTGCGACAGGTCACATGACATAACACGCTATAAACACGCTATATTATCTTATTGAGGTAACACATTATGCAAATACGGTAGTTTCCGATTTCACCACCCATTGGGTTATTATATAAGCTAGTGCATCCAAGTGACTACATGAGGTGGGATACCACACCCAAACGCCGGATTCAATCAACTTGCGATGGCTTGCGATAAGATGCTGAATTTTTTCGCAGGACGGCAACGTTGATCGAAAATCAGCTGGGCTGAAAAATTCACAGTCCATTGATCAGGTCTGAATAACCCCAAAGTGACATATAAAGACAATTAAAGGCTCCCATCCACTAGGGCGAGATATCGCATGCGGTACCCCGCCAACTCACCCGGCAGCTCATTAGATACGTTGTACGCGATCCTATTACAATGTGTCAATGGCTGCGATAATTATTCATGGCAGCAAGTAGGTTCTGCGACTGTGATGCAAAAGCGCACGGGAATGTCAACTTGCAATCGCAGGACAATGATATGTGATGTGTCACCTTTCATGCGATCCGTAGCAGCAATGCATTAGAAGTGGCCATATCACTAGTGGACAGTGGCCTTTAGAGTCACAGTGATGAGAACTTGGCGCTTAGTGACTCAATTCCCTTGGAAAGGTGGAAATAAGGATAGGGCAAGGTGAGAACCAAGGGGGCCAAGGGCCCTGATCAGAAGCGCTTACAGTCTAGGGCAGTGGTTCCTAAACGTGGTCCTCAAGGCTCTCTTACAGTCCAGCTTTTAAGTATATCCATGCCTAGGCAGAGATGACTTGACTAGTACCTCAGTCAGTTTGATTATACCATCTGTGTGCAAGCAGGGATATTCCTAAAACCTGGATAGTTGGGGTCCCTAGTCAAAATGTTGACCATTATTATGCAGGCAGGCAGCAGCATCTTCTGGGCCATATAAACGTCACATCTGGGTGCTATCTGTGGTCCTCTAGAGAGCCAGTAAATCTATTTCACTTATGCCTAACCCTAATCCTTACCCCTAGCCTTCCTTCTAGTGCCTGACCCCACCCCACCCATATGGCCTAACCCTAACATCCCCCCCACAGCTTAATCATAACACTCCTTCTAGTGCCTAACCCTAACCACCCCCCAGCTTAATCCTAACCCTCCATTTACTGCCTAACCCTCACCCACCATCTAGTGCCTAACCCTAACCACCCCCAGCTTAACCCTAACCCTCCATTTACTGCCTAACCCTCAACTCCTGTATAGGGGTGGATCTATCTTTTTTTCTTCTTCTTTGTCCTTAACCCTCAACTCCTCCTGCAGCCTAATCCTCCATCTAATGCCTAACCCTAACCTCCACCCTCCGCCTAATCCTCTGCCTAGTGCCTAACCCAAACCTCCTCCTGCAGCCTAACCCTCCATCTAGTGCCTAACCCTAGCCTTCGCCTGCAGCCTAATCCTTCTTCTAGTGCCTAACTCTAACCTCCTACCACGGCAACCCTCCATCTACTGCCTAACCCTCAACTCCTCCCACAGCCTAACCCTCACCCTCCATCTAGTGCTTAACTCTCAACTCCTCCCATGGCCTAACCCTCCATCTAGTGCCTAACACTCAACTCCTCCCACAACCTAACCCTCCATCCTATGCCTAACCCTAACCTCCACCCTCTGCCTAACCCTCTGCCTAGTGCCTAACCCTAACCTTCTCCTGCAGCCCAATCCTTCTTTTAGTGCCTAATGGTGTGTACACACGGGGGCGATATGGCTTCCGATGTTCCCGATATGGTGAACACCGGAAGCCATATCGCATATTAATTGTTGGCTTTTTAGGGCTAATGAGCCCGATGCGCTGCCGATGCGCGCTCCTGAGTGACCGCAAATCGGCAGCGATATTGTGAGGGCAGGCAAGACTATATAGTGCAGATCTGCACTATATATTCTAAATTGTCCCTCTGCAGCATGCCGTGCTATGCGAGTCCCGATGCAATCTGATCATATCGGGACTCGCATAGCATGGCATATCTGCCGTGTGTACACACCATAACTCTAACCTCCTCCCACGGCCTAACCCTAACGTTTCTTTTAGTGCCTAACCCTAACCTCATCCCACGGCCTAACCCTGACCCTACTTTTAGTGCCTAACTCTAACCTCCTCCCACAGACTAACCCTCCTTCTAGTGCTTATCTCTAACCTCCTCCCATGGCCTAACTCTCCATCTAGTGCCAAACCCTCAACTCCTCCTGCAGCCTAACCCTCCATCTATTTCCTAACTCTAACCTCCACCTAACCCTCTGCCTAGTGCCTAACCCTAACCTTCTCCTGCAGCCTAATCCTTCTTCTAGTGCCTAACTCTAACCTCCTCCCACGGCCTAACCCTAACTCTTCTTTTGGAGCCTAGCTCGAGCCTCCTCCCACAGCCTAAACCTGACACTCCATCTAGTGCCTAACCCTCAACTCCTCCCACAGCCTAACCCTCCATCTAGTTCCTAACCCTAACCTCTACCCTCCGCTTAACCCTCTGCCTAGTGCCTAACCCTAACCTTCTCCTGCAGCCTAATCCTTCTTCTAGTGCCTAACTCTAACCTCCTCCCACGGCCTAACCCTAACCCTCCTTTTGGTGCCTAACTCGATCCTCCTCCCACGGCCTAACCCTCCTTCTAGTGCCTAAATCTAACCTCCTCCCATGGCCTAACCCTGACTCTCCTTTTAGTGCCTAACTCTAACCTCTTCCCACAGACTAACCCTCCTTCTAGTGCTTCTCTCTAACCTTCTCCCATGGCTTAACCCTTCATCTAGTGCCTAACCCTAACCTCCACCCTCCGCCTAACCCTATGCCTAGTGCCTAACCGTAACCTTCTCCTGCAGAATAATTCTTCTTCTAGTGCCTAACTCTAACCTCCTCTCGCGGCCTAACCCTGACCCTCCTTTTAGTGCCTAACTCTAACCTCCTCCCACAGACTAACCCTCCTTCTAGTGCTTATCTCTAACCTCCTCCCTTGGCCTAACCTTCCATCTAGTGCCTAACCTCCTCTGGAAGCCAAACTGTATCCCTCCCTCCGCCTAACCCTCTACATAGTGTCTTACCTCCTCCCAAAGCCTAACCCGCCTCGGCCTAACCCTCCACTAAGTGCTTAATCCTAACCTCCTCCTACAGCCTAATCTCCATTTAGTGCATAACCTTAACCTCCTCTTGAAGCCCAACTGTACCCCTAGCCTTCACCATCAGCCTAACCCTCCGCTAAGTGCCTAACCCTAGCCTTATCCAAAGCCTAAACCTAACCTCCATCCTCCGCCTAACCATCCCCCTATAGGCTAACCATACATCTAGTGCCTAACCTCCTCCCCCAACCTAATCTTTACCTCCTCCCACAACCTAACCTTTACCTCCCACAGCCTAACCCTCCATCTAGTGCCTAACCTTAACCTCCTTCCGCAGCCTAACTCACCATCTAGTGCCTAACCCTAACCTCCTTCCGCAGCCTAACTCTCCATATAGTTCATAACCCTAACCTCCTTCCGCAGCCTAACCCTCCATCTAGTGCCTAACCCTAACCTTCTCCCGAAACCTAACCTAGTTGCTCTGACCAACTTTGAAATCATTGTTAAAAAGTTCCGATAAGTCAAAGCCAAATAATGCAAGATGAGTTGATAATTCCAGTATTTATAGGGGTAAAAAAACCTTGGCCTAACCTTCCATCTAGTGCCTAACCTCCTCTGGAAGCCGAACTGTATCCCTCCCTCCGCCTAACCCTCTACATAGTGTCTTTCCTCCTCCCAAAGCCTAACCCGCCTCGGCCTAACCCTCCACTAAGTGCTTAATCCTAACCTCCTCCTACAGCCTAATCTCCATTTAGTGCATAACCTTAACCTCCTCTTGAAGCCCAACTATACCCCTAACCTTCACCCTCAGCCTAACCCTCCGCTAAGTGCCTAACCCTAGCCTTATCCAAAGCCTAAACCTAACCTCCATCCTCCGCCTAACCATCCCCCTATAGGCTAACCATACATCTAGTGCCTAACCTCCTCCCCCAACCTAACCTTTACCTCCTCCCACAGCCTAACCCTCCATCTAGTGCCTAACCTTAACCTCCTTCCGCAGCCTAACCCTCCATCTAGTGCCTAACCCTAACCTCTTTCCACAGCCTAACCCTCCATCTAGTGCCTAACCCTAACCTCTTCCCACAGCCTCACCCTCCATCTAGTGCCTAACCCTAACCTCCTTCCGCAGCCTAACTCTCCATCTAGTGCCTAACCCAAACCTCCTCCCACAGCCTAACTCTCCATCTAGTGCCTAACCCTAACCTCCTCCCACAGCCTAACCCTCCATCTAGTGCCTAACCCTAACCTCCTTCTGCAGCCTATCCCTCCATCTAGTGCCTAACCCTAACCTCCTCCCACAGCCTAAGCCTCCATCTAGTGCCTAACCCTAACCTCCTCCCACAGCCGAACCCTTCATCTAGTGCCTAACCCTAACCTCCTTCTGCAGCCTATCCCTCCATCTAGTGCCTAACCCTAACCTCCTCCCACAGCCTAACTCTCCATCTAGTGCCTAACCCTAACATCCTCCCACAGCCTAACCCTCCATCTAGTGCCTAACCCTAACCTCCTTCCGCAGCCTAACTCTCCATCTAGTTCCTAACCCTAACCTCCTCCCACAGCCTAACCCTCCCTCTAGTGCCTAACCCTAACCTCCTTCTGCACCCTAACCCTCCATCTAGTGCCTAACCTCCTCCCACAGCCTAACCCTCCATCTAGTGCCTAACCCTAACCTCCTTCTGCAGCCTAACCCTCCATCTAGTGCCTAACCCTAACCTCCTTCCGCAGCCTAACCCTCCATCTAGTGCCTAACCCTAACCTCCTCCCGCAGCCTAACCCTCCATCTAGTGCCTAACCCTAACCTTCTCCCGAAACCTAACCTAGTTGCTCTGACCAACTTTGAAATCATTGTTAAAAAGTTCAGATAAGTCAAATCCAAATAATGCAAGATGAGTTGATAATTCCAGTATTTATAGGGGTAAAAAACCTTGGCCTAACCTTCCATCTAGTGCCTAACCTCCTCTGGAAGCCGAACTGTATCCCTCCCTCCGCCTAACCCTCTACATAGTGTCTTACCTCCTCCCAAAGCCTAACCCGCCTCGGCCTAACCCTCCACTAAGTGCTTAATCCTAACCTCCTCCTACAGCCTAATCTCCATTTAGTGCATAACCTTAACCTCCTCTTGAAGCCCAACTGTACCCCTAACCTTCACCCTCAGCCTAACCCTGCGCTAAGTGCCTAACCCTAGCCTTATCCAAAGCCTAACCCTAACCTCCATCCTCCGCCTAACCATCCCCCTATAAGCTAACCATATATCTAGTGCCTAACCTCCTCCCCCAACCTAACCTTTACCTCCTCCCACAGCCTAACCCTCCATCTAGTGCCTAACCCTAACCTCCTCCCACAGCCTAACTCTCCATCTAGTGCCTAACCCTAACCTCCTTCCGCAGCCTAACTCTCCATCTAGTGCCTAACCCTAACCTCCTCCCACAGCCTAACCCTCCATCTAGTGCCTAACCCTAACCTCCTTCTGCAGCCTAACCCTCCATCTAGTGCCTAACCCTAACCTCCTCCCACAGCCTAACTCACCATCTAGTGCCTAACCCTAACCTCCTTCTACAGCCTAACTCTCCATATAGTTCATAACCCTAACCTCCTTCCGCAGCCTAACTCTCCATCTAGTGCCTAACCCTAACCTCCTTCTACAGCCTAACCCTCCATCTAGTGCCTAACCCTAACCTCCTTCCGCAGCCTAACTCTCCATCTAGTGCCTAACCCTAACCTCCTTCTACAGCCTAACCCTCCATCTAGTGCCTAACCATAACCTCCTCCCGAAACCTAACCTAGTCGCTCCGACCAACTTTGAAATCATTGTTAAAAAGTTCCGATAAGTCAAAGCCAAATAATGCAAGATGAGTTGATAATTCCAGTATTTATAGGGCGAAAAACCTTTAAATGAAAATACTCCTGGTGAATCAGCGAGTGGACATTGCCCCACGGCTGCGTTATTTACAGCTCTCTGGAAGGGGACATAATCATGTATATATTACACACAGCCAAAACAAACCAGGCAGAGATAGGAACCAAGCAAATGCTGATACTAGACAGAGCGGAAACAGCCATACGGAACAGTAATGAGCGGAGACAGTCACATGCTGCAGGGAGACATATGTACAAACACCAAAATGTCACATAACTTTTCCCCCAATTACGAGGGATGACTTTATCTATTTACATTCTCCCATTCTTCGTGGAAAGCGATTGGATACCTGACTGCCAATGGGATGTTCTCGCCATACTGTAATACGTACACACTGCGGCCAAGCAGCCGCGATTACCTAATAAACTTAATATTGCATAATTTATATCATATAAAGATTCCAGCTTATTGAGCGGCTGCGCAGTATTCTCAGCTTTATTGAAAGGAAGCCAGGGTTTGGGGGCGGAGACATGTCATTTTCTGGGTGTGTCAAAAAAAGCAGGCGTGCCCAGGCGGTTTGGAGGAGGGTCTTCGACCTCAGCAATGACCACTTCCACCCGTAAAGACGTAAGGCCCGTACTTACTTGCCATTGTCGGCGCACAGCTGCTCCCTTGTTTGTGCATGCACAGATGATGCAGGGGGTCATTAACATCCCACTGGAGCACGCATCGGCCGTTGTGTCCATAAAATGAGTGATATCACTCATTTTATTGCCCAGTGTGTACGGGGCTTTGCTCGCATTTGCACAGACGGGAAAAACTGCTTGATGGTTTGGGAATTGCGACTGGATAACGAAAATTTGCACAAAGTATTTCTTCTTCCTGTCTGAGTGGCAGACACAATATAGGCCCCTGTGTTGGGCTCAGGGCTGGCTCTACCTTTAGGCAGCTATAGGCAACTGTGTCAGGTGACACTGAGTCAGTCTATCACAGAATGAAGGATGTCTATGAGGAAGACTTAACACAGGTGGTGGCTGATGGGCTTTTAAGAGGCCCCCTTCACACTTTCACTTGAGGGTCGGGAAAGAGGCTATTAGTGGCAGTGTGAGGTTGGGGCAGAAGGGTGCCGACAAGCCTAACACCGGCCCTGGATGGACTGAAGGGCCAAGTTCCTTGCAATTTTGCCACCTAGGAGTGCATACCTCCCAACTTTCTTGGGGACGGAGGAGGGACATGGTGTTGCGCGCCAATTTCGGGACGTGGTCTAATTTCGGGGCGTGGCCTATACTCGCGGCTCTCCCGCCCACGTTTTGCCGCTATGGGGGCATGAGCCAGAGGCTCTGTGAGGCTCTAGCCATGCCCCCAGCCCCCTGCGCACAGCGTTTATTCACCGCTGCTCAGCAGCCGACAGGGGGGACTCCCAGCAGCCCCCCCTCACCGCGGGACACCCTGAGTACAGGGGTTGATGATTTCTATAATTAGAACAAATCTATGGGCTTATCTCATTCAAGACCGCAGGACACATTTCTTCTCAAAATGGGCAAAACCACGTTGTACTGCAGGTGGGGCAGATGTAACATAAGCATGTAAGGTGTTGTGTTCTCTAAAGGGTTGGGATCATTTGTTCTACAGTATGCTGGTCGACAAGCATTAGGTCAACATCGGGAAAGGTCGACATGGGACAAGGTCAACATGGGTCTAGGTCGACATGGGTTTAGGTCGACAGGTCAATAGGTCAACACAAGCATTAGGTCGACAATGTCTAGGTCGACAGTCAAAAGGTCGACATGGTGTTTCTCACTGTTTTTGACCTGAATGCCGACACAGTCAACATGGACACGGTTTCCATTGCTGCGCTCGGCACACTATTTATTCTCCCACCATGCCCTAGTGGATGGTAGGACATGAAATACCACTTATCGGCACATGTCGACACAAAAAACAGCGAAAAACCCAGTGTTGACCCTTTGACTGTCGACCTAGACACTGTGGACCTAATACTTGTATCGACCTAATGACCTGTCGACCTAAACCCATGTCGACCTAAACCCATGTCGACCTAGACCCATGTCGACCTAGACCCATGTTGACCTTGACCCATGTCGAACTATAACCATGTCGACCTAACAGTATCGACCCAATGCTTGTCGACCAACATACTGTAGACCCAATGACCGTATCCCAGTTGGAGGGGGGCTGCCACTGGCGCGATGCCGGCACCCCCCCACCACCACCATTGCTCCTCCTTGTGGTCCTTGCTCCTGGATTCCCTGCTGCCGCCGCTGCTGTGTTTAGTGATGTCCGACTTCTGTGTTGCGCATGCGCCAGCTTTGACAGCAGCCTATAGAAGTGAAATCACAGTCCCAGCACCTGTACAATATAGATGACAGGCACTGGGACCGGCACATGCACGGTACCCATGTAGGTGCTGCACATGTGCATTCCCCTGGTTCTATGGGCTGCTTCGGCTGCAGCCCATAGAAGCCAAAGAGGCATCCTGGAGGGAGGGATCACCTCCCATTGGGACTGCTGTGGGCAGATCACTGACAGTCACAGTAAAGCCAGTGCAGCCTCCCATACTGGGGGAAATTTACTAAGAATCCGAATACAAAATATCGTATTCGTATTCTTAATATGAATGAATACGAATGAATATGACTGGTGTAGTGGTATTTTCATTCGTTTTCCGGAGGATAATTTACTAATCAGTCGTATTTGACTGATTCGTATTATTCGATGGCGTATTCATTCGTATTTTTTCCGATACAAATTCGTACTTTAAAATACAAATTCGTATTGGTTTTAGGCTAGCCTGCATGGATCAGTCAAATCCGTGCAAGCTGCAGCGTAAAAAAGTAAAAATAAATAAATAATTTTTAAAAACGGCGTGGCCCCCCCCCCCCCCCCCACGGGCATAACCAGTCCCAGGCTCAAAGAGCCGGGACTGGTTTTAAAAAATCAGAAAACCATTTAAATAGGGCTCCGCTGATTTTTTAAAACCAGCCCCAGGGCCGGGCATTGTTCCCAAAATACGGGGAACCCCTACACTTTTTGTCCCCTGTATTTTTGGAACCAGGTCCAGCTCAATGAGCCCAGGGCTGGTTATGCTCAGCAGGGGGGACCCCACGCCATTTTCTTTATAACCTTTTTTTACACAAAATTCCACATGTCCTCAAATTCGCACATTTTCAGGAATAAAAATCGCACAATTTCATGACTAAAAACGCACCATATCGCACTCTTTTGCCACAAATTCACATCTCATTAAATATGCAAATTAGCTGAAAAAAATGCAATTTAAAAAAGTGCGATGTGGTGCGATTTCGGAAAATGCTATTTTTTTTTTCACATTCCATTAAGTCTCAGCCCCGGTATCTCATAGCCCACACTGAGATGGTCTGTGAATGCAAACCTTGTGCCATGTGTGAAGTTGAGAAGTGTATACGTGTGATTAGCGGCCTTTTATAAGTCACACATTTGTTTAAAATTCTAAGATGTGAAATACACTTCTGAATCAAGGTGTATTTTTTTGGCGTATTTTTTTCGTATGCGTTTACAATTCGTATTCGTATTTTTTTACAAATACGAATTGTTTGACTAAAGTACGTGGTTTTCATGCTAAAATTGGCGCATTTTGTCGATGTCGTATTTATTCGTATTGGTATTCAAAAATACGAATACACCATGTGTACACCTTGAATACAAATACACATGACCGTATTTTCAGGATAGTAAAATCGTATTTTGCTGTACGAATACAAATTTTTATACGATTTTACCTTAGTAAATTCCCCCCCACTGCATCTGGCTTCACTTGTGGTGGATTTTACCTTGCCACTGCCTGTACTTTGGTCCACTCCTTTCCTAAATACTATTAATGGTCTCTCAAACATTTGAGATTGATGGCATTCGGCTTAAGTATAAAAATGTATTTTTCTGTTATCGTCATTGTAAGATGGTCATAACAGAACCAGTAGTGGATCTCCACACCCCTCTTTTTTATTATAACAGAACCAGTATTTCGGTGATACTTGTTAAGTAGGAATCTCCCAAGAAAAAGTCATCTAGCACCGGCAGTAACCTCGTTGATGTATATCGATAATTGATATGATATAAAGTCTCATCAGAGAAGGTCCCAGAGAGGGGGGGGGGGGGGTGGGGGGTGGGGGGTTAGGGTGCAGCGCAGTTCAAAATTCAAATAGGTGAGCCACACCCACTGCCACCAACTGTCATTCCAAACTGACTCACTGGCATTTTGAACTGTGCCGCTGTCAAGTAGGATTTATTCTTTATTGTCTAGATTTAGTCGGAGGGGTTTACATGTAATCATAGGGTTACACAAGTCTGAAAACAGAATATTTGGTTGTCCACATTGTTCTTATTGTTCTTCTCACAGGAGAGTCAAGGTCTCTCCTCCAATGTGCTCTGACGCAGGTTGTCTCCCTCCTGGCATTCCTGCGGGTGGGGGGGTAAAGGACGAACTCAGGGAGGTACAGATTGTATGGAGCCCCATTCATCTGCTCTCACCTTGAGCCCCTGAAACACGTTAGTTCTTCCAGCTTGTTTTCCAAGTGGGGAGGAGGGTGGGGATGTTCCTTGGGCGCTCTGAGACCTGATGACGGAAACAAAGAAAGGACAGTATAATAGAAAAGGTTCATTATAACAGTATCAGTCTGCGACCTTCAGCAGCTCCTTTTTGGAAGGAGTAAAGGTTCTGTACAAATTTATGACTCTTTGAAACCGTGTGGATTAGTTTTTTTTTTTTTGAGCTGTTAAAACTAATGAAGGCCACAGAAAGGTAAATGAGTGTTTCCTTGAGTCTTGGGAAGAGTTACTTCTAGAACAAAATCCTCACAGCAATTATTTACTTTTTTGCTCTATTAATTCTAATCTGTCATAACCAGTCCTAATAATAACATAAAGGGAATTAGTAATTATGCCACTAAATATGAGATCGGCTTAAACTTGGGCATGATGCTGTTACCCCAAATTCTTGTTCTGGTGCCAACTTTTTGGACTTTAAATCAGAAATGGCCAACAGCTGCCACTGTTCTAGACTACGGCCCTCGGGGGGGGGGGGGGGGGGGGGGGGCGTTAGTGGTTTCCTGAAAGGGGAAATATTCAAAGCGCTAATTCAACTCTTATTGGAAAAGTGGAACAATTAGAATGTTCTCTAAAAGATGACCGCAAGCAAATCCAGGAAAGGATCAAAGGGGCTGATTCAGGCCAACTCGTAGTGGGCCGAATTGGGCCCCTCCCCTGATTTTTGGGGTTTGTGCATGCGTGTTTATGTGCCTGTGGAAACTTCGGGAGTGAACGGCTTTGGCGAGTTTCTCTCTGGGTTGTTTGCTCCTGAGGGGGCGGCTGGGGGCAGACAGGGGAACGTAGTCTGGCCGATGCCTGCTCGGGCAGGTGGCTGACATCACATGACGCAAGTATATGCAGCCCAGCGAACAGGTCTTAGGGGGAATGCTCTAACATCCGCGCCCCCTTGCTGCCGCACATCGCCTCCCATTGCCTCCATAATTATCGCATATGCTCTAACATATGCGATAATTATGGCAAAGGACAGCTCTTGTGTTAAGAGCTGTCCTTTGTGGTGAGAGAAAGCGGGTCCCATCGGGACCCAGGAGCTCCCGGTGGCTCCCCCCCTCCCTCCCTCGCTGCTGCTGTGCTCTCCTCCATCCCTGTACCCGGAAGAGGATCATAGTGCAGGGAGGAGGAGGTCACAGGTCACAGAGCTGTGCTGCCCTGACCTGTGACCTCCTCCTCCCTGCACACAGGTGAGGGGGGTCGATGCGGGGCGGGGGGAAGGGCAGTGCAGGGCAGCGGTGGGTTGCGGTAGAAGCCCATAGGCTTCTATGGGGCATCGCCAGATTTTTCTGGCGATGCCCCCCGTCGCGATAACTCAGCGGGGGATGCTTAGAGCATCCCAAAATGCGGTAAAAACCCGATAACGGGTTTTTTACCACATTTTTAGTTTAGAGAATGTCCCCCTTAATCAGGCACAAAATTGTGAAGTGGAACATGGGTCGAATTATGATTTTCAATGTTAAAGTACCCATACCCTGAGCAGCGGCGTAGCTACGTTTTGGGCGCCCCCCCTGCCGCCCATTCAAACCCCCCCAATCCCCCGCAGCCTTACCTTTTGCGCTGGTCCCAGCGGCTCCGTTCTTCTGCTGAGGACCACCACAAAATGGCCGCCCCCATACAGCAGACAGTTTCAGAGAACTGTGTGCTATATGGGGGCGGCCATTTTGTGGTGGTCCTCAGCAGAAGAACGGCGAAATAGGTAAGTCTGCAGGGGATTGGGGGGAGGTGTAACTATAGCACCGCAGCCCCCGGCGCCCCCATATGCACAGCGCCCCCCCGCGGTGGCGGGGGCTGCGGTGCTATAGTTACGCCAGTGACCCTGAGCAACCTTACATATGCCTGCACACTCGGGGGGGGGGGGGGGGAAGTGGGCGGGCAGCTGACATCCGGTGATATCAGCCGCTCACCCCCGCACCCGCGACATGTCCTCATTAGCATGAGAACGACCATGAAAAGCTGGGAGTTCCCATGTGGTAATAGGGCTGCCCGGCTCCCTACGCCCATCTCCGCCACCCCCCCCACCCGCTATGTTGGGTGCATGCACCCGGCACGCTCCCTGTGTATGCACATGCGCAGAAAGTGCGCATGCGCCTGCACAGTAACCAAACATCGGTCCCCACGCGAACGCAGGCTAGCTGCGAACAGACATGAATAAGCTCCTATGTACTGAGGTGCACACTGGTCAATGAGTTTTAGCAATTTAAAATTAATTACATTAATCAAGTTTTAAATAGAAACAGCAAATAATTATCACAGCAAATAATTGCAAACAAATAATCCAATATTGCCGGCCGCAATGTTATTATCAATACTCGCTACATTTCCCAAAGTATGTAGTTACTAATATTATCTAGAAATATCATTTAATCACATATTCACCCATATATGGAACTAGACACGCCCTTTGGGTGGAGCTTGACATCCCCCTTAATGGGGCGCTGCGCAAAATTGTACTGCCAACTATAATCTCCCTGAAACTAGTTTTCAAAAGTAGGCAAGTGTGAGCTGATCACAGAAGCCGGCATTGAGCGTGTTTATACTTTGCAGCTTTTGCTGTGAATGAGCCCCATGGTGTGTACTAGTCTGTTTAGTATTTCCTCATCCCTCCACATTGCTAATTATTTGGTCTCGTGTATCCAGTAATGGCGGCTGAGGTTCTTATTTTGACCCTCCCTGTGCTTGTCATTGTGGTGATTTATGGTTTTCCTGAGTAGAGATGATCTGGTTTTTGTGACAAACTAATGCACAGTTATCACCCAGGATACTTTCCCTTGAATTACCTTATCAGGTGCATTAAAGGGCTTTTCCAGCATGCATCTTACCATATCTGCCGGCCTGTCATGCCCCGGAGAGGGTGGATTGTGGGGCAGACATGGCAGACACAAAGCTAATGAGAGCGTTATATAAACAATTGTATCCACTGCAAAGTGACAGAACCTCTGTGGTTATAGCTGAACCCTCTGAAGAGACCTAACCGAGGGCCTAATTCAAGCAAAAAAGCACACAACTGGGCAAAACCATGCTGCTCTGCAGGTGGGGCAGATGTAACATGTGCAGAGAGATCTCCATGCCGTCACGCGTCGGGTTTGCGGGCCAAGATGGAGGCCGGACTAGCATTCACGACAATTCCCTGGTAACTGATGACATCACTCAGCACACAATGATTACACCCCCGCATGGAATGCATTTGCTAAACCGCTTCCAATGTGTGCAGGTGACAAGTGGACTTTAATTAAACTGAGCTTTGGAGGTTTCGCGCAGATTGTCAGGCTGCCAAATTAGGAAATTGCTTCCATTCCCAAAAGAGGAAACAGTTGTGATAGAAGCCAGGAATCTCCTTCTGTTCAGCAGTTGCCATAACCCCCAAATAAGATCAAGATCTGTACTAACACCCAGCCCAGGGGACACTGAGAACGCGGGGTATGGTCTAATCCAGCAGTGTATGTGAAATGTCACTGACATGGGGCGATAAGTCACCATAAACAAGGCTTACATATACAGTAGACTGTCTATACGTGTATATATAGCGCAAGGTGACCTGTTTGTGCGTTTCTAATACCAGTATAAGTAAGTAAAACAAGACATTGTTTCCCCCAGCTCACTGAATAGTATTAGTAACCAATATCTGTAACCAGTGAGCTGGGAGAACAATGGGGGTTATTCTGATTCACTCGGAAAGGCACAATCACTCATGGACAAACCATGTGCAGTGCTGGTGGGGCTGATGTAACATGTGCAGAGAGAGTTAGATTTGGGTGGGGGGTGTTCTTCAAACTAATATGTCTATATTGCAGTGTAAAAATAAAGTATTTACCCTGCACAGAAACAATAAAACACCCAAATCTAACTCTCTACTTGCAATTACTCAATCTGGGACAACTTTGTAAAATTTGTATATTATGCACCCATAAAACTTTTGGTTTTACAATAAAATACACTTTATTAAAACAATGGACGGAAGCGAGATGGTATATAGTCCTTTAAAACATTCAATTACTGAAAACACATATCCACAATTCAATTGGATCAATTAGGGCTCCTACGTTGGATCACCCTATCTCCATGTCAGTGTGCATCTCTGCCCATCTCCCTGCCATTGTGCATCTCTGTGTATCTCCATCCCATTGTGCATCTCTGCGTATCTCCATGTCATTGTGCATCTCTGCGTATCTCCATGTCATTGTGCATCTCTGCCCATCTCCCTGCCATTGTGCATCTCTGCCTATCTCCCTGCCATTGTGCATCTCTGCCCATCTCCATGCCACTGTGCATCTCTGCCCATCTCCATGCCACTGTGCATCTCTGCCCATCTCCATGCCATTGTGCATCTCTGCCCATCTCCATGCCATTGTGCATCTCTGCCCATCTCCATGCCATTGTGCATCTCTGCCCATCTCCATGTCATTGTGCATCTCTGCCTATCTCCATGCCATTGTGCATCTCTGCGTATCTCCATGCCATTGTGTATCTCTGCGTATCTCCATGCCATTGTGCATCTCTGCCCATCTCCATGCCATTGTGCATCTCTGCCTATCTCCATGCCATTGTGCATCTCTGCGTATCTCCATGCCATTGTGCATCTCTGCCCATCTCCATGCCATTGTGCATCTCTGCGTATCTCCCTGTCATTGTGCATCTCTGCGTATCTCCCTGTCATTGTGCATCTCTGCGTATCTCCATGCCATTGTGCATCTCTGTGTATCTCCATGTCATTGTTCATATCTGCCTATCTCCATGCCATTGTGCATCTCTGCGTATCTCCATGCCATTGTGCATCTCTGCGTATCTCCATGCCATTGTGCATCTCTGCGTATCTCCATGTCATTGTGCATCTCTGCGTATCTCCCTGTCATTGTGCATCTCTGCCCATCTCCATGCCATTGTGCATCTCTGCCCATCTCCATGCCATTGTGCATCTCTGCCTATCTCCATGCCATTGTGCATCTCTGCCTATCTCCATGCCATTGTGCATCTCTGCCTATCTCCATGCCATTGTGCATCTCTGCCTATCTCCATGCCATTGTGCATCTCTGCGTATCTCCATGCCATTGTGTATCTCTGCGTATCTCCATGCCATTGTGCATCTCTGCCCATCTCCATGCCATTGTGCATCTCTGCCCATCTCCATGCCATTGTGCATCTCTGCCCATCTCCATGCCATTGTGCATCTCTGCCCATCTCCATGCCATTGTGCATCTCTGCCCATCTCCATGTCATTGTGCATCTCTGCCTATCTCCATGCCATTGTGCATCTCTGCGTATCTCCATGCCATTGTGTATCTCTGCGTATCTCCATGCCATTGTGCATCTCTGCCCATCTCCATGCCATTGTGCATCTCTGCCTATCTCCATGCCATTGTGCATCTCTGCGTATCTCCATGCCATTGTGCATCTCTGCGTATCTCCATGTCATTGTGCATCTCTGTGTATCTCCATGCCATTGTGCATCTCTGTGTATCTCCATGTCATTGTTCATCTCTGCCTATCTCCATGCCATTGTGCATCTCTGCGTATCTCCCTGCCATTGTGCATCTCTGCATATCTCCATGCCATTGTGCATCTCTGCCCATCTCCATGCCATTGTGCATCTCTGCCCATCTCCATGCCATTGTGCATCTCTGCCCATCTCCATGCCATTGTGCATCTCTGCCCATCTCCATGTCATTGTGCATCTCTGCGTATCTCCATGCCATTGTGCATCTCTGCCCATCTCCATGCCATTGTGCATCTCTGCGTATCTCCCTGTCATTGTGCATCTCTGCGTATCTCCATGTCATTGTGCATCTCTGTGTATCTCCATGTCATTGTTCATCTCTGCCTATCTCCATGCCATTGTGCATCTCTGCGTATCTCCATGTCATTGTGCATCTCTGCCCATCTCCCTGCCATTGTGCATCTCTGCCTATCTCCCTGCCATTGTGCATCTCTGCCCATCTCCATGCCACTGTGCATCTCTGCCCATCTCCATGCCACTGTGCATCTCTGCCCATCTCCATGCCATTGTGCATCTCTGCCCATCTCCATGCCATTGTGCATCTCTGCCCATCTCCATGCCATTGTGCATCTCTGCCCATCTCCATGTCATTGTGCATCTCTGCCTATCTCCATGCCATTGTGCATCTCTGTGTATCTCCATGCCATTGTGTATCTCTGCGTATCTCCATGCCATTGTGCATCTCTGCCCATCTCCATGCCATTGTGCATCTCTGCCTATCTCCATGCCATTGTGCATCTCTGCGTATCTCCATGCCATTGTGCATCTCTGCCCATCTCCATGCCATTGTGCATCTCTGCGTATCTCCCTGTCATTGTGCATCTCTGCGTATCTCCATGTCATTGTGCATCTCTGTGTATCTCCATGCCATTGTGCATCTCTGTGTATCTCCATATCATTGTTCATATCTGCCTATCTCCATGCCATTGTGCATCTCTGCGTATCTCCATGCCATTGTGCATCTCTGCGTATCTCCATGCCATTGTGCATCTCTGCGTATCTCCATGTCATTGTGCATCTCTGCGTATCTCCCTGTCATTGTGCATCTCTGCCCATCTCCATGCCATTGTGCATCTCTGTGTATCTCCATGCCATTGTGCATCTCTGTGTATCTCCATATCATTGTTCATCTCTGCCCATCTCCATGCCATTGTGCATCTCTGCCCATCTCCATGTCATTGTGCATCTCTGCCTATCTCCATGCCATTGTGCATCTCTGCGTATCTCCATGCCATTGTGTATCTCTGCGTATCTCCATGCCATTGTGCATCTCTGCCCATCTCCATGCCATTGTGCATCTCTGCCCATCTCCATGCCATTGTGCATCTCTGCCCATCTCCATGCCATTGTGCATCTCTGCCCATCTCCATGTCATTGTGCATCTCTGCCTATCTCCATGCCATTGTACATCTCTGCGTATCTCCATGCCATTGTGTATCTCTGCGTATCTCCATGCCATTGTGCATCTCTGCCCATCTCCATGCCATTGTGCATCTCTGCCTATCTCCATGCCATTGTGCATCTCTGCGTATCTCCATGCCATTGTGCATCTCTGCGTATCTCCATGTCATTGTGCATCTCTGTGTATCTCCATGCCATTGTGCATCTCTGCGTATCTCCATGCCATTGTTCATCTCTGCCTATCTCCATGCCATTGTGCATCTCTGTGTATCTCCCTGCCATTGTGCATCTCTGCGTATCTCCATGCCATTGTGCATCTCTGTGTATCTCCATGCCATTGTGCATCTCTGCGTATCTCCATGTCATTGTTCATCTCTGCCTATCTCCATGCCATTGTGCATCTCTGCGTATCTCCCTGCCATTGTGCATCTCTGCCTATCTCCATGCCATTGTGCATCTCTGCGTATCTCCATGCCATTGTGCATCTCTGCGTATCTCCATGCCATTGTGCATCTCTGACCATCTCCATGCCATTGTGCATCTCTGCGTATCTCCCTGTCATTGTGCATCTCTGCGTATCTCCCTGTCATTGTGCATCTCTGCGTATCTCCATGTCATTGTGCATCTCTGCCTATCTCCATGCCATTGTGCATCTCTGCGTATCTCCATGTCATTGTGCATCTCTGCGTATCTCCATGCCATTGTGCATCTCTGCCCATCTCCATGCCATTGTGCATCTCTGCGTATCTCCATGTCATTGTGCATCTCTGCGTATCTCCATGTCATTGTTCATCTCTGCCTATCTCCATGCCATTGTGCATCTCTGCGTATCTCCATGCCATTGTGCATCTCTGCGTATCTCCATGTCATTGTTCATCTCTGCGTATTTCCCTGCCATTGTGCATCTCTGCGTATCTCCCTGCCATTGTGCATCTCTGCGTATCTCCATGCCATTGTGCATCTCTGCCCATCTCCATGCCATTGTGCATCTCTGCCCATCTCCATGCCATTGTGCATCTCTGCCCATCTCCATGCCATTGTGCATCTCTGCCCATCTCCATGCCATTGTGCATCTCTGCCCATCTCCATGCCATTGTGCATCTCTGCCCATCTACATGTCATTGTGCATCTCTGCCTATCTCCATGCCATTGTGCATCTCTGCATATCTCCATGCCATTGTGCATCTCTGCCCATCTCCATGTCATTGTTCATCTCTGCCTATCTCCATGCCATTGTGCATCTCTGCGTATCTCCATGCCATTGTGCATCTCTGCGTATCTCCATGTCATTGTGCATCTCTGCCCATCTCCCTGTCATTGTGCATCTCTGTGTATCTCCATGTCATTGTTCATCTCTGCGTATCTCCATGTCATTGTGCATCTCTGCGTATCTCCATGACATTGTGCATCTCTGCCTATCTCCATGCCATTGTGCATCTCTGCGTATCTCCATGCCATTGTGCATCTCTGCGTATCTCCATGCCATTGTGCATCTCTGCGTATCTCCATGCCATTGTGCATCTCTGTGTATCTCCATGTCATTGTGTATCTCTGTGTATCTCCATGTCATTGTGCATCTCTGCGTATCTCCCTGTCATTGTGCATCTCTCTGTATCTCCATGTCATTGTGCATCTCTGCGTATCTCCATGTCATTGTGTATCTCTGCGTATCTCCATGTCATTGTGCATCTCTGCCTATCTCCCTGCCATTGTGCATCTCTGCCCATCTCCATGCCCATGTGCATCTCTGCGTATCTCCATGTCATTGTGCATCTCTGCCCATCTCCATGCCATTGTGCATCTCTGCGTATCTCCATGCCATTGTGCATCTCTGCCTATCTCCATGCCATTGTGCATCTCTGCCTATCTCCATGCCATTGTGCATCTCTGCCCATCTCCATGCCATTGTGCATCTCTGCGTATCTCCCTGCCATTGTGCATCTCTGCCCATCTCTATGACATTGTGCATCTCTGCCCATCTCTATGACATTGTGCATCTCTGCCTATCTCCCTGCCATTGTGCATCTCTGCCTATCTCCATGCCATTGTGCATCTCTGCCTATCTCCATGCCATTGTGCATCTCTGCCCATCTCCATGCCATTGTGCATCTCTGCCCATCTCTATGCCATTGTGCATATCTGCGTATCTCCATCTCCATTCCATTGTGCATCTCTGCCCATCTCCATGCCATTGTGCATCTCTGCCCATCTCCATGCCATTGTGCATCTCTGCCCATCTCTATGACATTGTGCATCTCTGCCCATCTCTATGACATTGTGCATCTCTGCCTATCTCCCTGCCATTGTGCATCTCTGCCTATCTCCATGCCATTGTGCATCTCTGCCTATCTCCATGCCATTGTGCATCTCTGCCCATCTCCATGCCATTGTGCATCTATGCCCATCTCCATGCCATTGTGCATCTATGCCCATCTCCATGCCATTGTGCATCTCTGCGTATCTCCATGCCATTGTGCATCTCTGCCTATCTCCATGCCATTGTGCATCTCTGCGTATCTCCCTGCCATTGTGCATCTCTGCGTATCTCCCTGCCATTGTGCATCTCTGCGTATCTCCATGTCATTGTGCATCTCTGCGTATCTCCATGCCATTGTGCATCTCTGCGTATCTCCCTGTCATTGTGCATCTCTGCCCATCTCCATGCCATTGTGCATCTCTGCCCATCTCCATGTCATTGTGCATCTCTGCCTATCTCCCTGTCATTGTGCCTCTCTGCCTATCTCCATGCCATTGTGCATCTCTGCCTATCTCCATGCCAGTGTGCATCTCTGCCTATCTCCCTGCCATTGTGCATCTCTGCGTATCTCCATGTCATTGTGCATCTCTGCCTATCTCCCTGCCATTGTGCATCTCTGCGTATCTCCATGCCATTGTGCATCTCTGCCCATCTCCATGCCATTGTGCATCTCTGCGTATCTCCATGTCATTGTGCATCTCTGCGTATCTCCCTGTCATTGTGCATATCTGCGTATCTCCATGTCATTGTGCATCTCTGCCTATCTCCATGTCATTGTGCATCTCTGCGTATCTCCCTGTCATTGTGCATCTCTGCCTATCTCCATGCCATTGTGCATCTCTGCGTATCTCCATGCCATTGTGCATCTCTGCCTATCTCCATGGCATTGTGCATCTCTGCCTATCTCCATGCCATTGTGCATCTCTGCGTATCTCCCTGTCATTGTGCATCTCTGCGTATCTCCCTGTCATTGTGCATCTCTGCGTATCTCCCTGCCATTGTGCATCGCTGCGTATCTCCATGTCATTGTGCATCTCTGCGTATCTCCCTGTCATTGTGCATCTCTGCGTATCTTCATGCCATTGTGCATCTCTGCGTATCTCCATGCCATTGTGCATCTCTGCCTATCTCCATGCCATTGTGCATCTCTGCCTATCTCCCTGCCATTGTGCATCTCTGCCTATCTCCATGTCATTGTTCATCTCTGCCTATCTCCATGTCATTGTGCATCTATGCCCATCTCCATGCCATTGTGCATCTCTGCCCATCTCCATGTCATTGTTCATCTCTGCCTATCTCCATGTCATTGTGCATCTCTGCCTATCTCCATGCCATTGTGCATCTCTGCGTATCTCCATGCCATTGTGCATCTCTGCCTATCTCCATGGCATTGTGCATCTCTGCCTATCTCCATGCCATTGTGCATCTCTGCGTATCTCCCTGTCATTGTGCATCTCTGCGTATCTCCCTGTCATTGTGCATCTCTGCGTATCTCCCTGCCATTGTGCATCGCTGCGTATCTCCATGTCATTGTGCATCTCTGCGTATCTCCCTGTCATTGTGCATCTCTGCGTATCTCCATGCCATTGTGCATCTCTGCGTATCTCCATGCCATTGTGCATCTCTGCCTATCTCCCTGCCATTGTGCATCTCTGCCTATCTCCATGTCATTGTTCATCTCTGCCTATCTCCATGTCATTGTGCATCTATGCCCATCTCCATGCCATTGTGCATCTCTGCCCATCTCCATGTCATTGTTCATCTCTGCCTATCTCCATGTCATTGTGCATCTCTGCCTATCTCCATGCCATTGTGCATCTCTGCGTATCTCCATGCCATTGTGCATCTCTGCGTATCTCCCTGTCATTGTGCATATCTGCCCATCTCCATGCCATTGTGCATCTATGCCCATCTCCATGTCATTGTGCATCTCTGCGTATCTCCCTGTCATTGTGCATCTCTGCCTATCTCCATGCCATTGTGCATCTATGCCCATCTCCATGCCATTGTGCATCTATGCCCATCTCCATGTCATTGTGCATCTCTGCGTATCTCCCTGTCATTGTGCATCTCTGCCTATCTCCATGCCATTGTGCATCTCTGCGTATCTCCATGCCATTGTGCATCTCTGCCTATCTCCATGGCATTGTGCATCTCTGCCTATCTCCATGCCATTGTGCATCTCTGCGTATCTCCCTGTCATTGTGCATCTCTGCGTATCTCCATGTCATTGTGCATCTCTGCGTATCTCCCTGTCATTGTGCATCTCTGCGTATCTCCCTGTCATTGTTCATCTCTGCGTATCTCCCTGTCATTGTGCATCTCTGCGTATCTCCCTGCCATTGTGCATCGCTGCGTATCTCCATGTCATTGTGCATCTCTGCGTATCTCCATGTCATTGTGCATCTCTGCGTATCTCCCTGTCATTGTGCATCTCTGCGTATCTCCATGCCATTGTGCATCTCTGCGTATCTCCATGCCATTGTGCATCTCTGCCTATCTCCATGCCATTGTGCATCTCTGCCTATCTCCCTGCCATTGTGCATCTCTGCCTATCTCCATGTCATTGTTCATCTCTGCCTATCTCCATGCCATTGTGCATCTCTGCATATCTCCATGTCATTGTGCATCTCTGCGTATCTCCATGCCATTGTGCATCTCTGCCCATCTCTATGACATTGTGCATCTCTGTCCATCTCTATGACATTGTGCATCTCTGCCTATCTCCCTGCCATTGTGCATCTCTGCCCATCTCCATGCCAGTGTGCATCTCAGCGTATCTCCATGCCATTGTGCATCTCTGCCTATCTCCATGCCATTGTGCATCTCTGCCTATCTCCATGTCATTGTGCATCTCTGCCTATCTCCATGCCATTGTGCATCTCTGTGTATCTCCATGCCATTGTGCATCTCTGCGTATCTCCATGCCATTGTGCATCTCTGCCCATCTCCATGCCAT
Organism: Crinia signifera; assembly: GCF_055691185.1. Classification (NCBI taxonomy): domain Eukaryota; kingdom Metazoa; phylum Chordata; class Amphibia; order Anura; family Myobatrachidae; genus Crinia; species Crinia signifera. Next base: position 322,118,587 of record NC_139219.1, on the reverse strand, counting down.
TGTGCATCTCTGCGTATCTCCATGTCATTGTGCATCTCTGCGTATCTCCATGCCATTGTGCATCTCTGCGTATCTCCCTGTCATTGTGCATCTCTGCCCATCTCCATGCCATTGTGCATCTCTGCGTATCTCCATGTCATTGTGCATATCTCTGCGTATCTCCCTTTCATTGTGCATCTCTGTGTATCTCCATGTCATTGTGCATCTCTGCGTATCTCCCTGCCATTGTGCATCTCTGCCTATCTCCATGCCATTGTGCATCTCTGCGTATCTCCATGCCATTATGCTTCTCCTGCCTATTTCCATGCCATTGTGCATCTCTGCCCATTTCCCTACCATTGTGCATCTCTGCGTATCTCCATGCCAGTGTACATCTCAGCGTATCTCCATGACATTGTGCATCTCAGCGTATCTCCATGACATTGTGCATCTCTGCATATCTCCATCCCATTATGCTTCTCCTGCCTATCTCCATGCCATTGTGCATCACTGCCTATCTCCATCCCATTATGCTTCTCTGGATTCAGGGCACCGGCAATTCTCCCATGTGCTAAAGATAACCGTTTATTGTCCTCTGGGAAACGTACAGGATTCAGGACACTGGTAATCTCTCCCTGGGCTGACGTAGAGTGAGGTTTTGTGAACCGGTAATCTTAGGTGTGGTACAGGGGTCAGACAGTCGGGATCCTGAAGTCATTCAGCCGGTTCGCACCGGTTCTGCAGAACCGTTACCTAATGTTATCTCGGTTCTGCAGAACCGTTTGCTAATGGCCTAGCCCTAGAATAATGACATGTCCCACAGTGACATGCAGTTGGTTTGCGTGGCTCCGTGAGATCCGCACACGGCGCACAGTGACAGGAAGCACTTACGTCTTCCTGGTGTCGCCGCATAGCAGTGATTGCGCAGAGGGGCCACTGCTGCCACTCGTGGTAGAACTTGAAGAGAGCAGGCTGCGGCAGGGTGCCTGCCACTTTCGGTGAGCAGCCACAGGAGAGGAGCTGGAGGACTCCAAGAGCTGTGGAGAACTCGGTGTTGGGCGTGGGCCGGCCTCAAACACTTGTGCGCTGCAGCCGTCCTGCCAGGAGGAGAGGAGAGCCTGTGTGACACCTCCCAGGGCCACTGACAACAATGGTGAGCCCATGTGCCGTGATGATTTGTGTGTGTTGTTTGTGTATGTATGTGTCTGTGTTTGGTGAGAGATGTGTGTCAGTGTGTGTGTGAGAGTTGGGAGCGGTGCTGCTACTACTGCTATGTGTGAGAAGTGTCAGGGAGGGAGGAGGATGTGTGCAATCAGTGTGTGGGGAACACGAGATGTGTGTGTGAGAGAGGTGTCAGTTGAAAGGTGGGCAATGGGGATGTGCGTTAGGGTAAGGTTAATATTTGTTTGTCAAAGTGTTCATTTGGGGAGTGCAGTGTTTAACATGTAGGGGGTTAGTGATGGTGCCTGGAAAAATTATGGGAATACTAGGGGGCTACTGGACACCTGATGTGTACCTCTTTGAGTATTTAATGCATGAACTATTAAACTACCTCTTGGTATACTTAAAATGGTCATTAGGACATAAGGTGCCCATACACTGTACAATTATTATATACAATTTGGAATAGATTGCATCGCATTGCATACGTTTTGCAATGCAATGAGATGCAATCTAGTACAAAACGTGTGTGTAGCACATAGTTTTTGAGCTGTGCGATGGGATGTGCGCGGGAGCGCGCATCTCATCGCACCTGGCAATTGTACCGTGTATGGTCAACTTTAGAACCTGTTGTTGATTTATTTGAATCCCACCACTGCATTAGCCCAACGATGGGATCCCGACTGGCCGGACCCAGATAGCGTGGTGAGCACAACTAAGCCCCTTGCGGGCTCGCTGCACTCGCCACACTGCCACCTATTCTATTCTCCCTCTATTCTATTCTCCCTCTATGGGAGTCGTGGACCCCCACAAGGGGTCCCAGCTGTCGGTGTTTTGACAGTCGGGATCCCGACGTCGGGTAAATGCCTGTCGTCCAGCACCCGGTAATCTCCACCTGGCATGATCAAAAGGGATGATTCAGGGCACATCCTTGTACTCCTCCTCTGGGCTTTACAGTAATATACTCCCCCCTGCTTTAATATTCTCTGCCTGTTGGTATCTTCCCTCTAAGCTACTCCTTTACCCATGCGCCATCTAACCCATTGTCTTATATTTCCTCCATTGTCCTTCCCTTACCTGTTTGCTTTCTGTCTGATTTCCTGCGCAACTATGTCTCCCCACATCTCTTCTCCTCTACTTCTCCCCATTTCCTTTCTCCCCACGTCCCTTCTCCCCTATGTCTCCCAACATCCATACTCCCCTATGTCTCTCCACATCCCTTCTCCTCTACTTCTCCCCATTTCCTTTTTCCCCACATCCCTTCTCTCCTATGTCTCCCAACATCCATACTCCCCTATGTCTCTCCACATCCCTTCTTCTCTACTTCTCCACATTTCCTTTCCCCCCCGTCCCTTCTCCCCTATGTCTCCCAACATCCATACTCCCCTATGTCTCTCCACATCCCTTCTTCTCTACTTCTCCACATTTCCTTTCTCCCCACATCCCTTCTCCCCTATGTCTCCCAACATCCATACTCCCCTATGTCTCTCCACATCCCTTCTCCTCTACTTCTCCCCATTTCCTTTCTCCCCACGTCCCTTCTCCCCTATGTCTCCCAACATCCATACTCCCCTATGTCTCTCCACATCCCTTCTCCTCTACTTCTCCCCATTTCCTTTCTCCCCACATCCCTTCTCCCCTATGTCTCCCAACATCCATACTCCCCTATGTCTCTCCACATCCCTTCTCCTCTACTTCTCCCCTTTTCTTTTCTCCCCACGTCCCTTCTCCCCTATGTCTCCCAACATCCATACTCCCCTATGTCTCTCCACATCCCTTCTTCTCTACTTCTCCACATTTCCTTTCTCCCCTCATCCCTTCTCCCCTAGGTCTCCCAACATCCATGCTCCCCTATGTCTCTCCACATCCCTTGTCCTGTACATCTACACATTTCCTTTCTCCCCTACGTCACCCCACATATCTACACCCTTATGTCTCTCCATGTCCTTTCTCCCCTATGTCTCCTTACGTCTCTTCTCCCTACACCCCCCACCCCACATCCCTTCTGCCCTAAGACTCCCCACTTCCCCCTTGCCTCGTGTATGTCTCTAGTCCTCATCTCCCGCACATTCCTGTTTTCCTATTGCATAAGGAGGGAAGAGAAGAATACAATTACTCATCACATCATTATTAATATACAAAAATAGACTGGAAAAACCAGAAACCCTAAATAAAGTCTTTCTTTTATTGCAGCAGTAAAATATTTGTATGTTCATAAATCCATCTAACACTTGAAACCACAATAAAACAATGTAACCTGAGATGTAAATGTGCTGCGAGTTCATAGCCATTGATGAATACCATAGATAGTTCACCTCTATGATAACACCTTGTGCCCCTTCCAACCTTCCCAGCTCAGTCCTCCCACAGGTGGGAACGTCTGCTTGGTTTGGCAGCAGCTGGATGACTCATTGTATAGCCAAGAGCAGGAGATAATCCTTTCCGAGAGCACTAGGGAGATTTGCATTGTCTCAGCGGTGCTCGCAGTGGGGGGTGCAGGAAGTGGGTAGTGGTCGTGGCCATGAAAAAGCTGAGTGTGCGCCCAGGAAAATGCTGGGGGTCCCCATGCGAACGGGGCAGATACCAGCCTTCCGTGGGTGGGCGGCTGATGTCGTGAAGCAGGCTGCCGAAAATCGAAGTTACAAGAGAGTGAAATCATTGAAATCATTGAATAATTTCTGAAGTGCTCGCTAATCCGGGGGGGAGGGGGACACCCAATGTTTCATGGACGTGCCCTCAAAAACAGGGGCGGCACCCATAGAAACACTGGGTGGGCCCCAGGGAACACAGGCGTTCCCCTGCCTGCTTGGTACGGGCAGATGGCGTCACATCATGTCAGCACCCACCCCCAATTCAGACCTGTGGCAGAAAAGTAAGTCCGGGGCTACCTTTCTGCTGTGAACAGTGTATGTGTGTGTGGGGGGGGTGTCTGTGGGAGCACCCAACAGAAAAAAAACGTAAATCGGCGCCCCTGCTCTTCTGCTGTATAGTAATTATCGCTCTTAAAAATGGTCAATAACCCATTTAAACCCTATTAAAGGACAGGGATAACTCTTCTTCATGGTTCCGCAGCTGGGTTAAAAGTGGTTGGTCTTACCCTGTAAATGTTCTAATGCTCTGATTGGCTACAGTTGGACGTATCTAGTGAGTGTTCTAGTGCTCTGATTGGTTACAGTTGGACGTATCTAGTGAGTGTTCTAATGCTCTGATTGGTTACAGTTGGACGTATCTAGTGAATGTTCTAATGCTCTGATTGGTTACAGTTGGTCGTATCTAGTGAAAGTTCTAATGCTCTGATTGGTTACAGTTGGTCGTATCTAGTAAAAGTTCTAATGCTCTGATTGGCTACAGTTGGTTTTACCCTGTGAACGTTATTACTGAAAAGAAAAATACTTAGAAAGTATAATCAGGCGCAACTGACAAATGTAATGCAGTAATTAATAGACACAACTGTAATGCTGCTCCCAGAACAGAAACAAATCTGAACCATACATTTCTATACATATTTTATGAACATCATTATTGGCTGCAGACAGTTGGTCTTAATGTGCGAATTGTTTAATGACATGCATTAAGTCAACGTGGACAATAGGTTGACACAACCAAAAGGTAGACATGGTCATAGTCAACACCTGAAAACCTAATGTCAAACTTTTCATGTGTAGTGTTCTCTGCAGTATCATGGCAGGGTGTGGTGGAGGGCAAAGGTGCTGATTTTTGTTTTTGCTGGTGGGTGCTCAAGCCAAAAATATAGGGGAGTGACTTCATGGGGAAGGGGTGTTGTTACAAAATAATACCAATTTAAATTACGCAGCACAGTTGTCTCCAATATTCAAATTATTCTCCTCTTCCCCCCCCCCTCTCCCCCCTCTCTCTCACCCCAAGCACAGTGTGCTCATTACCTGTAGGAATGTGGGTACCGATGCTCCCAGTAGAGCATGTTACTGGTATACACTGTGATGTCCCTGGTGAACTGAAGGAACATGTTGCACTCCCCAATATGAGGATCAGTGTCAGGGGTGTAAATGACATTATATAATAAATGGGTCCAGCCCTCCCTGTGCCCCCAGCATCCAGCCTGAAGCGCAGCTATGACGACATCAATCATCTCTGTGGCATGAGCTCACCCACACTGCGGCGTACAGAGCAGGAGCCACCACGGCCTGGTCTAACCACAATTCCCTGCAGAACAGTTCAAAATCCAAATCGGGGAGCCACATCCGACTGCCAACAACTGCCACTCCAAATGTACTCACTGGCAGTTGCTTTGCCTCCCTTATTTAAATTTTGAACTGTGCTGCAGACCCTCCCCTGGATCCGCCACTGGTAATATCTCAGTTCCTTTTTACTAAAAATAAAAAAATGTTGCAGAATGTGTATCCCTTAGGACAGGAGACTTGGAGTGGGGCGTAACACCAGGCACGCAACCCACAGAGCTGAGTAGCGAGTCCTAAAATTGCTCCGGACAGTACTCTACTTGCTGATGGAGGCCCCGCCCTTTACATGACATCACTGACTTGGGGGGATTGACATGGCCTACGCAGTACAGCAGAGAGCCCCATTCCGGTCTTGCTTACAACCAGGACCTTAGTGTAAAATATATACATGACGTTACACTGCTTTCAGAAATGACCAGACCATTTACTTCTTGGATGCAAATGTTGATCTAAATAGAATTTACAAAATGAAAGCACCGGTGGGAGATGACAGGGTGAGACATGCAAGAGACAGTGCCAGAATATGAAGCAGATCTCGCTCTTATGACCAAACAATACTAATACAGTCAATCTACAAGAATCATATCCAGAAATGAGTCTACAATATGAATTATCTGGATTATTTCAGCAGCTAAGTCCCATCGCAGGACTTGCAGACAGCTCCAGACAATGTAACTTCTCTGCAGACACTATGATCCCAGTAGCCGTATCCTTAACTATTTGCTACAACTTTATCATTATCACATCACTTATTTACATTTCAATGTACGCTAATGTAAAAGTAACGATGTAAATCCAGCTTTATGCAGCTAAAGTCTGTGCCTCATGATAAGTCCTGCAGTGATATAACAGCAGTTGTAGCCTTTACTAACTGTACCGGCCTCGGCTGTTAATTCACGGCAGGCGTCCTGCAGCGCTGAGGGTATGGGTAAATACCGGAACCGGACAGGACCCTGGAACGCCGGACCGGACAGAATTGTCTCTGAAAACGTGTGATCTACCATTATCTATTAAAAACTAGAGATGTGCGCCAAGCCCTTTTTGTTGGTTATTGTTCTAATTCTTCGTCGGGTTTTAGTTTTGCCAAAACTGCCCTGACTGGTTTGGTTTTCTCCTTCAAAATTTAATAAAGACAGTTAAACAAAATCATATAATTTGGCCATTTTTTGTTCCTGCAGTATTATTGATCTCATTAACATTACTTTCCAGTTATTTCCAGTCAATGCTGACCACCTAACACCTAATATTTTTTTTCATCCAGCTTAGGCCAAAAGGTTGCACCTGTTCCTTTTATGGCCTTTTATGTTTTCTTTTATGGCCTTTTCTTTCCTCAGTTGCTGAAAAAAATGCTTAAAAAGGACTTGCACCGATTCACCTATCCTAACACTTCAGCAACAAAGACGGACACTTGTGGCTGAAGTGCTTAGTTTGTTTGGGCTGACAACAAAATATTTTTTGGATGGACTAGTTCTGATCATTTTTGAGGAGGTTGATGATGAAAGTATTCATTCTAACAAATTAATAATAGTTTGCAAATTAAATTACATGAACTCGTGACATTGAACTTAACAGGAATGGGGCCGATGGTGCAGAAATGGTGAAGGTAGGCTTCTCTACAAGTACAGTATCATCAAGGAAGACCCCTGCTATAAATGATGTGACCAGGGCTGCCATTAGGGGTGTTCTGTGGGTACTGTCCAGGGCCTGGCCTCTCTGAGAGAGAAAGAAAAGGGATCGGAGGACTCATTTTGCCCACTGCATCTGCCTCTGCTGTGCTGCCTGTGCTGCTCAGCAGCTGAACAAAGCCCTGCTCCCGGAGGGCAAGGTTCTATTTACATCAGGATGCTGGCAGCCAATTAAAATGTGGCACTGGGTGGTGAGCAGCTATCGGTACGCAAGATGTGATTGGCTCCCCACCCAATGCCGCATATTAAATGGCCGCCAGCATCCTGAATCTGATGTCTGGGTGCAGGGCTTCGTTCAGCCGCTGAAACACAGTGCATGAAACACAGTGGAAGGTGGAGACCGGGGAGCCAGGCGGTAAGTGAAGGAGGAGGAGAGGGCGGTGCCAGTGCCAGAGGGGTGGGGCCAGGGTGATACAGGGGCCCAGACAGGGCCGTTTCTAGACAATTTAGCTCCCAGGGCAAAGAAATAAAAATGCGCCCCCCCCCAATATACAACATGGTACAGAAGAAATTGCGCGCGCCGAAGGCGCGCGCGCCGAAATAGGGTGTGTGGTTTATTTGTCGAAAGGGGCATGGCTTAATATAAGGGGTTTGGTCTAGCAGGACAACAATTACCTTACATCTCACTTTTGCGACCTGCATGACCAGACATTGGTTACCGCAGGAATTGTCATTGTCCTCCCGCACTTAAGTTGGCCAGCTGAAGGCCACACAGTGACCTAGTACACCTCACAGATCAAGGCCAATGACAGTCTACTTAAATCATTATACACTATTTATCCGTGATTCCAATAACACATTACGCAGCACACTGTGATGACAATTACACCTTATGTCGCACACCATGATGACAATTACACATTATGTCGCACACCTTGATGACAATTACACATTATGTCGCACATCATGATGCCCATTAGACCCCCACACTGTGATGCCCGTTACACTCCACACTGTAATGGCAATTACGCAATACTCCCCACACCGTAACGCCTATTACACATTCGGTACTTGTGTAATATCTGGGCGCCCGATTTTCTCATTGTATTGCATCGCATCGCATGCAATATAGTGGCATACAATTCATGCGATGCGATTTTTCATTGTAAAGACCCGATTTTTAATTGTATAGTCACCCATGGGTGATTTCATACCCCCACTATCCAACTACGCATGGAGTTGATCTTATATAGTGTGGCGAGCGCAGCGAGCCACCGAGCCGGAAGCGTGGCGAGTGCAGCGAGCCCCACGAGGGGACGCAGAATACATGTAAAGTAATCTGCGTCCGCTCGCCACACTACAGTATATAAAATCAACTCCACGCTTAGTTGGATAGTGGGGGAATGAAATCACCCATGGGTGACTATCCAATGAAAAATCGGGTCTTTACAATGAAAAATCGCATCACATCGCATGCCTTAAGTAGTACCATGCGATGAAAAAAATTGGGCGCCCAGATAATACACAAGTACCACACATTCTGCCCCACGCACCGCTGCTGCCGTTTACTAATATGCCCCCACAGTGCCAGATATGCCCCCTTAGTGCCATATATATATATATATATATATATATGCCCCCACAGTGGCAGATACGCACCCACATTGCCACACATATGCCCCCACAGTGACAGCTATGCACCACAGTGCCACACATATGCCCCCACAGTGCCAAATATGCCCCCACAGTGCCACAGATTCGCCCCCACAGTGCCATACATATATGCCCCCACAGTGGCAGATATGCCCCCACAGTACCACACATATATGCCCCCACAGTGACAAATATTCCCCCAGTGCCACAGATATGCCCCCACAGTGGCAGATTTGCCCTCACAGTGCCAAATATGCCCCCACAGTGACAGCTATGAACCCACAGTGCCAAATATGCCCCCACAGTGCCACAGATATGCCCCCACAGTGCCACACATAAATGCCCCCACAATGCCACATATATGCCCCCACAGTGCCATAAATATATACCCCCACAGTGGCAGATATGCCCCCACAGTGCCACAGATACGCCCCTACAGTGCCACACATATGCCCGCACAACTCACTGTGTCTCAGCTGCTGGCCTGCTGCTGCTGCTGCTGCTGATGATTTCTTGGGGACTCGGAGGGGAGGGGAGCGGAGCGCACATCACGCGCCTCTCGTACTGTGTAGTGTCCCTGTCAGAATCAGTCAGCCATTCATAGCTCGCGGGCTGGCTCCTGATTGGCTGCCGCCCGCGAGCTCTGATTGGCTGACAGCCAAGTGAGCGAGGGGAAGGAGAGACGCGATGCGCTCCCCTCCCCTCCCCTGGGAAATTGCTGAGCTGTGGCGCCGCGGACGGGGATAGGGGGCAAAGGCGGCGCTGGGGGGAGCTTCCAGGCGCCCCTGCAGTTTAACAGAGGCTGACAAGCCGTGCGGCGCCCCGGGCTGCTGCACGGCTTGTCCGCCTCTAAAAACGGCCCTGGGCCTAGACTAGAAATCAGTCCCAGGCCCCAAAATTCCTGATGGCAGCCCTGGATGTGACTCATTTTTACCTTTGATGTGGGGTTTCTAATCTCACCAATTTTTGGGTAAATAAAATCCTGAGTCTAATAATTTGATGCATTTTATTTTCTAGTTTTCAAATGTTAAGTCTTGTCTGGCTACTACAAACTACAAATCCCATCATGCCTTGGCACAGTTTTGGCAAGGCATGCTGGGATGTGTAGTTTCACAACAGCTGGAGGGCCATAGTTTGGACATGCCTGGCATAAACAGATTACCACTATTTTTTGGGTGTGGATCGTATTGTCGACCCGACTTAGGTTGAAAGTCATTAGGTCGACACCGTTGGGTCGACAGGCAATTAGGTCATGGGACAATGAGACAAAGTCGACAAATGCGTTAGGTTGACAGGTCTCGAGGTCGACATGGGTTTTTTCACTGTTCTTTGACCCGAATGTTGACACAGTCGACATGGACACAGTTGGAAGTCAACCGCTGTACCTCACATCGCTCGTGCTTTGGGCAAGGTGCCTTGCACACTATTTAATTCTCATCCATCCTTCATCCATGTCGACCTAGAACCCTGTCGACCTTGTTGCCTGTCAACCCAACGGTGTCGACCTAATGACTGTTGACCTAAGTTGGGTCAACAATACGACCATATCCCTATTTTCTGATGATTCAAAGTATTCTGACAAAAAAGAACATAATGTGTGACTTCTGCATAAATGAAATGATGATACAGATATTGGCATGGTACCAGTTCGAAAAACAGACTCAGCACAGGAGCGAGAAAGGTTTCTGTTATATTTGCATAACACATAATATCGCATGCCTGCAAATGTAATATATTATAACTCATGGCTTGGTAGAAGACATTCAATGGATTAACATGAGGTTGTTAACTTTCCGCTTTGGCTGGGACCCAAATATTGGGGTTCATGACCCATGAAAAAAAAAAATCTCCTAGTAATGACCTCGCTTTCAAGCATTTTACTGTTGTCACAAATAAAGTATAAAGTTTATTTAATCATATAATGAATACAAATATGTAGACACATTAGTATGAATGAAACACAATTAACTGACTGGTTAGAGGAATGCGACACTTCTGTGAAGTGAAGATCGCGCGATCCATCGGGGTTGGAATGATGACCCTTAGTTTAGGTGACGATCTACAGTTTAAGAACCCCTCGATTAACTCATTACTTGCCAAATTGCTCAAGTTCTACCGAGGTCGTGGACTAATTTATCTTGTACAATAATAATTAAAAAAATAAGCGTCTTGACTTTGATGTCCCCTGTCTGGGCCGGGATTACAAAAAACATTAGTGCCTGAGAATATCTTTTGCCAAAAGCACTTTTGTACTATAGATAAGGACCCTTGCGGTGGAGGCGGTCTTCCAGGCCCTGTCCAGTTTAGCAGCACTGGGGTACTGAGTAGATTGCTGTACTTCTCAGGATGTTGTTTACATCCAGAAGAGGCGGACAGAGGAATCCGTCACTCCCGGCACCACTGTACCTCCCAGGAGATTAAAAGGAACTGTGGCTGACATTTGCCAAGTTTGTATGGACTCTACTGAGCCTCATGCATGGTTATTGTCAGGAGTTAAACCAGAGACAGGAATGAAGGGGAGGGTATTTATAGAACGCTTTTTTATTAATTTGCTGTATTAACTGTTCAAGATGAAATGGGTCAGCCACAGTTTAAGCCTTGCATTAAATCAAACACACGGATACCTCCGACTTTCCGTCCAAGTCCAAACTATTTCTTCCAAAAAATGATCCACACTTGAGTTAACGTCTATAACCTGCAGCCCTCTGGGTGGATTCGTGTTGGCGTGTACCGCGCTAGCCTATTAATATCCATGTCAGGTATGTAAATCTATTGTGTATGGGAATTATGCACAAATAACCGATATTTGGTAAATGGATTTCAATTTATTGTATTTATTTATTAATTGATTTACAGTTTCTTATATAGGGCAGCAGATTCTGTTGCGCTTTACAATTGGAAACAGTGATAAAACAAACTGGGTAGTAACAAATGGACATAGAGGTAGGAGGGTCCTGCTCGCAAATTTAGCAGACCCCCCCCAGGGCCCACACCTTCTTAGCGCCTCCCTGCCACCGTGGGGGCTGCGGGACTATAGTTACGCCACTGTAAATAATGTCTGTTACTGAAACTTTATGCAACATATCTATATATAGAAAGCTCTATGAGGTGAAGTACTGCCACTGACCACTAGAGGCCACTCAACGGACCAAATAACTTAAAAGCCAAAGCAATTTTTGCAGGGACACTGATCTGTTTCAAACTTGCAGCATATGGAGAGAGGAAGATGTGAAGACGGAGTTTGGAGGTAGGAGCAGATAGGGACTGGGGGAGGGGTGGAGAGTTCGTGGCCTAAAAACTGTCACAGCTCAAAGTGAAAGTAAAAACTGGCACAGCTCAAAGTGAAAGTACATTGCAGAAGCCGTCATTTTAACTAGTGTATACATATTTCGCTAGTCCTGGGCTCCGCAGTTTGCGATGGCAGCCCTGACTGTATAATCTCCAGCAGCTTTCACGTGAAAAGATCTCACATCATATACCAGAGAATACAGTACGTCTGTTGTGTGACTGGCACCTTCAGGTACATCGCGTCGGAGGGCGAAATCACACAATGTATGCGCTGCGAGGAAATGTATCCGATGCGGGAAGCGTGCCAACATATAACTTAGGAAGGAAAACAGCTTTCCCTCCTTCTCCTACTTTCTTGGGCAATTAAAAAAGATAAATTGATGGTTGTTATCTCGCCATCTCCCCCCCCCCGCGCTATCAGAGGGGGCTCGCCAGGAATGTGCGGCCTGGGAGACTCGGATCCTTCAAGGTCTCCGCTGTACAACAATCTCTAGCATTTGACATAATATCAAAAACAGGGATAACGAAAGGATTGTTATGTCACTTGTATTTACAGCTTAAAAGGAAATTTATTATCCCCTCTTTGAAAGATATTTTGTAACTTTTTTTTACTATATTATTATCACAGACGATCATAAGGCCCTAGTAGGAGATTATTATTTGGGGTACCTGCAGTGGAGCACGGTTGGGGCCACTTTTGTTAAATGGATCACTTTACTATTGGTCATCCCCTTGGTTTTAGCCACACCCTCACACAGCTCTCAATCACTTGCGATAAGAGCTGTCCCTTGCGATGCGGCCACGGCCCTGGACTTCTGCGTCTGAGACCCAGGAGTCCGTCTTCGCATGCGCAGAGCGCCGGATCTCTCACACAGCAGTAAGAAGCCCATAGGCTTCTGCAGGGAATCCCTCCGCAGCGCTGACACTGCGGAGGGGGGTTAGAGAATACAGAAATGCGATACAAACCTGATAACAGGGTTTATACCGCGTTTCTGGTGTAGAGCATCCCGCCCCCAGTCTATTATTTCTCCGTTTTATCGTAGAAAATGATTGGTTGCTATGGGCAACGTCACCTCTTTGCATTAGTAAATTGACCCCTCAGACTCTCCCTCTCCCTCATGTGCTTTTCCTTCCCTTACTTGTACTTTTATCTACTCCTTACTCCCTTTAACAGCACCTAAAGGTGCATACACACTACACGATTCGTTCCCCGAGCGGTATTATACCGGTATCAGCGGAGGTCCTGGATGAACGATATAGTGAATATCGTTAGAGATAAGCAGTCTTTGAGGATTTTAGTCAAAATTTGACCTCATGTTTACACGAAGGTGGACATCTCCAATTCGGCTTGGATCACCAATCCGCGAATTCGCAAACCAAGCAATTATCGAATGAGATTGTGCATTTGTTCTGTCCGCATTGTGCATGCACAAGGCCGATTAGCAAGAAAACATGCGTACGGATCAGTGGCATAACTACAAATATAGCGCACCCCCGAAAAGTTACCTCCTTACCCCCGTTGCCGCTTGCCACCGCCACCACCTCTGTAACCAGGACACGCAGCGGTGACCGGTCCCGGCGCTTCTCCTGGCTCAGCTCCTGCTATTATGAAAAATCTCCCAGACAAAATGTCCACCGCCTTACAGCAGACCATTTTTTGGGATGCTAGAAGAGGCGGCGGCCTCCTCTAGCATCCCAAAAAACTTATAAAGGTATCTTTCTTGGTGGTGTTCCAAAAAGGATTTTGCATGAAGCAGAAGATTTTTTTCGCTTGAAGCAAAAGGTGATTCTTTTCAAGTTGTGCTCAAAAAAAGGAAACAAGACAAAAAGTGCAATATGTAGATCTGTTGTGTGTAAAAAGGACGTACAGAATTATGTGTGAGGAGCTGGATTAGCGTACCTCACTCACCAGAAAGTGAAGAATAAAACATATATAAAGGTTTCTTTTACAGAAAAATGGGCGTACCCCAACTCACGATATTCAAGATGTTATTCAAGCACATAAGGGTATCTTTTGTCTCCTCAAGATGCTGTACAGATGTCCCTCGATTTATCTTGGAGAAAAGTTTGATATACCAAATATCAAAATTTATCACAACTACACAATCTTCGCTTAGGATAAAAAACAATTTAATGGGGTGGGCGTACCCAAACTCACACTTTGTGTGCTGGGCAGTCCACTCGTAAAGGTTTCTTTCAATTCACCAGGGCATAAGACTGATGGACACTGTCACCGTATGTCATCCGGGGAACATATATAGAGAAAGTATATCCCCAATGTAGACACCACCTCAATATATGTAGGTATAAATTTAACCAAGAACTCTTGGCGTACCTTACTCACCACTTTGGTGAGCGAAGATTGTGTAGTTGTGATAAATTTTGATATTTGGTATATCAAACTTTTCTCCGAGATAAATCGGAGCTTGTAGTGTCCGTTGTCCTGGGGGGTCCTGTCCGTTTTTTGCTACATGCCCGGACCATACAGGGAGGCTTTATTCTCCCCCTCCTCCTCTCCCTGGTGACAGGTCACAGGCAGCCCCCCTGGACAGGACACCCCCTCACAGGAAACCCCCGGAACGGACCCTACAAGCTCCGAGATGCAGAGTTTGATGTCGTTCCGGGTGTTGTCCTGGTCTGGTTTTTACCCATACCCCCTTGATTAATATATGTTCCTGCCATGACAGAGTAATTTAATATGTAATTAGCGCTGTTTTTGAATCATTTACAAAACTGGAAAGAGCCTGGCAAATGCAGTGTTTCTTTTACCACATGATAACGTCCGTCTTATGTTCCCCTGGCAGATGTAAGTGCTTTAATCCTGTGCCCTTGAAAACAATATGTTTGTGTAACGTTTACTATAAAATTCCTCTGGCCGCCTCCAAGTACGGCCTTGTACTCTGCGGCAAAAAGCATGAAAACAGTGGGATGAGCCTTTCGGGGGAAGGAAAGAACAGAGAAATAGCTGGATGGAGGGATAAACAAGTGTGAAGGTTACAGTATGATCTGCTGAAAACAACAGACGTCTGCCGGCATTGGTGCATCGTTACAACCACAATAACATTGGTATTGGAAGGTGCCAGCAGACGTGCAATGGAGGTCAGTCCACCGGAAGGTATCTTAGATAGAAGAATGGCTTACTGACCAACAAGCAGGGCTGACCCTACCATGAGGCAGCTGGGAACTAGGGGTCAGAGGCAGGGCATCTGCTCACTGATGGCAGAGCCAGCCAGGGCCGCCGACAGGGGGGTGCCCTGGGTACAGCTGTCCCGGGCCCTGGCCTCTGGAGGGCTCTGAAGCTGCCCACAGACCCTCGCACCCAGCCACCCCCACCCGGCGGCCAGGCATGCACAATACACAGTGCAGCCTGCAGAGCGCCGAGCCTAGGATACAGAGTCACTCGGCGCTCTGCAGGCTGCACTGTGCAGTGTGCGTGCTGGACTTCACTGTGGACACCGAAGGACCCGGAGGACGATGTGCGCCGTGGGTGATGGCAAGTAACGGGGTAAGGGGAGGTGGGGTGCTGTCATGCACGGGGTGTGTGTGTGTGACGGGCGCGCGTGGGGGGGAGGGAGGTATGGCACTGTGCCGCTGGGGGCCCGGACTGTAGGTTAGGCCCGGGACCCAACATTTCTAGTGGCGGCCCTGGAGCCAGCATTTTATGGGCACACCCATAGAACGCTGGGCGTACCATTGAAAACGCAGGCATGCTCATGCCTCCTCGGAGTGGGCAGCTGACCAGTTGGGCCCTGGGTGGGCTCACATAGGAATTGCCACTTTTTACACGCAATAATTCAACAGGTTCCCAGGGACCTGCAAATGGGGAACAGGCTGTAGGAGCGGCTGGGGTCAGGAGAATTAAAAAACTCATATTCAAACGAATGGGTGGCCGCTGATTGGCTCAGAGCACTCTCTTAGCCAATTAGCGGCCATTTGAATATGAGTTTTTAAATCTGAGCGCCCGCTGCTAATGCAGTCTTTCTCTCTGGCTGCCAGCGGCAGGGTAAAGGGGGAGTGGGGGTCTTGGAGGTGCAGAGCAAGGAGAGCACCTGTCCTGCTAGGTGCCGCCCCACTCAGCAGATAGGTGTTTACATACCTGATCGATATGCTATACATCGCAAGTGGTAAAAAGCACCAGCGATGTGAAGCTGACAGATAACCGTACAATTTATCTTATGTGCAGTGCGTCCATCTCCGATGTGATGCGTGCAGGACCGCGCATCGGATAGGATGTCGTACACGTGCGACTTGGTCTGATTTCACCTGATTTCTCAGCCCGATCTGCCGGAATCAGATTAAATCATGCCCAAATTGCATAGTGTATGGGGGGCCTTAAGGATTCCCTTTGGCATGCCAATTCTCTAACCCCTCATTCATAGGATTCGAACTTAAGGTTACCAAGAATAGAATATTTCTGTGATTATAGATCAGTTGCCTAATTGTGTTGGTCATAACAATATGTGCCGCCCATAAAAATCTGACTTCCCTCACTAAGGGCCAGATGTACTAAGCTATAAAAGTAATAAAATGGAGAGTGATAAACAGCCAGCCAATCAGCTCCTACCTGTCACTTCACAGACTGTGTTTGAAAAATGTCAGACAGGAGCTGATTGGCCGGCTGTTTATCACTTTCCATTTTATCACTTTTGAAGCGGTGGTCAGACCTGCTAGCCATCCGACCACCCGACCTGGGACCTCCCTCCCCGTATAGTGGTAGCGTGGTCCGGGCAGCTGCTAGTGGTGAGGGGTGGGCAGCTCATAGTGGCGGGCAGCGGGGTCCGTCAAGGCAGCATGGTCTGTCCGAGCATCGGCGGCGGCGGCTGGGAACTTGTATCAGCATTTTGCAATCTGAGGCCGCTGATTGGCTGAGAGAATTCTTTCAGCCAATCAGTGTCTGGCCAGTCATTTCAAAATATTCATCAGCCGCATTCTGCCCGGCAAAATGCGGCTACAACCTCCCAGCCACCGTCGCTTCTCGGACGGACCCCACTGCCCGCAACTACGAACTGCCCACCCCCGCCAGCTCTCTATCACTGTGGATACATTTCTGCTGATGTGGCCCCGTTACAGTTACCTAATGTCTTTTCAGATACAATGTAACAGACAGAACAATAACAGTAACAGAACAAACAATAGCTAATCCAGACAGGAAACGCTCCTTTTCTACCCACTGAACGCGCTAAAGTATATTCTGTCACCTCCGTGGAATGGGGACACTGGCAGAAAAACACAACAACGTGGAATTATTTCATTTTTTAAATCATTAATTAAAAGCAGGATTTATAGCAAAGGTTATATGAGAAGAGCATACTAATTTAAAATAGAACATGTATTAAGTACACTTTAAAGGGCAGCTTAGCAAACAACTTTATGCTGGTCAGTGTGACTCTGACACGCCACGGTAGCTCTGTTACAGGAAAGTGTTACCTGCTCCCCACCTACATTATTTGGAGAGCGTTTTTCTAATGGGAACCTACCTTAAATTTTTTTTTCATGTGACGAATAATTTGTGTTTTTTTTCTGTGTGGACCAAAATTTGTTATTTTTTTTGTCCGGAGTGGGTCTCCAAAAGGTCTCATGCATGGTGCTAGTAGACCAGGGACTGGCATTGATGATGAGTGCAGGCCCTGGGGGTCCACAATTTATTGCCTGCACCCTTTTCGTATACTTACCTCTTCGGAGTCCTGCAGCTGCAATTTTACTGGAGATTTTAGGACAGAAATCATGGGGGGACATGG
Source organism: Crinia signifera (assembly GCF_055691185.1). Taxonomy (NCBI): domain Eukaryota; kingdom Metazoa; phylum Chordata; class Amphibia; order Anura; family Myobatrachidae; genus Crinia; species Crinia signifera. The sequence goes on along the minus strand of NC_139219.1, from coordinate 322,100,926 downwards.
CAGGAGTGAACCCTATATGCAGCAGAGTGGCAGAGTGTACTCGGTACTGTGCCCTGGACAGAGGAGGGGGCGTGCATGAAGGCTGTACATGGACACCCTCCTTTATTACTCCACCTCTGCTTCTAGGAAAAGAACAAGACGGTAGGTTTCACATCATGGGACGGCCGGCATAGATTTGGGATGACCTGGACAGAACGGTGGTAGCAAATGAACTGGATCCCGGGTCCAACCCGGCAACGACTTTCAAATTTAACCCTTCTTATATAACCCGGGTCGAATTGACAGGTTGGTCAACCAGCGTTATAAGCTTTAATGCTTTCACACCGCACCTCGACCTGGGTCGGCATGTCAGCAATGGTGTCCGGACTGATCATAGACGGACTCATGATAGACAGTCATATGGTTGACCACTAAAGGTCGAGAGCCAAAAGGTCGACAGGGTCAAAAGATTGACCGTCAAAAGGTCGACAGGGGTTAAAGGTCGACACAATAGGTCAACGTGGTCAAAAGGTCGACATGAAAATGTCGCATGCATTTTTTTTACTAAATTTTGAGCCGACATGTGCCGACAGGCGGTATTTCATGCCCTACCATCCACTAGGGTGTGGAGGGAGAAAAAATAGTGTGCCGAGCGCAACGAGCCCTGCCAGGGGACGCGATACACTTAGACAGTGTCCATGTGGATGTATGTCAACATAGACACCCTAAAAACATTAAAAACTCATGTCGACCCTTTTCCATGTTGACCTTTTGACCATTTTGACCGGTCAGCTGTCCACCTTTTGACCATGTTGACCTTTCCCATGTCGACCATATAACCATGTTTACCCTTTGCCTGTTGACCTTTAGACTCTGTTGACCTTTTGACCCTGTGACTGTCGACCATTAGTGGTTGATCACATGACTGCCTATGGTGAGACAGTCTATGATGCAGACCATAACCATCGGCAACAACGGTCCGAGGTGAGGGGTATTAGAAGATTTTGTAGGATAAAACAGAAAATGCAGGTTCAATTTTAATGGGCCACTGGCATAGTTATAATAGGGCCTAGGGGGCTCACACTGCACACCTTGACCACAGTTGCCGGATCATCCACTTTAATAAGCGCACATTTGAACAACACAGGTTCTTGACTACTTTTCAAAAGTAATGACAGTTGGTATGTTTGGGAGGTGACAGAGTTCAAGAGTTCATAACAACGGTCATTACTAGAGACAGGATTATATGCACCATAAAAAGCTTGAAATATGCATGCAAATATGCATGGAAAATCCTTAAAATATTCATGAAAAGTGTTAAAATATGCTACATTAAATAATAAAAAAGTAATTTTTAACTTATTTATTTAAAAATCAGCATAAAATTAGTTGCAAATAAACCTCAAAAATAGGCCCACAGCATCTGCAGATGTCTAGTGCTGTACACAGGACTTTTTTTCTCCCTGGCTGCCACAGCAGACTGCAGCGTCCTAGGCTCTTCTTGCATCAACTACACGGACCCTCATCTCCAGCGCCGATGGATCAAATGTCAGCATAGCGTTTGAGGGCAGCGCAGTGGAAGGCTTCCTCCCTGCGCCGCATACTCACTGTGACACGGCATTTCCTCCGCGCCACGTGATGTCACAACCGTTCTGCCCACCTCCTCTGCTGCAGAAGTCTGTCTCTTGGTGTAAAGTCCCAGGCCAGGGGCAGGCAAAGGTTCAGGAGCTTCGTAATGGCATCCGCCCCGACTGACTTTTATAAACATGGATTGGCAGCCTAGAGCAGTATCAGACATAGCGTACATCCAAGGTTCCCCATACTGGGCACATATTGCCCCAGCCTGCACACTCTACCACTACCTGGCCAGCAACAGCAGGGCAAAGCAGTGCTGTGACTCACGGGTGGAAAGGGGGCGGAGCCTAAAATATGCGCTATCACTAGATTTTAGGTAAAATATGCAATAACCAGTGAGAATGGGCAAAATATGCAAATGCATATGCAAATATGCAAATGCATATAATCCTGTCTCTAGTCATTACATTTGAAAAGTTTGAAAAGTAGTCAAGAACCTGTGTAATTTATATGTTGGGCTTATTAAAGGGATGATCTGGCAACCCTGACCCATTTTTTCAATATTTATGGTGCCCAGGCTGCCCCATCGATCAGTGAATACTTTTGAGTGAATTTGGCCCGGCGGGTACGTTTAAACGCTGCAGTAATGACAAATTGCACCCTTCTCCTGGAATTGAGTCCCCCCCCCCTCCATATGATAATGGGCATGTTCCTAATAATACTTGGTCCTGTGGATAACATCCCAAATAAGAGATTAGCAAGTTTATAATAATCATTACTTTCATGGTGGGTTCCTGCGAGCTCCCCACCCCCATTTATCCCCTGTGAGAATGCTGATTAGAAGGCTCCCAGCATACCCCCCCAAACATTAGTGCAATGTGCACGCAAGTGGGATCCGCAAGCACTTGGGAGCCAAGCATTACGTCAGCATTTCAGCTGATAAGGCGATGCACAATGGGGTGTCAGACTAATAGAGAAACGCTCTGGATAAGGGTCCTGATAGCGGCGCTCTGTGTGAAACACCATTGTCTCATTCCCTCAGTCCACTCATAAGTGAGAGAGAATTCCAGCAGAGGCAGGCAAGCCGGAGGTCAGCCATTGCCCCCCCCCCCCAATAGAGAGCAGATTGAGTAACGAGCATGATAATACCGCAGTATAATAAATGAGCGGGGGTTTTATTAGCGGCCTCTATGTTTAAAGTGGTTTTCTAGCTTCATTTTGCATTCATTTATTACTCTTGTGCCCCTCTTACTGGGTGTGCTATATAAGGTCGACAAGGTCTAGGTCAAAACGAAAAGGTCGAAAAAGGTTGGCACAAGCAAAAAGTCGACACTAAAAGGTTGACACATAAAAAGGTTGACGTGAGTTTTTCACGTCTTCTTGGTTTCAGTGTCGACACCTGAGCAGGTGGATCCCCAGTTAGTGTACCACATCCCCTCGCCAGGTGCCTCACTCCACTACCAATGTGCTTGGGATATTTTAACGTTCCCACATAAAAATGTAAAAAATAAAAAAAAAAGACTATGTCGACCACATAATGTTGACTTATTGACTGTGAACCTAGAGATTGATTATCAGCCACCCAAATCCTCCCTTTTACCATGTAACCTTTGTCATTCTGGTTTAGTTCTAAATTTCCCACGATGCAATGTAAAGATGCCGCTGATGGAAATGTAATCCCAAATAGGATTAGCAGTAAATGAAGTGGGTGTGGCCTCTCAGCAAAGGTAGGCGTGGCTGGGTGGAGCACGGAGATGCCTGGATGATTGGCAGTTTATTTTGTCATGAGCATTACAGTAGCTCTCTGACATGGTCTTCAGTCTCATATATACACAAACATCAATGTGGATTAATATGTGAGAGAGCGTGAGAGAGGTGCCCAATACATTAATTATCATTTTTTTACCTACATGGTTGTTGCCAGGGGTTGCATGTTTGTTGCCAGGGGATTCTTGCTTGCTACCAGGGGTTACATGCTCGTTGCTAGGGGTTACATGCTCGTTTTCAGGGGATACATGCTTATTGCCAGGGGGGTACATGCTCATTGCCATGGGATTACATGCTCATTGCCAGGGGTTTACATGCTCGTTGCCAGGCAAGTACATGCTCATTGCCAGAGGTTTACATGCTCGTTGCCAGTAGGTTACATGTTCAATGCCAGGGATTACATGCTCTTTACCAGGGGAGTACATGCTTATTGCCAGGGGTAACTTGCTTGTTGCCAGGGGTTACATGCTCATTGCCATGGGGTTACATGCTCATTTCCAGAGGTTACATGTTCATTGACAGGGAAGTACATGCTCATTGACAGGGGTTTACATGCTCAGTGCCAGGGGATTATATGCTCATTGCCAGGGGTTTACATGCTCATTGCCAGGGGTGTGCATGCTCATTGCCAGAAGTTTACATGCTCGTTGCCAGGAGTTTACATGTTTGATGCCAGGGGTTATATGCTCTTTACCAGGGGAGTACATGCTCATTGCCTTGGGTTTACATGCTCGTTGCCAGGGGTTACAAGCACATTTCAGGCGTTTCTTGCTTGTTGCCACATACCTCCAAACATGACCCATTCCAGGAGTGACAAAATGCTCTGTTCCTGGACTTGCAAGTGACTTCCTTGCCATTGGGGTTGCAGAAAAGTCCAACATTCAAATAGGGGTGCCCCACCTACTACTAGCAAGTCTCAGATTTTGGTGTTTGCAGACTAGAGCCTGTGCCCCTGCAGTAAGAGATGAGATAGATAGACAGCACTAGGCCTATTTGACTTTTCCTAGTTATTATATAGCAGCAGTGTATCACACACACATTTCCGGGCTGCGGAATACACATCTTCAACTCTCCTCGTGGCCGCGTGGATCTTTTCAGCTGTCAGCAGAGCTCGGAATGTATTGATTGGTGTGTGAAAGGCCACCGGGCAGACATGTTGCCAGGAGACTAGGCTAATACAGCTGAAATTATTAACCGTTCCATCACGATGCTGTTTGCTCTCCTTGCCCGGGAGAGAAAGGGACTTTGGTCCCAGCTTATCGAGTGTGGAAAAAGCCTTTAAGAATCTGCCGCGGGCAAATGTTGTGGCTCACACGGGTCAGAGCGGAACCATCGGGAACAGAAACTGCTCGGGGTGAATGCAGAGATATTACTACGAACTATAGACAACTTGGTATGGGTAAAAAAACCAGGACCGGACAGAACCCCGGAACACCGGAACGGCACCATTCATCCATTTCTGTCGTTACAGAGCTTGTAGTGTCCAGTCTGGGGGGGGGGTGCCTGTCCGGGGGTGTACTGTGGGGGGCTGCCTGTGACACATGTCCCCGTGCGGGGGCGCGGTACCGGGTGAGTTGACGCATTGTGCGGGCATTGCTCCACAAAGGGGGGGTGTCAACGCTCACCTCCATCCAGGCGGCCCGGCGCACACCTGCTCCACCAGGGAGGAGGGGTGTGATGCGACCGCCTGCTTCGCTCCACAGGGGGGGATAGTGCCGGGTGATGCGGCGCGGGCCCCACCGCATCGGACGGGGGGTGTCGGGTGAGGGAGGGGGAGTTTCCGCTCACCTCCATGGGGGGGGGACCTACTGCTCCTTTCTTCTGCCCTCCAGTGGCAAATGCCTAGAGCTGCCTAGTGGTGGCGCCGGCCCTGATTGTGGGAGATGTATCAAACCTAGGCCAACTGGTCCCAATGTGGGTGATTGCAGGTCGGCGTCCAGGGATGTGCAGCCAGGACCAGGCTCAGCAGGGACATTTCCATTGGATATTAGTGTGCTACCCACATTCTCACCCCCACCCAGGGGATCTTTAAAAGAGGAGGGGGCCCATGTTCAAACTACAGGTGGGCCCCCTTCTCTCCACTGTGCCATGGACTCTGGCATTGTGCCATAGTCTACTGCACATGCGGAGGTCTCCGGAAAGATGGCGTCCGCTATGTTCCAGAGACTAAAATCAGTCCAACTCATGAACGGCAACCTTTTTGGCTGTGATTTTTGCCGTAAATGCATCGCCTGGCACAGGACTCTGGAGAATTGAGTATCAAAACATGGATGCAGTGTGGGAAGTGTTGCCCCCCCCCCCCTGGGCCCGTGTGCACCGCCAGGGGCGTATTGGTGGGAACAATCTTGAAGGAGTCCAGGGGGGCGCGTGCTACTGCCGGGGGTGGGGGGGTGTTTACGCTACTGCCCGTGGGGGGGGGGGTACCGTAACTGAGCAGGTTCCATCGTCACGCTGAAGTCCGCTAGCGGCCGCAGCCTGGACACATAGAAGGGCAGCATAGCCAAAATTAATATGGCTGCCGCATATAGGATGACGCCAGCACCAGTTCTGGCAGCATGGTTGGCGGCCCAGGCAGGTGAAAATCTTGACCAGCCCACTGGGAAATGACCCGGTTTCCAGGTGGCTAAATCTGCCGCTGTGCACCGCACAAATTGCACCCATTATAGAAACGCCCATGCACCCACCCGTACTGCTCCAGGACATTTATAATTTTATATAAATAATGTTTTCCCAGTTTTCCTCCTTCTGTTAGTTGCCTGCAAATGTGTTCTTACCATGTGCTTTTCTTTTCTCCTTCCTACAGCGTACTCCCAACCTACCATATGCTATTCCAATAATGTGCACTTCCACTGATGGTACACCCTGCCAGCAGCAGCCTACGCCGTGCACTCCAGATGGTTTCCTCATGTGGTTCCTTTGCGGGCAGGATGTGCATCGCGTGGATCTTTCCATACAGGGCAAATCACACTATTACACAAGTGCCCATTCTCTTTTCTTTCCCTTGTATGGCTCACAGTGCAACCTCCCTGGTATGGCCAACATGGCTTCCTCATCTGGTACACGTGTGGTTGGGATAAGCAAAGCATGGACCGGACTTTTTTTGTTGGGACCCTAATCTGCGCATTACAATGCTGTAACTGCTCATTTTGAATCATGTTTTCTGGGGCAACCTATTCCACCCAGGGTAATCCTATGCATTGTGCCCAAGACGGCTGCCTCACCTGGTACCTTGTGAGGGTGGAATATACAACCCATGGAAGTTATTTATATGTTGGTATCTGTAAAGTGCCTTGAGTCCTGTTGGAGAAAGAACGTGGTATAAATAAAATTATTATTATGAATATTGTTATTGGAATTATATGGCATCCAGGGATCTGCCATCCTCCATGAATAATTTAATTTCCCTCTGCATTAAAGTGGATCTTTGCCATAACGGGAGAGCTCAATAATATGGAACAGTCTCATCACTCCAACTACAGGTTAGCTCCTCAGTTCCTCTTTTGTCCTCTGAAGAGTCCATGCAAATTAGGAAGTCGCATCTTCTTCCTGAGGTGGGAGAAAGGAAGTTCAGAACCTCTGTCTGTATTGCGTGGAACCAAGACACCTTCTCGCCATTAGCCCAAAGAGTTTGAGAAACAAAAAGCCTCACTGACCAAAAGGTGATCCGACTAGGCTCAGTTCAGAACACCCCGAAAGCTGATGTCTCATCAATTATTCACTATTAGATTGATCTTATCTTGAACAAGTCTGCCGAGCCACTTATGGCTTTCTTGGATTCCAATGCAAATGGAATATTTATGGTGGCAATTCCTACCATGCCTCTGCAGTCTCCTTTGTATGATGTACATCATTGGGACCAGCGTTTGACCATGCCAATTGGTGGTTCTTCATGCTTTGATGGTTGAGATCCAATTATTTTGGGCCTCCCTTGGCTATGCTTATATACTTTCACCCTTGATTAGACTAAACCCCAAATCCTATATGGGGGACCTCCCTGCTACCATCAGAGCTTGTTGCTTCCTGAGACTTAAATAGTATCTGGGTATATAAGTGAGAGCCTTGAACTGGAGTTCATCGGAGAATCAAAGTCACCTGCAGAAGCTGGGCTCTTCTTGGTTAAGAAGAATGGGGGCCTCTGACCTTGTATTGATTACTGGGTATTAAATGCCATCACAGTGAAGGACCCGTATCCCCTGATTCTAATATTTGAGCTTTTTGTTCACATTACGGGGCCCAGAAATTTTTCTAAGTTGGTCCCACACATGAGGCTAAAACTAGATAAGAATAAGATCTACAGATGAGTGGAAAATGGCATGTAATACCTTTGATGGGAAAAATGAATACTTGGTTAAGCCTTTCGATTGCTTGCTTCCAAAGATGTACAGTATGAATAGCATATTCTGGGATCTTCTGAATTAATGGGGCAGATGTATTAACCAGCGTTAAGTGCAAAAATGCACTTAACGCTGGTTAACTGGGGGGGATTACGTCTGTCCCTAATGTATTACTAGCGCACCCAACGTGCGCTAGTGACAGCCCGCCGAGTTACGCTCGGCGGGGCTGTCCCCTGCAATCCCCCACAGGGATTAACGGCCGGGGCGATGTATTAACAGCCTTCAAGGCGTTAATTCGCCCCGGCCGCTTCGCCAGCTCAGGGCTAGCGTTGTCCTATCCCCCACTATGGGGACAACGCTAGCCCTGCCTCTGGCTTGAGCTGCGCTGGAGATCTCGCGGTTTTTGCGAGATCTCGCGCATGCCCAGTAAGCCGGGCAGGGGGGGCGACGGGGAGTGCGCATGTGCGGGGCGGCGAGGGAGCCGATAAGGAGAGCCGTTAACGCTGGGCATAACGGCTCTCCTTATCGGCTTGGGGGATGTTAATACATCTCCCCATAACGAGTGCCCGCTTCTCCTCGTTATGCAGGAGAAGCGGGACTCGTTAATTCACAAATGTAACAAGCTTAATGATACATCTGCCCCGTTATGTGCACTGATACCGCTTCTCCCCCATGTATGATAGAGCCGGGATGCAGTAATGGACAGGGGCGGTATGCTCCCCTGTCCATATCGGCGCTGCTATCAAAATGATAGCAGGCCGAATGTATGAACGGTCAGCATCGCTGACCGTTCCGCACGAAGCCTGCTTTGGCTTCGCCAGCATCAGGTTGGCGAAGCCCTATTTAAACAGCAGGGACAGCGCTGTCCCTGCTGTTAGGTCTGGGCTGCGCTGGGGATCTCGCGTGAACAGCGAGATCCCGCGCATGCCCAGTGTGGCCGGCCGGGGGACAGGAGATAGCGCATCAGTATTAACTGATGCGCTATCTCCAGAAAGGGACATCGCCAGGAGGGGGGTGTTAACGCTCCCCCGCTTCGGCAGACAAGATGTTAATACATCTTGTCGATGTCCCTTCCTGCTTCGCCTCGCTATTGAGGCGAAGCAGGAAGTATCATAGCGGCGCTTATCGCGCCGCTATGATACATCTGCCCCACTATGAGGCAACCAGATCTCAAACAGCCTTTCTTCCTGGCACTGGATGCCTCTATGGTTGGCGTTGGAGCTTTCCTTTACCAACAAGACACAGCCTTGAAGTGCTATCCTGTGGTTTATTTTCCTGCAAGTTCTCAGCTTCATAGAAGAACTATGCTACGGGCAACAAGATCTTGTTAGTAATTAAACTTTCTTGCCTTTCTGGAGTGGTGGCACCAGTTGGAAGGGGCAAAATCCTTGTGATGGTCTTCACTGGCCATAAAAATCTGTTGTATCTTCAGTCTACTGCAGTGATTCTCAACCTTGATCCTCAAGGCAACCTAACAGTTCTGGTTTAAATTATATCAATGCTTGAGCACAGATGGTTCGTTTAAAATAACTGACATACTAATTATTTCACCTGTACTCAAGTATAGCCATCCTTAAAGCCTGGACTGTAATGGGCCCCATACATCAGCAATCACAATTTATGGATTTTCAGATATAGGGATATTTTGGCCAGATAAATGGATTTTACAATCTATCTGACTTTGCCCACACATTACAGATTTATTTCAGTGATCGGCAGATTTTTCCATCTAAAGATTGCATCTTCATATCTGGAAATTGCCCCAATCGATTGTCATTTCAGCTGTTCATAATGTAAATACATGAAGACGACGAATTGGGAATGCCCACACATATAAAAAAGATCTGCAGATAATACCAGATTATTAAACATGTTTAAAAACCTGATTAAGCAATCGATTGGCGATTTTGATTGGGATTGCCAAAAGGGGGAGCCCACACATCTAAAATTAATTGTGGCAATCATCTCCATATCTGAAAATTGTCACAATTAATTGCTGATGTATGGGGCCCTTAACCCCTGACAAAGCGCAAGAAAACCCTAGCAATGAGCATGTAGGTAAGCAACACTTATGTAGCATAATATGTAATGGAGATTATGGTGTGTCAGTGGCGTAAGTTCTTTCAATTCGCCCGGAGGCAAGATAAAAGTGCCCCCCCCCCCTTCATAGAAAAAAAGAGAGAGAGAGAGATTCATAGACTAATGGGCCCCATACATCAGCAATCACAATTTAGGGATTTTCAGATATAGGGATATTTTGGCCAGATAAATGGATTTTCAGATCTATCTGACTTTGCCCACACATTACAGATGTATTTCAGTGATCGGCAGATTTTTCCATCTAAAGATTGCATCTTCATATCTGGAAATTGCATCTTCATATCTGGAAATTGCCCAATCGATTGGGATTGCCAAATTGGGAGAGCCCACACATCTAAAATTAATTATGGCAATCATCTCCATATCTGAAAATTGCCACAATTAATTGCTGATGTATGGGGCCCATTAGTTTGCGTGGAGGACCGGCCAGGTGGTCATTGTTCTTTGATCGGCATAATCTGGTCATTACTCTGGAAACAGTAATGGGCCCCATACATCAGCAATCACAATTTATGGATTTTCAGATATTGGGATATTTTGGCCAGATAAATGGATTTTCAGATCTATCCAACTTTGCCCACACATTACAGATTTTTTCAGTGATCGGCAGATTTTTCCATCTAAAGATTGCATCTTCATATCTGGAAATTGCCCCAATCGATTGTCATTTCAGCTGTTCATAATGTAAATAGATGAAGAAAACGAATTGGGAATGCCCACACATCTAAAAAAGATCTGCAGATAATACCAGATTATTAAACATGTTTAAAAACCTGATTAAGCAATCGATTGGCGATTGTGATTGGGATTGCCAAAAGGGGGAGCCCACACATCTAAAATTAATTGTGGCAATCATCTCCATATCTGAAAATTGTCACAATTAATTGCTGATGTATGGGGCCCTTAACATGAAGGCTGATTAGAATGCCCCCAAAATGCACAATCTCTCCCTGAAAGGTATATCGCCAATGAAACGAGATCTCAGGTTTGCATGTGGATGCAATACAAGGTCCATTAATGCACTTAGCCTCATTGACCCAGTTTACCGCCCTGATCCTTTAGAAATAAAGGGCCTGATTCAGCCTAGAGAACAGGTAAACTCTTCCAGCCGGCCACCCGACCAAATCCCCTCGTTAGCATGCGAACACATACCTTCCCATGCGACTGAACGGAGGAGAAATCATTCTATGGTAAGTCCTTACTTACTTCCAGATGCCCGCTATCTGATTTTCAGATGGGCGCTGACGTCATGTGATGTCAGCCACCTGCCCGAGCAGGCATTGCCATGCCAGCATTCTTGGGGGAACACGCTGAGTGTTTTTATGGGGATGCTTATAAAACGCTGGGCGTTCCCTTGACGCCCTCCGGCCATCCCCTCCTCCAGCCAATGGGTGTTCGCATGCGCAGACCCAGAAGATCGGGGAAGGGACAAAATTTGAATGGTTCTGAATTGGCCCCAAAATCTTGCCGAAGCCTCAGCTGCCTGGTGGCTCTGGCTTGCCGTAGTATGAGTGCTCTCTCCACCCCGGCACGAATGGCCCACTTTCCCAGTTATACATGTTCAGTGGAACTGGATAGCTGATAAATAATAATTTTTTATTTAAAATGACATCCCACTAATAATAACTGTCTAAAAATGCTCAATTTTAAAAATGTCAATGTTTAATTAATCTTTATTAACAATGTACACCCTGTAACTGTCTTGGGTCTTTTGATCGCTCAATGTGTTTGAATTACCCTTTGCTTCAATAAAAATAAGTAAAAAAAACGTTTCATAAATTATCTCCTGGAGGGGGCAGCCATGTCGGTGGAGGAAAGAGGCGTGGCATCCCACACTGCGGCTGGCACAGGGGCGTGGATGCTCAGCCACTCCCCCTCTCTACATTGGCTAGATTCAGCACAAATCTCATCATTGCCCCCAAACAGAAACTGTACACTTTTCTGGAACTTGGAATCAGCTGCATCCAGCGGGAGCCAAGGGACTTGTCTGCTTTCCTGGGGGGTTGGGATGGTCCTCCAATTTTCCGGATTCTCCCGGCCGTTCCAAAAGTGTAGGCAAGTATGCAGTAATAACAGGATTGCGGCAGTATAATATATGTAACTTGACAATGATAATTAGGCACCGGGAATAAATAGGCCTAGTTGTTTAGCTTGTGATGTGTGGGAGATAACTAATAAGTAGAATTGGGGTCATATTCATCAATAACAACTGTTTATTAGGTTTCCAACTCACTGATGGTTTGATTACCAGAACCTTTCACGATTGCAAATGTCCTGATTACAGTGGGACAGTGTAGCTAATTGGACACTATCCTGCTGTCGCACGCATAGGTTCCACGGGCATGTGGGCAGTTGGGGGAGCCAGTGCGCATGGCATCTAGTAGTGCAGGTAGGGTAAGCCAGGAACTGTCCAGCTGCTGGGGGAGCACTGGCCCCGCCTCCAAAATGATGTCAACGGAGGTCATGACACTAGGCCACACCCCCTCTATCCTAGGCCCCTCCATACCTTGGGAGGTATGCCATTAGGGATTGTCACTAGGACAGAGAACAGACAAAAAGTTGGCAAATAAAATCCAAAACAGAGATAATACAAAACTATAACTATATACATATATGTAACATAAATAAAAAGAAAAGCAACCCCCCCCCCCCCCACCACACACACACACACACACACACACTCACACAATTAGCATCCCGAGATGTTGGCAGGGTTTGGATGACAGTGACTGTCACTGATGATATCTGACTTCCCCATGCAAAGCAAATAATGTGGCAGCTTCTACTGAGTGTATCCTCTGGGGGTTTCCAGGGTGCAGAACGTGGAAGAGACACTGATATCTGTATCAGATACAATCTCACCCGCAGATAACAGCCAAATTCCCCCACAGTATCATACAGTATGCCTGGGATTACTATTGGCATATCTGGTATTAGAGGCAGCTGTACTTAATACCAGCAGCTACAGTATGAGAACCCGCAACGTGCACAGTAAGAGGAAGCTGCGGGCACAGGGTGTAATAAAGAACCCAGCAGAATGATAACTGTGCCAACACTGCATTCACTCACTGCTTACAGAGACAATGGGCTGTGGCATACTGACAAAGGTTCCTTTGACATTCCTCCCAACATCTGTGTCTCGCTAAAGGTGTGCGCCTGAAAAGGGGGCGTGACCTATGGAAATGAGCGTGGCCTCGCGGGTGTGACATGCCCTCAGTCCACGCCCCTGTTTTCCATCCCCCTGCATTGCTGAATACACGCTGTGTGCTTGCTCACAGAGTCTATTCCCTTCAGGTTGGGGGACATTGGTGGCCGCGGGGGCGGGATGCAAGAACGTCCCCAAAAACCGGGACGTTCCTGCGGAAAGCGGGACAGTTGGGAGGTACGCCTTAGATATTCAACTCCTACTGCGGTTTCCTGCCTAATATGGGGCCCTCTGCCCAATATTTGCAGGGATTTGCCCCGCGGCTTGCACCCACCTCTAGCAGGCAAAGGAGTGCTTGCATTGTGCCGGGCCCTGCATGCGCAGTCGGACCACCATCGGACAGGTGCCGAATTCAGACCTGTGCGTGCTGGCCTGAATCGGGCCCTCTGCCAGAGTGTTTGCTATCCACTATGAAGGCCGCATCCGGATGATTGGTTGACGGCATCTAGATAGACAGTCTATAGGTCGACGCGCACTAGGTCAACATGTACTATGTTGACACTGACAAAAAAGGTCGACATGCACAAGGTCACCAGTGATAAAAGTCGACACAAGCAAAAAAGGTTGACATGGCAATGGGCAACCTTTTTGGACTTTTTTTGTATACTGTACTTGGACATGAGCGAAGTGAGCCAGGCGGGGGGGTGGGGGTACTCACTGGACTTATTTGGGGTCCATGTGCTTAGGTGTCCACATTGACAAAAAAGTGGAAAACTCACATTGACCTTTTTAGGTGTCGACCATTTCCATGTTGACATATTGCTTGCGGTTCCCTCCCTGACGTCGCCCCGGCAGAGGAGCTTTAGTGCATTCGAAAAACTCGATAAAAACTCTGAAAACGGTGTTTTACCACATCTTCTCTGTAGTGCGTCCTGCCCTTGGTCCCTCATGAAATGATGGCTCCAATCATACACAATAAGTGGATGATAGGGTTCCTGGGCACAGATGAGTGCGGAGGGGCGACCACTGCTGATTACATAGAAGCAGCAGCGATAGCACCACCAGGGCTATGCAGCAGGGGGCGCCACTCCTACTGATTACATGACGCAGCAGCGATAGCACCACCGGGGCTATGCAGCAGGGGGCGCCACACCTACTGATTACATAGACGTAGCAGCGATAGCACCACAGGGCTATGCAGCAGGGGGCGCCACTCCTACTGATTACATAGACGCAGCAGCGATAGCACCACCGGGGCTATGCAGCAGGGGGCGCCACTCCTACTGATTACAGGATGCAGTATCGGATCATCTGCGACACCAGCGCCGACAGTCTGATTCCTTGGTGCGACCGACGTCGCAGTTCCGTACTGCACAGTATGAAGTTGGATCATGCACGGAGGGCCTGATTCGGACCTGTTCACTAGGCTGCATGTATTCGTTACCCGAATCCGCTCACTAGCGTGCAAGCAAATTCTTTCACATCCGCTCACATGCGTTGTCCGGCAGAAAAACCATTCCTTGGTTTCTCACCCCGTGCCCGCCCCTCATTTAACGAACGCCTTGGCGAGTATGAAAGTCGCAGGGGGCATTCGCTCAAGGGGGGTTGCACATGTGTATATTCCTGCATGCGCAATCTCAAAACACTGAACAGGGGAGCGGAATCGGCCCACGGCAAGTGGGACTAAATCACCCCCAAAGTACCAAACAAACACCCCTCCTCCCACACACACAAATCGGGGGGGGGGGGTTGGTTTCAGCAGCAACTAACTAAACGCAATCACAGCCCATCAATGAATTGATGAATTGCAAGAGATAATGGCTGCCAATGGATCTAATATTAATGAAATATATGTATATATATATATATATATATATATATATATCTATCAATCAATCCATCACACACAAACAGATAACACTGTCTATGAGGCATTGACTGTCCCAGATAACAGAGCTACTGGCTGCAGCCTGGGCACACAATGTCAATTGTTTTATTAGCAGAGAGGACATTGTTTAGTTAATGGCGCGCCACGCATTTAATTAGCCAGAAGTAATGGCGGCTGATTGGTTTCTCTACACAACCAAAATTGATTCTTTTTTTTTCTCCCCGTATTGAACTTTTACACTAATAGCCGGACATAGAGAAGCTCTTCATTATATCCCAGTTACTTTGGCAAAGGTCACCGAAGCGCCTTCTGAAGAGCCAACCACCTGAATTACACTTATTAGAAAGAGCCAAATGTGTCTTATCAGCGCCCCCAGCCCTTAAGTACTATCAGGTTCCTGCATATTAGCTGCTAACCCCTGCAGAATGGAGCCGCACACTCTGCCTATTGGGACAGCAATAAGCAAACATGGCCGGACAGCTATACCCACCAACCCAAGGAGAAAACACAGGCTTCTCTCTAAACACAAGAAGATAAGAATCCGCAAATGAACATGTGTTTGCACACAAGTGGTGGTGAAGAGGGCAGGGGGTCGGGGAACAGTCAAGGCTGAGCTGTAGACCTGACTTGGCTACCTCTGGAATTACAGTGGCGTAAGTTCGTCCCAGTTGCCCGGAGGCAAGATAATCAGTAAGGTATCTGTCTCCAGTAAGACAGGTCATAGGTTCGATTACAAGGTGTGACAATTGCAAAAATGATGTTAGAAGGGGGAGGCAGTCACAGAAATCATATTGACAGCTTTCAATTAACTGACTCAAACTCACAGGGGGAGGACAGGTGCCCCCTTGGAAGCAGGAGCCCGGTGGCAGATGACTCCATTGCCTGCCAGAGTTACACCTGTCTGGAAAAGCCTGTTCAGGGGAGGTTGTTGGAAAAGGCAAGTAGCGGCTATGAGTTCTCATGGGATGCGGTTGCATTACCTATGTCGGCATCCTGACTGCCGACGCCGGCACTGGAAAGCTGGTATCGATTAGGATACCAGACTGCTGGGATTCTGAATGTACATAGGCAGGGAGGGTAGGGATCACAGTGTCAACACTAATCAGGTTGACCGTCAATAGTCCGACCACTATTGGTCCACAGGCCGTAGGTTAACACCTGAAAAAAGTTGACATACCTTAGGTCGACGTGGTCAAATTGTCGACACAAGCGATGGGTTTTTCATGTTTTTGGGGGGTCTGTGTAGACATGGACACTATACGTGTACCGCGTCCCCTCGCGGGGCTCACTTCGCTCGCCATGCTTCTGGCACAATATTATAATCTAACTCTATGTCCATTGGATGGGAAAGTATGAAAAACATTTCTTTGCTAAATAAAACTGCGAAACTCATGTCGACCTTTTTTCATGTTGACTCTTTCCATATTGACCTATTGCTTGTGTCGACATTTTGACCATGTTGACCTGGGGTAGCCAACTCCAGTCCTCGAGAGCTACCAACAGTGCACGTTTTCCAGATCTCCTCACAGAATCACAACTGCAGTAATTAGCTCCAGCTGTGGATCTTTTATATTGTGTCAGTGAGTAATGAGTGCAACTGTGCAGCAGCTAGGTTGTCTGGAAAATGTGAGCTGTTGGTAGCTCTCGTGGACTGGAGTTGGCTACCATTGACATACCACTGAAGGTATGTCGACTTTTGGCCATAGTTGCCTACCCTCCTGCATTCTGCAGGAGACTCCCTGACATAGCGGCAATCTCCCTCTCTCCCTCATTAGTCTAGCAATCTCCCTCATGTCACCTACCCCACATTACACTGTTACATCATAGTTACCTCCCCTCCTGCATTCTGCAGGAGACTCCCTAACATAGCAGCAATCTCCCTCTCTCCCTCATTAGTCTAGCAATCTCCCTCATGTCACCTAGCCCACATTACACTGTTACATCATAGTTACCTCCCCTCCTGCATTCTGCAGGAGACTCCCTGACATAATAGCAATCTCCCTCTCTCCCTCATTAGTCTAGCAATCTCCCTCATGTCACCTAGCCCACATTACACTGTTACATCATAGTTACCTCCTCCTCTGCATTCTGCAGGAGAATCCCTGACATAGCAGCAATCTCCCTCTCTCCGTCATTAGTCTAGCAATCTCCCTCATGTCACCTAGCCCACATTACACTGCTACATCATAGTTACATCCCCTCCTGCATTCTGTGGGAGACTCCCTGAAATAGCAGCGATCTCCCTCTCTCCCTCATTAGTCTAACAATCTCCCTCATGTCACCTAGCCCACATTACACTGTTACATTATAGTTATCTCCCCTCCTGCATTCTGCAGGAGACTCCCTGACATAGCAGCAATCTCCCTCTCTTCCTCATTAGTCTAGCAATCTCCCTCATGTCACCTAGCCCACATTACACTGTTACATCATAGTTACCTCCCCTCCTGCATTCTGCAGGAGACTCCCTGACATAGCAGCAATCTCTCTCTCTCTCCCTCATTAGTCTAGGAATCTCCCTCATGTCACCTAGCCCACATTACACTGTTAAATTTTTTGGGAAAAAAAGAATGAGAGATAGATACATTTACATTGCATCGTCTGCACCATTTCCCAGCACTTTACCAAGTATAGTAGCTCTTACTAACTGCTTTGGGGCTCAACTACATTTGGATATAAGTCCTTTTAAAACAATCCTCTCAGATGTAGCAGTACACACCCACAATTTTAGGTGCAATGTGAACAATCTCTTTTCACAATCTCTCCATATATGGAACAAGACACGACCTTTAGGAGGAGCATGCCACGCCCCCTCAATGAGGCGCCTTGCAAAATACTGTTACCAACTATAATCTCCCTCAACCTAGTTTTCAAAAGTAGGCAAGTATGCTTTTGGCCTGTCGACCAATTGACTTTCAAACTTATTACTATCAACCTGCTGACCAGGTTTGGGCACTAGGGGGGTCAAAGCCGGATTGCAGATTTCTAGAGATCATTTTGCGGTTGCAATTCAGACCCAAGTTTGTTGCAGCTAATCATGAGCCCGAGAATACAGTGTACTGGCCGCGGTATCCCCTGTATGAGGCATTTTCCTAACCCACAACACGTGACTGACAGGACTTAACTGTAAGACAATAGTTAACATGTGTCCTGATGGATTCGGGGGGTTTGGAAGCTGTTCTTTCTCACATTGTTCACATGCTAATTTGGGACCTTGAAACAATAGTCTCTTAATGCTGCATTGGGGATCTAATCATACGTTATATTGTTTAAACACTCCTAGCTGCTGATCGGTGCATTGTGTGCTCAGAGCCAGGAGCTTACAATAATGTACTTATGGGAGTTGTGCTGCTGGGGCTGGTACAGCGTAAGGACATTGCGCTAATTTACTCTGATAGCTCAAACATGACACGAGTTATAAACACTATTCTAGACACCTCACAGTGATTTAATGTATATTAACTCCATGTGCCTGTGTGTATGTCTCCAGCTGGCCCTGTGCACGGAACAGCGCAAGGAAAATCCTCCATCAGAAAGTCAGTCTGTGCGGATTACGCTTTGCACAGAATACTTCAACCCCCTCCTCCCCCAGCAGTCAGAATACTGACGCCGGCATCCCTACTTACTCTCACCCCCAACCCATCCCCAAACCCTTCTACCCAAAGACAAACCATAACCTTCCCCATTTCTAACTGTAACCTTAATTCCATGCAACCTCAATCTAACTCTCCCACCCAGCTGCAGCCTAACCCTAACCTCTTCTTCTAAGGGCCTAGCCCTCCCTCGCACAGCCCAAACTTAACCCCTCCACGTGCAGGCAACCCAGGGGCGGATCCAGGATAAAATGACAGGGGGGGCACCATGATAAAAGAGGGTTTAGGTGGGGGTAGGGTCAGTGTTAGTGGTGCCAGTGTACATGCTAAGAGAGCGGCAGAGAGAGGGTGGCAATGGGATTAAAATAGGCCCTGGCATTTAAAGTACGCAGGCCCACCATGGCGACAAAAGTGAAGGATGTAGTTGTGCGCGCGACGAAGGTGCGCTCTGGAAAAGGGGTGTGGCCACTCAACAGGGGGCGTGTCCTTGAGTGTAGTGTACAACGCCATATACAACTTCTACACATTATGCAACAAAATACTAGACCCCATTATACTTGCCCCTTACACATGATGCCAAATGGAATGAGCCAAAATCCACATAATGCCACACAGATTGAGCCAAAATTCACATAATGCCACATCGATTGAGCCAAAATTCACATAATATCACACGGATTGAGCCAAAATTTACATAATGCCACACAGATTAAGACAAAATTCACAGTACGCTTTATAAACAGGGACATTGTCCACCAAAGGCGCGCATTAAACATTTACACAAGGCATGTCCAACGTTGGCCCTCCAGATGTTGTGAAACTACACATCCCAGCATGCTTTGCAATAGTTTTAGCATTCTCTAATAGCAAAACTGTGGCAAAGCATGCTGGGATGTGTAGTTTCACAACATCTGGAGGGCCAATGTTGGACATGCCTGATTTACACCATAATGTCCATTGCACGTTAAGTTACACGGCATGATGTCCATTATGTATTATGCCAAACACCATAATGCCTATTAAAAATTATGCTACATAAGTGCTGCTTCTCTACATGCTCATTGCCAAGGTTCCATGCTCATTGCCAGAGGTTCCATGCTTGTTGCCATGTGGGATTACATGCTCATTGCCAACGGGGAATACATGCTCGTGGTAAATGGGGGACAGCCGCCGCCAGGCAGAAGTGATAGCCACTGACAGTGGCAGAGCCTGGCTGTATTCCGAGCACTGCAGGTCCCAGCTATTTGAAATAATACCCATTTCACACCAGAAAATGCATTCCCAGGTTTGCCCCTTTTACACCAGCCTAGTCCCTGCATTTTCTGGTGTGAGGGGGAGAGAAACCCCCCCCCCCCCCCCCCTTTAACCAGCTATCTCATTTAACCGGCTATATCTTCGGAACTAACTGACCCATTTACATGAGACAAGTATCATATTAAAGAACTTTTGAGTGGGCTTTGAATGATTTTGGTCCAGTGAAACTGGAACGTTTGGTTCCAGAGTAATCTGCCCTCAAAGAACATGAACAGCCATGAAATTACATTTCAAAAAGAAAAAAAATCGATTTACATGCTATATCTCTGGAAGCGATTGACCGATATGGACCATCCTGGTATCATATTGAAGGCACAGCGATTTGGAATTGAATGACATCAACCACAAGCTCCTTTGATGCAAGGGGGGGAACTGGCAGCCATCGGAACTGGGTGGGGGTCGGAATTGACGGGTCCCATATTATCCTATGGGGAAAAAATGTTACAGCTTTGCCAGGCGATATCTCTGGTTACCGGGGAGCTAAAGACACGGGGCTGGGCTCGTTGGAAAGCTCTGGTCCTCATCTACAAATTGAATGACAGGGGGGCACGTGCCCGGGTGCCCCCCCCCTGAATCCGCCACTGAGGCAACCTATTCCTAAATCCCCCGCTGGTGCCGAAACCTCCCCCACCACCTCCAGACCTAATGCTAATCCACCCCGCTTACATACTTCCAGCATTCTCACCGATGTTGGGATACCAGCACTGGCCTTGTGGCCACAAGTTGGGGTATCCGCATCGGTATTCTGGCTGCCGGGACAATGTAGTCATCTGAAATGTCAACATGTGAAATGTCATCGGAACTGGGTGGGGGTCGGAATTGACGGGTCCCATATTATCCTATGGGGAAAAAATGTTACAGCTTTGCCAGGCGATATCTCCGGTTCCCGGGGAGCTAAAGACACGGGGCTGGGCTCGTTGGAAAGCTCTGGTCCTCATCTACAAATTGAATGACAGGGGGGCACGTGCCCGGGTGCCCCCCCCCCCCTGAATCCGCCACTGAGGCAACCTATTCCTAAATCCCCCGCTGGTGCCGAAACCTCCCCCACCACCTCCAGACCTAATGCTAACTCACCCCGCTTACATACTTCCAGCATCCTCACCGATGTTGGGATACCGGCACTGGCCTTGTGGCCACAAGTTGGGGTATCCGCATCGGTATTCTGGCTGCTGGGACAATGTAGTCATCTGAAATGTCAACATGTGAAATGTCTACCGCCTCAGAATGTCAACAGCTTAGGTTAGGCACCACTGGAAGAATTAAGATTAGGCATAGGGGAGAAGAGGTGTTTGGTTTATGTTGCAGGGGTGGAGGTTTTGATTAGGAGTAGGGATTAGTTTAACGACCTTGAATCATGTCAATGTATATTCTATGTGGACATGATAAATATCATAAAGCCCTCTTCATCCATAACATTGGCCGATACGTCATCCTCTTGCTTAGATAATTTTTTATTAGGTCGTACTTTCAGCTAATGAAGAATGGCTAGTCAACTCTTCCCATTCCCACTGTATATCGTCACATATCAATGGTATACAACAGTGATCAGGGCTGCCACTAGGAATTTGGGGGCTCGGGACTGATTTCCAGTCCAGGTCCCTCCGTGGCCCCCCCATCTCCCCCCTCCCCATCTCCCCCCTCCCCATCCCCCCCACCCCTCCCTTCACTTACCACTTGACTCCTGCTGCAGGTCCTAAAGCACAGGCTTCTTCATTGCAGGACGCCGGTGGCAAATTAAAATGCAGCACCAGCTGGTGAGCCTATCAGAGCTCGTGTACCGGCAGCCGCTCTGATTGGCTAACGGAACACAAGCTCTGATTTGCTCTGATGAGCTGCACGGCCCTTCCAGAGGCAGAGGCCCGGGACAGCTGTACCCACAGCACCCCCCTGTTGGTGGCCCTGACAGTGATTTTCAACCTTTTTCAACTCACGGGACACAGAACAAGATTTTAAAATTGCCAAGGCACACTACCAGAGCCCCCACAGGGAAAAACACATTGGCCCCCATAAGAAATAAATAAATAAACAAACAAACCCATTGCCCCCCTTATGAAAAAAAAACAATCACATGGATGCCCACAGTTAAACAAAATAAAATACATTGGCCCTCAAATAAAAACAAGAGACCATTGAAAACCAGTTGAACTGGTGTTGGTGGCTATAAACTGGTGCGAACATCTCTACATCTGGTGGCACACTTGAGAACAGCTCATGACACACTAGTGTGCCACAGCACAGTGGTTGAAAAAACACTGGTATACAATATACAATATCTATGGTATACAATATTTATCTATGGTATACAATGTGTGGCCGATTTACAAAGCCTTGGAGAATGATATAATGGAGAGACATAAGTACCAACCAATGTACTTGGTAAAGCTGATGTTCATAAAAATGAACTACAGATACCATGAGAATGACATTTCCACCAATTCATAAAAGTACAAAAACTTCTGTAATGGTGGATTTCAGTAGGGATGAGTTAATATTGTAAGAGGATAGTATTAACACAGATGAGGATTTGGGTGAGGAGAACGTCCTGTTCCAACTGTTGAGAGGATTGACAACACTGTTAGCTCCCTTAAGACCATTGGTAGCTTGTTTTGTGTGGGTCCAAACAAACCAAGCACTTCTGAAGTGCTTAGTTTGTTAAACTGTGCAAGTTCTATTTAATAAAGGGCATCTTGCACCACTTTTCTTTTCATTTATGGGTTGCATTTTTTAGTGCATTGGTGATGGTCTTTTTAGCAGAGGCAGTCATTTTTTATTGGTTATTGCTCTAATGCATTACTAATTTGCAACACATTTTTAAACCGAAACAACTGCTGTGTGTTTGATCCACTGCTCCATTACTTGGTTTAGCCAGCCAGCCTTCAGCCATTATTGGTGTAAAAATATTGTGAGCTGTGGTGGGATAAAAATTGATTGTAGGAAGTTGGGACATATTTTTTGGTTTTAGCTGTTTTTAACTTATTTTAAAAAATCCAGATCCAAAACCAAAACACATGAGGGTGGTTTTGCCAAATCCGGAAATCAAAAACAAAACACAGATGGTGGTTTTGGCAAAACCAAAACAGGGAGGCCCGCTCACATTTCTATTGTCTTACCATTATCATTCACGCCAAAGGCTAAAGCCTAAAAAAGGGCAAATGTTACATGTGCAGTTATATAATGTATAAACACGTTTCTGCAATTAATCACTATGTAACACAAGCATTCCCTCTTCCCTCCATCCGTCTATGCATCAATTCTCCCTCCTCGCACACTATTGACACCGACAGAAAAGCGTGATGTTTCACTGCGATAAGAGCGCAGGCGGTTTTTGTTCTCTGAATAATTTTGCTTACTACCAGAGACAGGTAAGAATGACTGTAATTAGCCGGCTCAGGTAGCTGGGGATATAAAGAAAGCTCTGGGTTAGTGATTGGAATTTGTGTCTTTACCTAGGGTCATTAAACAAACAGAGGATATTGGAATATATGAGAATATTGACTTTTTGTGATCCATTGTTCATGGATTTCTTACTTGTATTTGTTCTGTGAATGTCTTATCAGTATTAGCTGGTTGTACATGTGTACTGTGTGTGCTGAGCTCACTCTGCTTCTGTGACTTTGAAAAAAAGCCTACTGCAGGGAAAAGTGCCCATTATGAGCATTATAATAATCTTTATAACATGGGCCTAATTGTGCGTGCATCGTTTTACATTATAGAGAGGACAGATCGTTTTTGCGACTTCATTGAGCCAGACGCCAGATGCACATTACTGGAGTGTCACACTTTGGCTGGTGCTCCTGCCCACTTCACGGAGTGGACTTCATGCCAAAGGGCGTACCGGGTGCTTGCTGCTAATCGTTTTGCCTTTGCCAATGCACCGCTGTCGCATCACCTGTCCGGGCACCACCCCACCATCTCTTCCCTCTCGTCGCTCCCCCTCCCCTCTCCGCTCTGGCGATCGTATGCCGCCCTTGCCGCCATTAGTTGCAGTGAGCAGGCGGCAGGCTCAGGGATGTTCCGTGCGGCTCGGGGGGACTCGGAAATTCAGGTGCCCAAGTCCTCTCGAGCCACCCGAACATCCCCGAGCCTGCCACCTGTTGTGAACAGTGACTGGGGCAGTGCAGGGCCCAGGAGCTCTGGCGTATGATTGCCGGAGCAGAGATGAGGGGGGGCGACAGGGGGGGGGGAGAGACAGGGGGGCGGCCCTATGCTGTGTGGTGGGTTTTCCTGGGTAGGTTTGTCCTCCCCCAGCAAAACCCACCACTCAAGGGCAACTTTATCTGTTTCTGAATCGGGACCAGCCGCGGTAAAGGCACAGTCAACCTGTACAGGGGTTGGGGCTTCCAGAACGATCTGTGTGTCCTCTATAAGAAGGGCATGACCTTCCGCAGTGACCCCCATTTTCTACAATTTAGGGGTGTGCCCAGTGCTCCCCGGGGTGCCCTTACCTCCTTCTCCGCAATCTAACGATAACTGGCTACTCTGCACAGCGCTGATCGCAGGCTCCTCCCAACTGCCCCCACCCGCGCCCGCAGGACACTGTGGCCCGTGGGAGGGACAGCAGGACAACAGGACTGCAATGAGAAGGTCTACAGGACTGTCCAGCTGTAATCGGGACAGCTGTGAGGTATAAAGTCCTCCATCAGCATAACATTAAATACCTTTCCTGAAACATCCCCTGGTGCAGCTCTTCCTATCTAACGCTAGGATTGCCCGCTATACGCCTCACTGTCCTCATCCCCCGATCCAAACATCTTCTCCACCACCAGTGCCGTAAACCCATGCACATTGCTAGACATACAGTATAAGACTCTTGTCGACAGCCATTAGGCGGACCAGGGACAGATTGGTGAAGCGATCCAGCCCGGGAGAAGTTTTTAAGCAGCCCGGGGGGATGCTAGTGACCCGCCGTGTGTGTGCTAGTGACCAGCCGGGTGGGGGGGGGGAATGTGCTAGTGACCAGCCCGGGCGGGGGGTGCATCATCATGCAGGAGCGGCCGCAGCCATCGTCAAACTGTTCATAGCGGCCATATTTTGTGTGGGCAGGACAGCCAGGCAGCGGCCCATGGAGGGGGGGGGAAGCGGCGCCCTGGCCATGGGGGGTATAGTAGTAAATGTGGTCCAGGCCACCGGGAAATCGCCCGGTTTCCCGGCGGACCAATCCGCCCCTGAGGCGGACTGACCCTCTATTTAATTTCTAAATTGAATATGGACAAGGGAACATCTATCATAGATTCCGTTACTATGGGCAACGACGCAGAGAGGGGGTGCAAAATAATGGGGTACAAAATAACCCAACACATGGGTCTACCAGACCCTCTCCAGGGTGACCAATGAGAAAATAGAAAATGTGTCCCGCTAACGGAGAACCTCTTATTCCGCACCTCGGCGACGTACACATTGATACAGAAAATGTGGGAAATGATAAACTACATTTATTGAGGGTTATACCTGGAATAAACTGTTTCCACTGCCCTTTGGCCAATACTGTTCCGTCACTGTGCACTTATATACTTTAGTCAGGTTATAAAGTTTTCCTGAAGCCTAACCTAGTGGACTCTGAGTCTCTTAATATATTACATGCTGATATTGATTGGGGCAACGTACTGTAGTATGTCACCGCTGCTTTACCACTCATATCGCCCGCTAATAGATGTAGATCACATTACAGATAAAGGGCCAGATGTATCAAGCTTCAAAAGTGATAAAATGGAGAGTGATAA
The DNA here is from genome assembly GCF_055691185.1 of Crinia signifera. Taxonomy (NCBI): domain Eukaryota; kingdom Metazoa; phylum Chordata; class Amphibia; order Anura; family Myobatrachidae; genus Crinia; species Crinia signifera. The sequence goes on along the minus strand of NC_139219.1, from coordinate 322,075,514 downwards.
ACAGCCAGCCAATCAGCTGGGTTTTAAAAATGTCAGGCAGGAGCTGATTGGTTGGTTGTTTATCACTCTCCATTTTATCACTTTTGAAGCTTAGTACATCTGGCCCTTTAGAGAGACATTTCCTCCTGAAAAGCAACTTTTTTGTGTTGGAAGCAAAGTTTTCATCAAAATTGTTTTTTGACAACATATATAGGGTGGCCAATACCGGAATTGACGGGATCCCAGGATTGGGTCTTAAAATTGCCAGGATTGGAATTCCAAGATTGGAATTTCCAATCCCGGGATATTGGGATTAGACTGCACATGCGCTGTCTAATGCCAGGCAGCATCTCTGGCTGTTTTTTTTTTTTCTACTAGGGAGACCAATCCCAGGATCCCGGGATTGACTGTTTTTTTCTGTACTTATATGTAACGTTGTTAGCGTAGCCATTGCAGGGCGCCCGGCTAATAAGTGTGGCAAGGCGTGGCCGGGTGGAGGGGGGAGATGGCGGCCGCCCTGCTGTTACTTACGGGCAGGGCGGTCGTCCAAGACCGTGTGGGGTGAAGGGCTGCACGGCAGATCCCGGCAGCTGCTGGGGGAGCAGCACATGGTTTCCCTGCTCCCCCAGCGGCACTACGCTAATAGCGTAGTAAGCACCAAGTGTCATGGCGGCCGCAATGCGAGGATCCGAGTCCCGGAGGCGCCGGGGACATCTGGATGGTAAGTATAATGACACACACTACACACACACATACACACTACACACACAACACCCACTAACAGGATCATATGCCCACTATCCACATCATACCCCCAGTGTCCACATGGGCATGGAGTTAATTTTAGAAAGTGTGGCGAGCGCGGCGAGCCACTGAGCCTGAAGCATGACGAGCCCCGCAAGGGGATGCTTTGGGCACGGTGGCTCAATGTGCTCACCACACTTTCTAAAATGAACTCCATGCCCACATGGACACTGGGGGTATGACGTGGATAGTGGGCATATGATCCTTTATGTGTTAGCAGGGCTCCAGTTGTGGAGTTTACGTCATTTGCGTAAGTTACGTAGTTTACGTAGCCAGCATAGTGGTGTATTGGTATTCTCAATACACCACTACGCAAACTACGTAACGGGCGCCCAACTAACATATAAGTACCGGTTTTTCATCCTGAATCCCAGGATTGAAATAATGCCCTGGAATTGACAGTTGGGATGCAGGCGGACAGAATACCAGCGTCAAAATTCCAATAAAGGGAATCCCGTGCGCCCTAACCCTACTAACAGATGCAGTATTTGTCCGCAAGCGGAATTGCGCATTATTCTGATGGTTTTCACCTACCCCTGTTCTTGTGAGCTGTCTCTACAGTCTAGGAGCTTTCATGGGTTTGCCAGGAAGGGGGGGGGGGGGGAATCTAAATAATCCTATACGTTTCTGGGGACACTGGTGACCACTTCTGTTGAGCACCATGGCCGTATGCTTATTACAGAGGTCGTTACTGCGCATGCGCCGGTTCCGGCATCTTAATACACTGGCGCCGGGAAGGCCAGTGGCAGCCCCCCTCCTACCGCAATGGTAGGATCCGTCGCAGCTGGTAAGCCAGCTCTGACTGCACCAGCATACAGGTGTTTTACCTAACAATTACCTTACTGGACAAGGGTCATCTGTGTATCACATTAACTTGTATTTTTGCATCCCTATGGATGTCTGATGCACTTTACCCATGTAATTAGTTTTACTAATTGGGTCAGTGACCCTGAACGTACAAATTGCTGCTGTAAAAATGATTATTTTAGAGCTGTTGTATATATTTCTAATTCTACGATAAAGATTATGGGTCTGAATCATACGTGCCTACCTGAGCCTCTCCATGAGGGACACAATGCTCTGTTCCTGGACTTCCCTGGTAATGTATGATTGCCATCACCTGTGGTGACACCTTTCTTATCAGTTACCTAGCTCACCACAGGTGATGGCAATCATACACTACCAGGGAAGTCCAGGAACAGAGCATTTTCTCCCGCATTAAGAGGGTCAGGTAGGCAAGCAGGGTCTGATTCACAAGCAAGTTCTAATGTGGCTGCTGTGGCAAGAACAGCATACTTCAACATGAAGGTAATGCAGAGGGTCCAGTCCAGGATTTAGAACAGCAGCAGCAGGGCTAGAGAGATCCCTTCCGGGATTTGGAACAGCAGCAGCAGGGCTAGAGAGATCCATTCCGGGTTTTTTTTTAAGCTGTATTGTGAATTACTCTCTGCTAATTAACAGCACCTGTTACTTACTCTTCTATGTTTGCCCAGAGCAGGAGGTCCTTGCTCCCAGTGCCTAAAAGAGGCTGGATTATAGGTGAGGAACGTGGGGATTTCGTTAGGTGTTCTCTTGAGTGTATCCTGACTGTGGAAAACCTGCCATACTGTAACTGAAGAAATGCCATGCTGTTACCTTGCATACCCTCCAACTGTACCAATTTAGCCGGTACAGTACCATTTTTTTACTAAATAAAAATGTACCGAATGTACCGGTTTTTGAAGATCACGGCGCTCCTGTTCGGAAGGATGCGCCTCCTTCCGTCATGGTCCGGGTAAACGATTCATATATACACTGTCTGCCATTACTGAAGGTGGCGCCGGGAGAAGAGGGGCTGGCTGCAGAGCTAGGCTTGCACTGCGGCCAATCACAGCGCAGGGGGGAGGTGGGAGGTGCCGCCGGCTAAGGTAAAGTGAACCGGACCAGCAACACACAGCTCTCTGTCTGTATAAGGAGATGGAGACCTCTGCAGCAGATGTAACTACCCCACCTTGCCATCTTACTACCAGAGTGTGGGACTGCAAGTCTCAGCAAGCGGTGTGGCACAGCATGCTGGAGAATGTAGTTCACCTGGAAAGCCTCAGCCACAGGTTGGCCCCTTCACAGCCTGCGAGCCCCTGACTGTATTGTCCGCATCACACAAAGGATGCAGGGAGGGGGATCAGCAGCCGGAGGAGGGGGCATGGAATGCAGGAGCCCACTAACTCCCAGAAGTTGTGGTCCCCGGGATCAGGGGGAGCCCCCACACACAGATAACCCCAGCACCAACCAATAAACACAATGCAACGCTGACCAACAGCAGAGGATCACTAATGTGTTTGCAAGTTGCAGGCTGACAGCGAGTTCACCTGTAATTCTCTCCCCAGTCGGGTGCCTTCCCCCATTCGTTTAACTATAATAAAAAAAAGCCTAGTACACATTCGGAAAGGGGCCACGCCCCTTTCACCACGCCCATTTGTCAATGGCCATGCCCCCTTCCGAATGTGTACCGATTTCTGCCCTTCAGAAGTTGGAGGGTATGACCTTGTATGCTGTCTTGTACAAGGGGAAGAAAAAGGAAATCAGTTTGACTAGGATGCACTCCTCATCCACATTGGCCCTTATTCTGGTTGGTGCGGTCGAGCCGCATATGCGGCTGCGACCGCACCAGACGAATCCCCGCCCACCCTACGGATCGCCACGGCCGTCCGTACACGGACGGCTGGCGATCCGCATAAAAATGGTGGAGGCTACGCCTCCACCATGGTGGGAGCTGCCCCCTGCATTCGATGGTCGTCGACCATCGAAGGCAGGTCCGCACGCCGCGGCAGCTCCCGCAAGCTGAGACCACACGGACAATCGTCCGTGTGGTAGCTTGTATGGGGGCTGAAAGCTGACATCCGGCGACGTCAGCTTTCCGCCCCCATGAGTTGCGTCATGGCCTCATTACCATGCGTACGCCCCGCGTTTGCATGGGAACGCCCATGAAACGCGGGGCGTACACATAGGGAAATGAGGGCATGATGCCTCTCACGCCCCTATACGCCCCCTTTGCGGCGGACGAAATCCGTCTGCGGCGAAGGGGGCTGCACATGCGCAGATTGACCTCTGCGCATGTGCAGAGTAAAAACATCGGCGGTACGGCCGCACGCGGGCCGTACCGATCCGATTAGAATAAGGGCCATTGTCCCGTAGGACATTAAAGTTGATTAATGTTTAATGATATCTTTATTAATATGCAATTAAAGGTTAAAGGCCATCATTTGTTATTTTTATTGGTCAATAGTATTAATTATGACCTGATATATTAGGGTCCCTGTATCAGGGATATTGATGGCGAAAAACAAAGTAATGAATATAGAGTAGAAAAGGAAATAAGAAGATTAAAATCTGTAAACTGTTGTTTTAATCAGATTTACTCTGATACTTCTTTGATAAGTGTCAGTGGTTTTGTACCAGTGAATGCTTTGATAATCAGTGGTGTAGAGCCGCTGAGTGTGCTATATTGTATGCAACTTCAACCATTCATTTTGCTGGTATAGTCTGTTTAAAAGTTGCAGTTCTTTAATTTTGATTCACATACACTGTTGCAGTCAGAACAGGCACTGTTCTCTAATTCAGGTAACAGTTGGTGTATTGGCCTGAGTACAGCTCAGTCCGAGTATTTATTCAGGCAGTATTGTCTCATGTCCCGTCAGGGGTATTACTGATACAAGAAGGGGCTGTGATTGATGTGTGCCAACTTTATTTGTACATATGTTTCACCACCGTGACGGATAATATTGTCACTGAAATTGGCAGAGGAACCTCCGCTGCTGATACTTCAGACAGTGTCCCCAATACACATGCAACAGATATGAATAGAGCCGCTTAGTGTGCTATATTGTATGCAACTTCAAACATTAATTTTGCTGGTATAGCTTGTTTAAATGTCTCTGCACATGTTACATCTGCCCCACCTGCAGTGAACATAGTTTTGCCCATTTTGAGAACAAATTTGTACTGCAATCAGATCTGAATAAGGGCCTGTATCTAGTGTCCAGTACTACATGCTAAAAATTGGCAGTACCCAGTGGGGGGAATCTGGTTGAAATGAGTTTTACCACCTGTATTAGTAGTGGGATCTCAGTTCCACCACAGCCCCGCACAGTAATTACAACAGAAAAACTTGTCCCAGTGGCTTCCATTTTGTATGTGATGTCATGCCGTCACCATCGCTGAAGGTAACAGTAGAGGAGAGGAAGCTGCTGGAAGGACAGAGATAGAAAAGTGTATTAAGGGCATTATGTGTATAAGCAATACTGCTGTGGGCATTATTTGTAAGCGATACTACTGTGTGGCATACATGTATAAGGAATACTACTGTATAGTTTAACTTGATTAAACTATACTTGATTGACTGCTTTGTGTCACAAGATGAATAGGGGCACTACTTTATGGTGTAATATGAATAAGGGTCACTACATGTGGTGTAATTTGAATATGATTGTGCTACTGTGTGGCATCATTCGAATTGGGGGTCCTATTGTGTGGCCACTGTCCTTTTAGAGTATGGAATGTTGGTCACAAAATGCGTAGTTTGTAAGGGGTGCTTGAAAGCCTGGCCCTGGCACAGGTTTTTACTAATGGGTGTAGTGATGGGGGAGGGGGGCAGGCATTATCAAGTCGACATCACTGCCTACATAGTGAATGCTGACCTGCCGTAGCTAACGAGGTATCAGTGACATAGCTATAGCATGCGTGTATAAAGGTTCTATAAATAGTTACCAGTGGAGACAGCAGCTCGCCACTACCGCCTGGCTAACTAACAGCAGATCTTCTAGCGTGTCGGCAGATGCGCCATTTGTCAGGGAGAATTATATTTTACTGTCATTACATCTGTGCATAAGTAGCTATTTATAGATGGCGTAATCAGCATCTCGCGTAGTAGAAGGTCTGCCAGCGAGAACGGAACCGCTGATAACAAGCCACAGTTCCATCTAACGAGCATGTGACTGCCAGGTATACAGCTGTATACAACAGCTTCCCGCAAACTACTGTCATGCTTGGCTAGCAAATATTTTCCACTGCGGAGCCAAGGTCACCCGACGGTTCACAGCAAGACGTTCTACCCAGAAGTGAAAGCGCAGGGAATATACAGTATACTCTTAATTATTTAATCATATGCAGATCTGTATGTGAGGGTTGTCAACAACTGAAATAGGTCGACATGGGTAAGGTCAACACAAGCATTAGGTCAACAATTGGAAGGTCAATGGTCAAAAGGTTGACATGCGTTTTCACGTCTTTTTGTCCCGAATGTCGCAACCGTAGACAAGGAGACCATCTAAGTGTACCGTATCCCTTTGCAAGTAATGTAAAATTCAAGGCGTTTTCTTTCGATGGCGTATTCATTCGTATTTTTGTAAACATACGAATACGACAGGTTGTTAGAGTCGTAAAATACAAAATACTAACGTTATTTCAAATGAGTAAATTCCAAAAACTTTAGTACGTGCCCGAATACGAATTAATACAAATATGCCAATTCCTACCGTATTTTGCTTAGTAAATGTACATGTATATCTGTCTATGTTTGGTTTTTTTCTGAGCATATTCAAGATAGACAGTAACAGAAGAGTTCGAGCTTGATACACGGCTGTACCTTGTAGTTCCTCTGCAGGATGCCGGGAATTGTAGTGTACAACAGTCCCACATTTCACGCTATTTACACAGAACAGATCACAAAGCTGGACTACAACTCTCAGCAGCTCTAAGCTACTAAGCAACGTGCATACAAGCTGCAATAGAAGCCTGGTGTCTTGGTGATATTGGTGACGAGCTATATCCGTACAGTACATAAACACAAGAGGGGCTAAAATGCACGAGTCAGACCAGTGATGATTCTATCACAAAATAACATCATTTTGCTTCAGGTTCTCTCCAGGATTAGGGGCCCTGAAGCTTAAAGGCGGCCATACACTACTGCGAGAAGTCGCGGCAGTGTATGGCCAGCCCATCTCCCTTGAGCCTCACGGAACCATCCCAGGTGGCAGGATTGCATGTGATACATCCTACTGCACGTAGTGATCCGTTCCCCGCTGCCTGGAGGTTGGATGTCCAACCGCCAATTTTAATCTGATGCGCACAGAACCGTGCATTGGATCGGACAGGAAGTCAAACACATGCGATTTGGCCACTATTCACTCGGTTTCTCTGCCCGATCCTTCGTAATTGGGATCATTAGGTTGAATGTAGTTCCATCTCTGGCTGTAGGCCACAATGTCCTTTAGGGTTTGGTTTCCTATTGACCAGTGCCTCGGTGATGTCACCGGTTCTTAGGATTCTATCCTCCTGAATACTGGCTCAGCCCATAGAATAGATGTCAGTTTATAGTTGATGTTTGAGGATTAGCCAGTATACCAAACCGCAGTAAATAAAACAATAGATTAATTGCATATAATGTTCGCTAATGAAACATTATGCGACAGTAACATTACCTAAAAATACGCCTTAATTATAGTTCTCCTTTAATCGTTACTCCGACTCCAAAAGAGTAGCTGTTATCTAGGAATTGCCTGATAGTATTTAGGGGACGGAATCTGTTTTCTATCAGTTAACACTGACAAGGTTAGAAAAAGTTTATGACAAGCCTAAAAGGCTCTCTTACTGCTACAATGTACATCTGCAGATTTACAAATTAGGAGAACCGCAAATAGCCCCAATGCTTCAGTTTGATGAGGGGGGACTGAACCTTAACATGTCCCCAGACGGAGGGCGGAATCTTCTTCTGCTGCTTCTAGGAGATTAGTTTTAACATCATTAAAAGGCATTTTCCCAGCCCTGGCCTGTTCAACGCAGAAGGCCATATCTTCTTGAAGGAGCGAAGGAGAGTAGAGTAGATCCAGATAACCAGGAAGGTTCCCTCTAGTATGGACACACAGGAAGAAGTCCAAGGTGAATGATGATTGGGATATCCATAGGTCTATATTTGAGGACACAATAAAAGCCCAGGAGCTGAAGAACTGGGGCAGAGTACATTCACCAAAAGGAGGAGATGCGACCAGTTCATACTTTTTATAGTGAGACTTTTACCTATGAGCTGGGCCTATACCGTTGGCCAAACCATACCTCTTGGATATATTGGCAAGTCGAGACAGCAGGTAGAATCAGGGCCTGTGGCTTTTTTTGTCACAATTTTCTATTTTGTATCAAATCTTGGAGGACAATAAAGCTTCTACCTGTCCTTTATCCAGCACAGTGGTTCTCAAACTCAGTGCTCAGGACCCCACACAGTCCAGGTTTTCAAGTCACCTGGTAGAAGTTCTGTTTATCTTCAACTGTCATGTTTTAAAAATCCACAGGTGGCCTGGAAAACATGCACTGTGTGGGGTCCTGAGAGCAGGGTTTGAGAACCCATTTTTTTTTTAGTTTACTACAGCTGTCTGGTTGCTATGGGAAACGTCTCGATATCTTTATTGAAGATTTGATTTATCTCTGCCCTTAAAATGTTGAAGGAAAAATCAGCCGTTAATCATAATACAATTCACCCTGTTTATTTAGAAGGAAATATAAAAGCGCTCAGCAGTCTCACTAGTTCCTAAGAAACTCTGAACCTGGCGCCAGTCCACAAAATGATTCCGATTGAAGATCATAAATAGTTTTGCATTTCTGTGTCATATGTAACGGGGCACCGTGAGACGGGGCTTGTGGGAAATCGCATTCAGCCGTTTTGATGAACGAAATAAAGGTTCACCCATAGAGCTATCCCATTCACAGCTTACTACTCATGTGACAAACCAAACCAGTGGCGTAGCCTCCCCTCCACCCCTTTATAAAAAAGTTTCTGGCACATACCCTCTCACACATTAATTTGAGGTTTTTTTTACCTACAAGCTCCTTTCCAGATAGTTCTTGCTGGTTGCCAGAGGGTTACATGCTCGTTGCCAGGGGTTACATGCTCATTGCCAAGTAGTTCTTGCTGGTTGCCAGAGGGTTACATGCTCGTTGCCAGGGGTTACATGCTCATTGCCAAGTAGTTCTTGCTGGTTGCCAGAGGGTTACATGCTCGTTTCCAGGGGTTACATGCTGATTGCCAGGTAGTTCTTGCTGGTTGCCAGAGGGTTACATGCTTGTTGCGAGGGGTTACATGCTGATTGCCAGGTAGTTCATGCTGGTTGCCAGAGGGTTACATGCTCATTGCCAGGGATCACATGCTCATTTCCAGGTAGTTCTTACTGGTTGCCAGAGGGTTACATGCTCGTTGCCAGGGGTTACATGCTCATTGCCAGGGGGTTACATGCTTCTTGCCAGGGATTGCATTCTCATTGCCAGCATAGAATCTGCAGGGGCCCCATACACCCGCTGTGCCGGCTCCTCCCCCAGCCAAAGGTTGGACTGCGGTGCTTTAGTTACGCCACTGAACCAATAATGTTTTCTACTATTTGAATAGGAGGCTATAGGGGTGTATAACTGTATACTAAGCCTTTGAGAGAGACAATGTAACAGTCATCCAGCTCCTAACTGTCATTTCTCAAACCCAGCCTGTAACATGGCAGTTATGAGTTGATTGGTTGGCACTTCATCTCCGTCCACTTTATCTCTCTCCGAAGGGCTAGTACAAAGACCCCTCTGTTACGTAAGTGCCAATGAGAATTATTTATGAAAATGCAGAACTGCAGCCCTATAATCTCATGTGCCAGCTCATTATGAGATCTGGCTCCTGCCCGCCCAGATGATTGGTCACTGACACTGTAAGTATACGGATACCTATATGCGTAGTGTAGCCAGTTTTCCTTTCTTCTACTTCCCATGGATGCCAATGGCCAGGAGCCAGATAAGGAGACATGAGCATGAAATCTGGCCGTGTCCGCTCTCCGATCAGTAGATAACGTAGTATGGCATCCGTCTCAGATCTCATGGGCTTTGCTTGCTCAGCGAGTGTATGTCAACAGTGTTGTGTTGTAACTGGGTGTTACCTGCCGGGATTGGCAGCGTTATCTGCTGATCTGTCAGAGGCCTTTATTCAACCTTTATTTCCACACTAGGTGTGAAGCTGATAGCGAGCCCAGCTTGTGGTTCTGTGTTTGGCCCACGACAATGTACACCTGGGGACCCAGCACCGGTAGCCTCCATATGAAAGACGTGGACATAAATATACAATATAAATATACAATCACATATGAGTGCACCGCTATAGGTACGGATAACTTCTGGGTGCCTATAATTGCTATTTTTCCTACATGACAGAAGTAATGGGTCCCAACAGTTGGTGTCCGTATGAAAGACAGATTATAGAAATAGCTGACACATACGGCTGCTCATTGGGATTTATAAACCCTTCATTTTGTCTCAGATCTGAGGAGGGGCCTAATTCATGTTTGTATGCAATGGCCGATGTTTACGCAACAGCACGAATATCAGAAGATTGCACTCTAGGGTCGGAGGGGGTAGATGTGTGAAGCAGTGATAAGGGAGAAGTGAGCCAGAGGAGATGTGGCCCATGGCAACCAATCAGCTGCTCTGTATAATTTTATATTATGCAAATTATAGATGCTACTCCAGTGCTGATTGGTTGCCATGGGCCACTTCTCTGCTGCACTGCGCTACTCCCGGTACAGATGAGGGGTCCAGATTGAGGAGGCTGCACAAGGACCTCCTCTTCTCTTAAAATGCTCCATAGCCCCAAAACTGTTTACACAGTGGGAAAGGGCTCTGGAAGACTCGCTGTGTGTCCTCATATACCCGAATGCTCTCATTACGTAACCCAGTCATCCAGGGGAGAGGGAGAAGTTGGGCTGCCTGGTCAGGAAGCTCTGTTGGTAGATAATGACACCTGATACTCCTGTGTTTCTACCTGCAATGCATACTGTTCTGCTGGGATTCTGGCTGCATGGTTCTGCTGCTGCACAAGAGGGAGAGTTAATGATGTCACTGTGCACTGGCCAGGAGTGGCCCCTGACAGAGGGGGACCTGGGGGAGCCCTCCCCTTAATCTGGCTAAGTGTATATGCAGTCAGCCGCTATAATGTACACAGATAAACATGGGGCCGCTACCGCCACATCCTGTCTGATTGGCCCTGATTGGATGTTCTCTTTTAGGCTATGAATATGTACACAATTGCAGATGAGTTTGCGATGGTTTCGGTGAGTGTCTGTTTTCATTTCTGGGCAGCAGCCTAAAAAATTGCATTTGCATACAAACATGAAGTAGGCTCATGCTACCAAAACAATACTGTAAGGACAATTACATTGGTATGAACATCGGGCCTAGTTTAAGAATGAACTGAAAATCGGCAATAATTAAATTAAGAGAATAAAAAATAAATACTTAGAGAAAGATCGGGATATATACGGAGTGACGAAACCTTGGGCAATAATCTTCCTTGGAATGTTTTTTTTTTTTTTTTTAACTAAAATTAGAAACAGCTTTAAAAGTTTTTGGAGAATTAACAAATGAAGAGAATCAGCATAAATGTTTATTTTCAAAATTATTTTTAAAGAAATTGTGCCGTAGATTCAGAAATGTCTTAGTCTTTCTTTACAGGTTTTATGTCTCTTTGTCAATGAAATTGTTCGGCACATTTTCTAGTTGATAAAACCATTTACTTTATCCCTCTGCAGTCCAATTTTTTTTTTTTGTAATTCAAAAAAGTCTGGTTTAAATGTTTAAATTAGATGTCATTTTTTTTTAAATTCAAAAATGGTCTACATTTAATGTTAAACGATGGTAATGTTCTTATTTTAAAGTGGATGACCACTGGATCTGCTACTAGCCCTAGGACTGTAGAGCGATGTTGGACTTGAAAGGATTAACTGACTATGGGCAAAGTTTAATACTTAATGTGATTTTATTATTTCTTTATCTGGATGGCTTTCTGCCTACCTGCCGACATTCATGAATGGGGAAACTCCATTCTGCCCCAAGGCAGAAGGCCTCAGCAAGCTGGTTGGTTAAGAAGCATCAGAGCAGTGGCACAAACACATGGCAGTTTAAAATAATTTAGCATATTTATGGCCTCACAGCAGTGATAGACAGGATAGCAGTTTAATAAACTATACAACCTGATAGAAATTAGCTAAAACTGTTTTAATTATTCAAATTGATCAAATAATGTAGATTAGTAAAAAAAAAAAAAAAGAAAAACGAAATTAAACTGTGGACTGCAGTATAATCAACATCTATTTTTCAGTAACTGTGAAGAGAAAAGGCCATAAAAGAATACAAGACTGATTGATTTTTCAATTAAAATTAACATATTTGAGTCCTAGGTAAAAAGCTGTAGCCTGTTTTGCAGCAAATGGGAAGATCAAAGGTCATAAAATAATACATAAATTATTTACTGACTGATTAATTGAAATGAACAAGCCTGGGGCCTAGATCAAGAGTTGTTGCCTGTTTTGAAGACCTGTGTGAGGCATCTATTCACCTCGCGGATGGGGGCTAGGGGGTGTACGGAGGCTGGGGGCAGCCAAGCAGCTTACCTTAGTGCTGGGCTTGCCCCCAGATTGGTGGTCCCAGCGCTTGGAGATGATGTCATCTCCAAGTGCCGCCCCCGTTTACACTGTAGGTCGGCACCGCAGTGTAAATGGAGCAAATCCCAGATCCGACCTGGCTTGGAACCATGTTCCAAATACCGGGTCGGACCTGGGAGTTTGGTGAAAAAGAGATATTAACAACCGGTTAATTCTGTCCTGTATTAGAAGCTCTGGGCTGCACTAAGGGCAGTTACAACACAAGTGTGCACCAGTAAAGGGTTAATGCTGCTCTGAATTCAGAGCTCTGGTCTCACAATACCCGAACCCCCAGTAAAGGGTTGATTTTGCCCCTGTAACAGCTGATCTCATGTATCATATGCGTTCTTAGCTTATTCGCGTACAATTTCTTTGCAGCTTATAATTTATTATAGCTTTCATTTATTTTGGTGTCACGCACAATCACTGCAATTATGCTACAAAATAACGCTGCAGAGGTTGGTATCACTAAAATTCTATAAGGCGCCTAATGAATTATGTTGCTTGGCCTATACTTTAACTTAACCTTAAGTGCCTAGAAATAACTCACACAAGACACCTTAACTTAAAATAACGACTCGGACAACCACAGCATAAGTTTAAACTGGTCATAATATTTATTGAAGTGGTATGACCCTTATTTGTCTAAGGGATGGCCAAGAAAGCACTTGAGACCAGCACCAGTCAAAAGTGTATGTCAATGGTAGCGACTGCAACGCCCCAATCCAACCAAACACCCCTTATGTAAGGTACAGCCTGCGCCGTGACGGACTTACCGCCCCTTCTATGGTATGGCAAGGACACCTCCAGGAAGTGTCCAATGTCCCCCTGCTGAGTCGGGACTCTCCAACCGTCCTGGCAAAGGGGGGCAATACCGCACGGCGACCTCCTGACACCTCGCCTGACTGCTGGTCGAGAGCGCCTTCTCGCCGATTTTATAATTAAAGTTATTGAATCAAATTGGGTGGATGGCCCGAAGGCCAGATAGAACAAGATAGAAAGCGAAGGGGGGGTGGGGATCCAGACTCAAAGAGGAAGTACTTCCTCCCAACGAACCCTAATATACCCCTCTCTAAGCTGACGCCCCTAAGCTACCTGATTGGCCCATCCACCTGCCACTCACTATCTGGGGTTTTTACCAACAGCACCTTACTTTCCTCAATAACTTTATTTACAACCAACAAATTCCCAGGCTCTTAAATACACTGAAACCTATGCAGCCCTCGTTCTATCTATGCACTAGTGGTTTATTTGCATGTGATATGCTTGCTGGTCTAACGGTTTAGACATTGTGTGTATACTGAGTGTTTCTTTATATCACATGTTTGTTTGCAAAAGCTGCCGTAGTCCCTGTATGAGAATAGATGTTTGCATTGCCGTTACTATAGAAGCAATATGTAGCCAGGTTGAGTCTTCTACTCGTAACCAGATGGGTTTCAATCATTGAGTCATGTGACCATCCCCTGAGCCATGTGACCTTATTCTGGTCCACACGCAATTCTGCAGATTTCGCAGCATTGCGTGTGGACTAAACTCCGACCGCCACTTGCACAGCCGCCCCCCCTCCCTCTTTTGCCGATTTCGCCCATATGGCTATGAACGGATTTTTGCATAAACAACCATTCGCAGCCCTTGGGTGTGGGGACCAAATCATTCGATGGTCACCGACACCTTGAAAAAAAACAACAACATTGTTTCTGCTGTGCCATCGATGGAGGGAAACCATTCATGGCAAAAGTATTTGACATCGGCCATAAACCATGGATGATTTTGAATCATCGATGTTTGATGGCCATCCCTAAACTGTTCTGCATTATTATAACTGCAGACAAATAAATGCGATAGAAAGGTGATAAACATATCGAAAGTAATTGTGATAAAACTAGGAATCACAGAAAATCCTCTCCACTCTTAAGGAGCCCATACACGGTCCGTTGTGGACCGGCTCTGTTCTGTACTATGCCATGTGCGCTCCCACGCATCACATAGTACGGTACAAAAAGTATGTGCTGCACATACTTTTTGTACCAGGTAAACATCATATTGGATCGCAGTGCATGCACAATGCATGCACAAGGTATGCGATCCGATACGATGTGTGCTGTTTAAGCTCAGAACGGTTCCGATGAACGGACCGTGTATGGGGGGCTTTAGACTACTCAATCCCCTTTACTTGCAATATAGAGCAAATGACCAGAGTGGGATCTGCTAGAACTGGGTTTGGATCAATTTGTGTCTCTGCACCACACATGGTCTAGGCTTGGAGCTGCAGGTGGTACTGGGTGATGGAAACGTGGAGGTCTAATAAAGTTCCTGCACATGTCCCGTAGTCCAATAGACTGGCACCTCTGAGCACTGAACTGGAAGCAGTAGGAGCTGCTATACACTGTGCTGGAAGCGATGGCATCCTGGTCTGTACACTGGGCTGGAACCGGTGGTATGCTGGACTTTACACTGGGCTGGAATCGGTGGTATGATGGACTGTGCACCGGACTGGAACTAGTGGTATGCTGGACTGTACTCCTGGCTGGAAACTACTTTAGACTGGACTGTACACCATGCTGACACCGGTGAGAAACTGGTATCTACAACGGGCTGGAACCAGTGGTATGCTGGTCTGAACACTGGGCTGGATCTGGTGGTATGGTGGACTGTATACTGGAATGGAACCAGTGGTATGCTGGACTGTACATCAGGCTGGAACTGGCTGTAGGCTGGACTTTACACTGGGCTGGAACCATTGATAAGCTGGTATGGTTGGAACTGGTGGTATGCTGAAGAGAAATACAGGGACCACTGTTGATAACAGGGAGACTAATTGCACTGGTGGTTTGCTAATACCACTAGTGATCCTTTAATAGAAGTCCCTGAGGTCTGACTGGCCAGAGACACTGGTGCCGAATCCCTATAGGCAGAAGCCAGGTCAGCTGACTCGATCAAACAAAGTGGACTCTACACGTGGAATACAGGAGCTCTCCCGAGATGACTCGCTCTGACACTAATGTAAAGAAGCGGAAGCCACTTGGAAAACTAGAGATGAGTTTCCAGATGGGCAACAGGAGCACAGCTGGCCAGACGAAAGCTAGCACCCCGCACCACATGGCTTGAACAAGAAAGTGTCTGGAGCGGAAAGACATGGATTCTGAGTCTGATGTCTCTGAATTTTGTAATAGGGATCCTTAGGATCCTTCCTTGGTAACCGCCATTTGCACAAGCACAACACATGTTGTATGGGCCTATATGTTGCCCCTTCACCCATAAAATCATCTCAATGGCAAGAAACAAAAAGTTAGGTCTTGGGGACTAAATTGGACAGAATTACCAGATTGTATGGTTCCAAATTAGTGCAATTTATGACAAAAAAACCTTCCTGGCCATTTTCCTGCGTAATGATCAAATGGTCATCATTGGCCAGATCGGGTTGCTTGTTCTGATTACTACACAGATCACCTCAAATGGAGCCTTGATAGTGCTGGTTATACTTATGTTACTTGTAGTACATCCGCCTGAGAATTACTTTGCCGTGTGTGCGCTGGTCTTGCCTCTAACACTGCTGATTGTGAGAGTGCACCGATTACTTTCATCCTGTCCTCTCTGAGCTCAAATAACAATAACAAAGTCCTGCTTTTTTAACCACTCCCATTTAATAGTATTATCGCCTGTTATGCTGCCCTTTGTATCTACAATGTTTTAAATAAAGCATCATTATAAGGAGACGGAACAGGTATTAGCAACAGAAGGGGTAAGGATAAAGCTGCCCAGTATTTGTGTTCTACATGAAAAATCTGGTGATCAGATACTAAAGTACTAACAAGCCTATTAATTAAGCAAAGGTGTATGCTATTGGTGCTACATATTTTGTTTTAGCATGGGAGAGCCCATAGTATTGAGGGGGTTAAACATTTTTTTCTTCATTGACTAAATACTGTATGTGAATATATATTTAAATCCAGGTATAGTTCTCTCAACTTCCAGGTGGAATGTGGAACCAGGCCCTCCTGGTCCTTTGCTTTAGACAGGGCCAAGTGCCTTATGCAGATCTGAGCTCAGTACAAATTTGTTTGGAAAATGGACAAATCATGTGCACTGCAGGTGGGGCAGATGTAACATGTGCAGAGAGAGTTAAATTTGGGTGGGGTGTGCTGAAACTGACATCTACATTGCAGTGTAAAAATAATGCAGCCAGTATTTACCCTGCACAGAAACAAAATAACTCACCCAAATCTAACTCTCTCTATACATGTTACATCTGCCCCCCTGCAGTGCACATGGTGTTGCCCATTTTCCGAACAAATTTGTACTTAGCTCAGATCTGAATAAGGCCCCAAGTATGATGGGGACAGGAGAACAGGGCCAGTTTCTCGGGAACCTAAGCAAAACTTCAACCTACTCCCCTCCCCCACACACACACACACCCCAACCCCACACTGCCAGCAATACTCACTTTCCACTTCCGACGAAGGAGCTAGGAACTCTAAAAACTCGTTTAGTGCTAATCCTAGCGATAATTATTCCACCAGTGTCCTTGTGCCTCATGTGCATTATCTACTGCCTCAGGAGGCTTATCACCATTGCTTTTTGATATAGTCGCCAACAGACACTATTGTTTTGCGACACACTAATAACAAATTAAATACAACGTAAATAATAAAAAAAAAATGTGAGTGCCTTTACAAATCAAGAGAAATGATGGCCGATCTGTATTGTATTGAAATGTGTTTTACATATCCCTCAAAGAAGAAAAATGTAAATTAAAATTAAGATAGGGAATCCCTTTGTTATACCCTGTAGACTCAGTTAAATTTATTTGCTGCTCCAAACTTGCTAGGGAGAAATGTTGGGTAGTTACAACAATTAAGGAACACTGTCCTCTACAATTTAGGTATACAGTAATTTGTTACAAATATTCACATGTGTCACAAAAGGCAAAGTGAGGATTAGTCAATTAGAGTTTAGTAACGCAACACAGCACTTTTGTGAAACCCCCTAGAAGCTTGGCGGTTAATAAACCACTTTCTTATCTATTTTAATGTTATCAAATTCCAGAGGAAAGAGTTGAGGACTGAGAGTCTGCTCTCCCAGCCTCCATGTGTCCCAGCTCAGAAGCAGACCCCAGCACTGCCCGGTTTCTACTGTCAGACAAAGGTAATGTGCTTTTCTGTATATTCTATTTACGAAACGAGAATTATTCCGCTTCCTGATGCACAAAAACCCTCTTGTTTTAAAATACATTGTGTGTACGAAACTTTGTGGCAATGTTTAAAAAATTGCCATCGAGCTTGCCGAAACTAGAAAAATAAATATATAAAACATTTAAAGTGCTATTTCACAACGTTTCCTCTAAGATATGATTCAGTATCTTGGGAATGAGTTTAAAATAAAAAATAAAAAATCTTAAACAAAAAAAACCCAGTGAAATAATACTATTAAGAATTTGTGTTTCTACAAGTAATGTATAAATGTTTACTTTGTACTGCTCGAAAGATATTAATTGAATAGCTAAATTTAAAATATTGTCTAGAATTTTTTTTCTTTGCAAACAAAATTATAATTTTCCTTTTTTAATGTTATTTAATACTATAAAGTAACATAAAAATTGTGGTAAAAGATTTGGAAATTTAGCCATGTAGTATTGTTTTAGTCAACTCATTATACTAAATCCTTGGTCTGAATTGGAAATCTATACTGTATGTGCTTATTGACTTTAATTGGAATTGCTAAAAATTTTTGATTATGAATTATATATATATATATGACATCAGATTTAGAATTTTTGTGCATAACAAATAAAAATGTTAAGTAAAATTTAATTTAATTTAATGAGAATCTATGTGGCATTTTATACTATAATATATATTATATAATACAAACTACAACTTGAATTACATACAAAATTATGAATACTAATGTTTCAAATTTGTCTGATGTTGATGTTAGACTTTCCTGGTTCTTACGTCGCACTATGATTATTGTTTCACAGCCAAAAATTTCTGCCGACTGTTTTTTTGTGATGTCTCTAAAAAAGTAATATTGAAGTAACAGTTATAAGCCATAATCCATGACCGTATATTCACTTATTATGGTCTATGAGTAGCTGAAAAGCAGAATATATTAATAGATTCATCGCTACACATTCATAATTTTCACATTTTGTTTTTTTATTATTTTTTATTTTTTATTGTACACATTTGAAAAAATGTATATATTGCTTTTTTTTTTTTTTAATTAGCTCACATATTTTATCGTTGCTTTACAAAAAAAAATTCCCAAAATAATGCTTTTAACCAAAATATATATTTTAAATACTGATTATTATAAAAAAAAAAAAAAAAAAAGCAAAGTCTTTTGGAAGGGCAAGATAATGCAAATATCTGACCTGTTGAGTGCAAATCACAGGCCTTCACCTCTTTGTGCGGGCCTATCTCAGTTTCAATATTTGTGAATTAAGGAGGCAAGGCTCCTTGACACACAAAAGAGAGATGATAAATTCGACAATTGTGCTGCAGTTTGTGTATAATTTGGAAGGTGGGCAAATTGGACCCAGGCATTCAGCCCCTCCGGCCGAGCGCTCAGTATGCCTGCGGCCTCTTACTGCTATTTCAAAATGCAGAGCAAAGCACTCTGCTGTAAACTTTTGACCGCTGATCCCAATTTTAATTATTATTGATCAATTATTTTTTTTTATTGCATTGCTGCAGTTTTGGGGCAACATGCTGAATTGAATTTTACTCAAGCAGGCCTGAATTATTCTTCTCTCCAACAACTCTACAGACTTTTGAAAATGTCTAGTCATCAAAACTAAGGGCCTTATTTTGGTTCATTCTTTCTGACAAAATCCTTCTTAGATGGGCAAAACCATGTGCACTGCAGGTGGGGCAGATGTAACATGTGCAGAGAGAATTAGATTTGGGTGGGGTTTTACTTCAAAGTGAGATCTATATTGCAGTGTAAAAATAAAGCAGTCAGTATTTTCCCTGCACAGAAACAAAATTACTCACCCAAATCTAATTCTCTCTGCACATGATACATCTGCCCCCCTGCAGTGCACATGGTTTTGTCCATCTAAGAAGGATTTTGTCAGAAAGAATGAACCAAAATAAGGCCCTAAATCTGGGGACACAATAGATGATTTTTGAAACGATATGCAAGATTAATTACTGTTAATATTTTTCTGCATATTGTCTAGTGCGTTGCATTATGGGCCCTGATTTAGCTTTATTAGCTTAGCAAAAAGTCCTGCAAATGGGCAAAACCATACTGCACTGCAGGTGGGGCAGATGTAACATGTGCAGGGAGAGTTAGGGTCCCCATACATGATGTGCCAAGTTTTGCATAGGATAAATTGCATGCGATTATCCTATGCAACTCCCGGGGAGCTTCATGTGGAGGGAACAGGGGGGGGGGCGGCAGACATATAGGCGGCGGGCGTGGGATGTCGGTGAGCTGCGAGGGGGAGCAGGGAACTGCAAGGTGGAGGGAGCAGGGGGGCTGCAGATGCCGGTGAGGGGGAACGGAGAGATGGGCAGGGGGAGAGGGAGCTGTCAGTCACAGTGCTGCAAGAAAAAAAAAGCCCATACAAATGAATGGGCAGCCAGTGATTGGCTGAGCGCTCTCTCAGCCATTCAGCAATTGGCTGAGAGAGCGCTCAGCCAATCACTGGCTGCCCATTCATTTGTATTGGTTTTTTTTCTTG
The DNA here is from genome assembly GCF_055691185.1 of Crinia signifera. Classification (NCBI taxonomy): domain Eukaryota; kingdom Metazoa; phylum Chordata; class Amphibia; order Anura; family Myobatrachidae; genus Crinia; species Crinia signifera. The sequence continues at coordinate 322,055,567 of NC_139219.1, read as the reverse complement.
CTGCTCCTCCTGCCTCTCTCCGTTCTTCTCACCGGCGTCCGCCGCCTCTGTGTCCACCACCCCTGCCTGCCTTGCAACATCCACTGCCAACTGCCCCTGCCCGCCTCGCAGCATCCCCTGCCCGATTCACAGCGTCCCCTGCCTGCCTCGCAGCGTCCCCCACCTGGCGGCTGCACATAAGATTTAAAAAATCTTATGTGCAGTCGGTCCGACCTCCCAACTCCGATCCGATGCGTACGGGACTGCACATCGGGTCGAATGGGGTGTCTAGACTTGCCATTTGTCCCTATTTCACTGCCCGATCCATCCGATTTGGATGGAGTGTGTTTGAAATGAAGTCTAAATTGTAGTGTAAATATAAAGCTAACTGACTGTGTGCTACATGTAAAAGGAACCCAGTATTTACCCTGCATAGAAATAATATGAAAATATTTGTTCCAGATACAAAATAACTTTTTCACAAGAAAAATATTAACGATGTGCGCTCCCGCGGGTTGATAGCTATCCCTTCTGTCGTCTGCACATGCAGCTCAATCCTGACTATTTCATTAATGACAGATATACTTCTGGATGTGGCCACTGAACGACATAGTTCATAACATCATTTAGTGTGTGGGTACTATAAAGTTTTTCAGGGAGTTCCAGGCAACTCAAGAAAACTCCTGAGCGACATTGCATAGTTTGCGGTGGTCTAATGTGTACCCAGCTTTACTCTTGTACTCCCAAAAAAAGGGGGGCTAACATATTCTCCTAAATCAATAACAATAACTGGGAGTATTAGTTCCCACAATGGCAACCCCCCCCCCCCCCCCCACCCACCCACACAATGTATAAATCGTGGTACCGATGTGGCATCACCACTTCTGAAAAGTGTGCGTCATCGAGTCATGTTTAGGGCACGCCCACTTCACAGCGGACATGACAGTTCTGTCAAACCGGGATTGTTCCTCCTAAATCGGGACGGTTACAAAACCGCCATCAAAGTTGCTGTGAATACCCGGCGCAACAATCACCGCAACCCACTTAAAATGAATACAGAAATCTAAAAATGTAAAACAGATCCCCTTTAATATAAGCAGAGTATTCCGTCAGACTTATGTTGACAAAAGCCAAACATCATTACTTAGTATGGTTGGGGTAGAGAAAGTGTTGGAACTGCGCCCACAGTGGTCCTTAAAATACACAGAGTATAACAGAGAGATGGTCTGATAGATCTGTGAGCGGTTAATGATCCTTCCTCGTCTCCGGAGCCATTTATAATGGTTTTATGTGTAAATAAAACAGTCAGAACCGGTGTGGATTTAGTGCAATTACCCTGTGGATGTTTTATTTGTACTTAAAGTGTCTTAAGGGGCTTATTGAAGAATTAACAAGCAATACGTCAAGCCTTACAGCAGCAAATCCCTTAACCTGCGATTCACCTAAACAGAGAGAGGTCATTCATCAGACAGCCCAGGAGCGGCTCAGAGACACGGGCCTTTGTGCGGCAGTAATACGTATGGCTGTAGTATAGTAATAATGTCATGGTTCCTTATATGAGAACTCTCCTGAGGAAATGCCACAGCCCACAGTGGAGGATGCCATATTTATTTATTACCAGTTATTCATATAGCTGCACCATACCTCCCAACATGACCCATTCCAGGCGGAACAAGATGCTCCGTTTGTGGACTTCCATGCCAGTGGCAGTTCCAGATGCTGGGCTGCAGCACAGTCCAAAATTCAGAATCTCCACTGCAGCACAGTCCAAAATCGAATCTCCACCAACTGCCACCCCAAACCCCACAGTCCAGAACTCACTGGCAGGTGTGGCTCCCCTTTTTGAATTTTGGACAGTGGTTCTGTCCCACCGCTGCAACTGCCATGAAAGTCCAGGAGCAGAGTATTTTGCCCCCCCTGGAATGGGTTATGTTGGGAGCTATGGTGCACACATATTCCGCAGCACTTTACGGGGGAATATTTGGCCATTCACATCAGTCCCCAGTGGAGCTTACAATCTATATCCCCGCAACATGCGTTCACGCTAGAGTTAATTATGTTGGGAGCCAACTGAACCATATTTTTGGATTGTGGAAGGAAACCGGAGCACCCGGAGGAAATCTACTCAGGCACGGGGAGAATATAAAAACTCCACACAGTTAGAGCTATGGTGGGACTTGAACCCCAAACCTCAGCACTGTGAAGTAATGCTAACCGTTACACCATCTGTGCTGATATCTTGGAGTATGAATACTTTTTAAAGGTGCAAATTATTCATCCTCTTGCACTGAAATGCGGAGCACATTACTCACACTATCAGTCACTGGACTCTTCCTCCTGCACTGTATAGGGAGCACATAGGGAGCACAAGTACTGGGGAGGGAGGGGAAGGTTCAGGTGTATGAGTACATTGTCCCTCTCCTTCCACTCTCAGTCACTGCGCTCTTCTTCCTGCACTGTATAGGGAGCACATTACTCACACTGTCAGTCACTGGACTCTTCCTCCTGCACTGTATAGGGAGCACATTACTCACACTGTCAGTCACTGGACTCTTCCTCCTGCACTGTATAGGGAGCACATTACTCACATGTCAGTCACTGGACTCTTCCTCCTGCACTGTATAGGGAGCACATTACTCACACTGTCAGTCACTGGACTCTTCCTCCTGTATAGGGAGCACATAGGGAGCACAAGTACTGGGGAGGGAGGGGAAGGTTCAGGTGTATGAGTACATTGTCCCTCTCCTTCCACTCTCAATCACTGCGCTCTTCTTCCTGCACTGTATAGGGAGCACATTACTCACACTGTCAGTCACTGGACTCTTCCTCCTGCACTGTATAGGGAGCACATTACTCACACTGTCAGTCACTGGACTCTTCCTCCTGCACTGTATAGGGAGCACATTACTCACACTGTCAGTCACTGGACTCTTCCTCCTGCACTGTATAGGGAGCACATTACTCACATGTCAGTCACTGGACTCTTCCTCCTGCACTGTATAGGGAGCACATTACTCACACTGTCAGTCACTGGACTCTTCCTCCTGTATAGGGAGCACATAGGGAGCACAAGTATTGGGGAGGGAGGGGAAGGTTCAGGTGTATGAGTACATTGTCCCTCTCCTTCCACTCTCAATCACTGCGCTCTTCTTCCTGCACTGTATAGGGAGCACATTACTCACACTGTCAGTCACTGGACTCTTCCTCCTGCACTGTATAGGGAGCACATTACTCACACTGTCAGTCACTGGACTCTTCCTCCTGCACTGTATAGGGAGCACATTACTCACACTGTCAGTCACTGGACTCTTCCTCCTGCACTGTATAGGGAGCACATTACTCACATGTCAGTCACTGGACTCTTCCTCCTGCACTGTATAGGGAGCACATAGGGAGCACAAGTACTGGGGAGGGAGGGGAAGGTTCAGGTGTATGAGTACATTGTCCCTCTCCTTCCACTCTCAGTCACTGCGCTCTTCTTCCTGCACTGTATAAGGAGCACATTACTCACACTGTCAGTCACTGGACTCTTCCTCCTGCACTGTATAGGGAGCACATTACTCACACTGTCAGTCACTGCGCTCTTCCTCCTGCACTGTATAGGGAGCACATTACTCACACTGTCAGTCACTGGACTCTTCCTCCTGCACTGTATAGGGAGCACATAGGGAGCACAAGTACTGGGGAGGGAGGGGAAGGTTCAGGTGTATGAGTACATTGTCCCTCTCCTTCCACTCTCAGTCACTGCGCTCTTCTTCCTGCACTGTATAAGGAGCACATTACTCACAGTGTCAGTCACTGCGCTCTTCCTCCTGCACTGTATAGGGAGCACATAGGGAGCACAAGTACTGGGGAGGGAGGGGAAGGTTCAGGTGTATGAGTACATTGTCCCTCTCCTTCCACTGTCAGTCACTGCGCTCTTCCTCTTGCACTGTATAAGAAGCACAATTTCAGCACATGAACTGGGGAGAGGAAGGATGCTCAGAGATATTGCACCTCTTCTCACACTGTCAGTCACTGCGCTCTTCCTCCTGCACTGTATAAGGAGCACATTAGGGGCACAGGAATTGTGTTTGGGTACATTGCACCTCTTCTCACACTGTCAGTCACTGCGCCCTTCCTCCTGCACTGTATAAGGAGCACATTAGGGGCACAGGAATGGTGTTTGGGTACATCTCACCTCTCCTTCCACTGTCAGTCACTGCACTCTTCCTCCTGCACTGTATAAGGAGCACATTAGGGGCACAGGAATTGTGTTTGGGTACATCGCACCTCTTCTCACACTGTCAGTCACTGCGCTCTTCCTCCTGCACTGTATAAGGAGCACATTAGGGGCACAGGAATGGTGTTTGGGTACATCGCACCTCTCCTTCCACTGTCAGTCACTGCGCTCTTCCTCCTGCACTGTATAAGGAGCACATTAGGGGCACAGGAATGGTGTTTGGGTACATTGCACCTCTTCTTCCACGGTCAGTCACTGCGCTCTTCCTCCTGCACTGTATAAGGAGCACATTAGGGGCACAGGAATTGTGTTTGGGTACATTGCACCTCTTCTCACACTGTCAGTCACTGCGCCCTTCCTCCTGCACTGTATAAGGAGCACATTAGGGGCACAGGAATGGTGTTTGGGTACATCGCACCTCTCCTTCCATTGTCAGTCACTGCGCTCTTCCTCCTGCACTGTATAAGGAGCACATTAGGGGCACAGGAATGGTGTTTGGGTACATCGCACCTCTCCTTCCACAGTGTCACTGTGCTCTTCCTCCTGCACTGTATAAGGAGCACATTAGGGGCACAGGAATGGTGTTTGGGTACATCGCACCTCTTCTCACACTGTCAGTCACTGCGCTCTTCCTCCGGCATTGTATAAGGAGCACATTAGGGGCACAGGAATGGTGTTTGGGTACATCGCACCTCTTCTCACATGGTCAGTCACTGCGCTCTTCCTCCTGCACTGTATAAGGAGCACATTAGGGGCACAGGAATGGTGTTTGGGTACATCGCACCTCTCCTTCCACTGTCAGTCACTGCACTCTTCCTCCTGCACTGTATAAGGAGTACATTAAGGGTACAGGAATGGTGTTTGGGTACATCGCACCTCTCCTTCCACGGTCAGTCACTGCGCTCTTCCTCCTGCACTGTATAAGGAGCACATTAGGGGCACAGGAAAGGTGTTTGGGTACATCGCACCTCTCCTTCCACTGTCAGTCACTGCGCTGTTCCTCCGGCACTGTATAAGGAGCAAATTAGGGGCACAGGAATGGTGTTTGGGTACATCGCACCTCTTCTCACACTGTCCGTCACTGCGCTCTTCCTCCGGCATTGTATAAGGAGCACATTAGGGGCACAGGAATGGTGTTTGGGTACATCGCACCTCTCCTTCCACTGTCAGTCACTGTGCTCTTCCTCCTGCACTGTATCAGTAGCACATTAGAGGCACAGGAACTGGGGAGGAAGAGGAAGGAGGCTCAGAGACGTCATGCCTCTCCTCCCATTGTCTGGCACTGTGCCTCTTATATGCTGGCTGATTGAGTCATGCTGATTATGTATTTGTGCACCAGGAAAGTCCACTTGGTGGTAACGCTATTGTCATCCATTAGGCAAGTTTTGTCTGAATATGAGATTAAATCCACCCCCAAAAAATTGTATACATACCCCAGTGTGACCCCTTACTTGTATGGTGGATGGGCATCAGCAACATGACAGGTGCAGCCATTGGGTGACTTCCGCGTCATTACATCACCACAATGCCGCTACTGTTACGGATTTTTGTTTGGCACGGCCCAAAATGATTTTTTAGTTCACCTAGAAACCTGAAGCTTCCAAGTTGCTCAGTTGCTGTAACACTACTGGTCCCAGCATGCCCCTGCAGCCTGTGACTTGTAGTCCCACAAGAGCTGGAAAGACAAACAGTAGCGTGACATCTTCTGCATGACACAGGCAGCCATGTGTATACAAGCAGCGTACACTATTATTACACTGTAATCTGGTAAGAAGCTGGAAGTGACTCATGTACAATACATGACATATTGCCAGCATTATACAGCCCCCCCCCCCATATGTACAGACCTGCACACTAACTACATAGCTCCAGTACATGTGACATGCACACTCTCCTGCATGGTATGTACACATATGTGACACACATGGTGTGTATGTTTTGATGAGACATGTGATGCACACATATGCCACATGCATGGTGTGTGTCTGTGTTCTGGGTGTCAGTGCACAGTGCTCCCCGGGTGTTTGGCAGGCAGGGGACCTGGCCGGGTCAGCATCTGATAGTAATACTCCCTACTCCCTGCTCCCTATCTGTAAGGCGTCAGTCTGTGGCCAGGGAATCCAGCCCCAGTGTCACCTGGTGAAAAGAAACAGACTAATGAGTTTATAATTACTGGGAAACGCCTGGAAGTCGCTGACACTTCCAGCAGCAGCCACCTGTGTGCTCACAGAGCCAGGGCTGAGTCATGGGGCACCCAGCACTAGTCCTAAGGCTGCCTGCAGGGGAACTACAAGTCCCAGAGCTGGCAGTATAATCTAGTGCTGACATACCCAGCCAGCAATGCAATAACCTACCTGACCCCTAAGGACCGGTCCTGTTATTTCCCCTTATTGGGATTATCCTAATTTGGTTGAGGACTATATTGTTGTGCCTGGAGGGGTGACTGACTGAGGGCATGGTGCTGTATAATGTTCCATGTGACTAATTACCAGGAGGTCGCCTGGTGTCACCTACAGCAGTGACAGGAAAATGATTTATAAATGTATCTCCTGCAATGTGCCAGGTGAGTGTGCCAGCCTCCGCCCTTGCCTCAGTGCCCTCATTACCCAGCTCCAGTGCCCCCTAGAACTCAGACTCAGTGTCCCTCAGTACAGCCCCAGTGTCCTCAGTACCCATCCTAAGTGTCCCCCGGTGCCCATCTCTAGTGCCCCCCAGAACCCAGCCTCAGTGTCCCTCAGTACCAGCCCCAATGTCCTCAGTACCAGCCCCAGTGCCCTCAGTACCCAGCTCCAGGGTCCCCCAGAACTCAGACTCAGTGTCCCTCAGTACCAGCCTCAATGTCCTCAGTACCAGCCCCAGTGCCCTCAGTACCCAGCTCCAGGGTCCCCCAGAACTCAGACTCAGTGTCCCTCAGTACCAGCCTCAATGTCCTCAGTACCAGCCCCAGTGCCCTCAGTACCCAGCTCCAGTGTCCCCCAGAACTCAGACTCAGTGTCCCTCAGTACCAGCCCCAGTGTCCCCCAGTGCCCATCTCCAGTGCCCCCCAGAATCCAGCCTCAGTGCCCTCAGTACCCAGCACCGGTGTCCCCCCAGAACCCAGACTCCGTGCCCACAGTACAGCCCCAGTGTCCTCAGTACCCATCCTAAGTGTCCCCCAGTGCCCAGCTCCAGTGCCCCCCAGACCCCAGCCTCAGTGTCCTTAGAACCAGCCTCAGTGTCCTCAGTACCCAGCTCCAGTGCCCCCAAGAACTCAGCCTCAGTGTCCCTCAGTACCAGCCCCAGCGTCCTCAGTACCAGCCCCAGTGCCCACAGAACCCAGCCTCAGTGTCCCACAGTACCCAGCTCCAGTGTCCGTTAGTACCAGCTCCAGTGTCCTCAGTATCAGCCCCAGTGCCTCCAGAACCCAGACTCTGTGTCCCGTCAATACCATCCCCGCCCCCAGTGTCCTCAGTACCCAGCCTCAGTGTCCCTCAGTACAAGCTCCGCCCCCAGTGTCCTCAGTACCCAGCCTCAGTGTCCCTCAGTACAAGCCCCGCCCCCAGTGTCCTCAGTACAAACCCCGCCCCCAGTGTCCTCAGTACCCAGCCTCAGTGTCCCTCAGTACAAGCTCCGCCCCCAGTGTCCTCAGTACCCAGCCTCAGTGTCCCTCAGTACAAGCCCCGCCCCCAGTGTCCTCAGTACAAACCCCGCCCAGTGTCCTCAGTACCCAGCCTCAGTGTCCCTCAGTACAAGCCCCGCCCCCAGTATCCTCAGTACCAAGCCTCAGTGTCCCTCAGTACCAGCCCCGCCCCAGTGTCCTCAGTACCCAGCCTCAGTGTCCCTCAGTACAAGCCCCACCCCCAGTATCCTCAGTCCAGCCCCGCCCCCAGTGTCCTCAGTACCCAGCCTCAGTGCCCGTCAGTACCAGCTCCAATGTACTTGGCTTCCTTCCCAGTCTAGTATTCCTCACCAGTCAACACGGTATATTATTATTATTATTTTATAATGATTATTATAATATACACTCATATATTTTCCATGATATATTACTCATGCGCTAACAGTTACTGCATTAGTTATTATTAGTTATGTAAATAGAAACATTGTATAATAGTGATGAAAGCAAGATATATATTATTTTTAAAATTATTATTATCAATAATAACAATAATATTAGTTTTTGCACATTATTCGTTTTGTCTGGGACATATAAAACAAGAGAAATTACAAATACATTTAATTATTTCGGAATAGCATTTACCCAACTGTTCCTAATATAACTAATATTATACATTCCTATAAAACCTATATCTTGTTGTGCTGTATATGATATGGTGACTCCCATTGGTCATTAGAACACGGTAATTACAGTACAGGACAATGCAGCTGCTGTAATAAGGAGATTGCACTGTGATATCGCACATCGCATCGGAATTAGCGCTGTGGTCGCCCCTGTTTCTCCTATGTGCCCCATGAGGGTGTCCAAGCAGCACGGAGAACTGGGGAACATCGTCAGAACCCTAATAACGGGAATTACATTGCGGTGTATTTGTATTTCCCTTTGTCTTCCAGTTACTCACTTCGTCATTTTTTATAATATTCCCATTCCTAGAATCCGAGTAATTCTCCCTATATTATACAGCGTCACTCTATATAATGATGCTGTATGTAACTGCTATATGTTATGTGTCTGAATAAATCATTGCATTATAGAAGGCGTGCTTATTCTACGTGCAGTTATAGAACTGGTAATACAGCCAGCACTTATATACAGCCAGCACTTATATACAGCCAGCACTTGGCGCAAATACTCAGCTCAGACAATTCTAAAATAATATCGACGTCTATTTCTCATTAGATTTTTTTTAAATATAAATTATATAAAATCTAAACTGCAAATGTGTAGTAGAAAATATACTGTGTACAGTGAATTCATGTGCATATTATTATTATTATTATTATTATTATTATTATTATTAATATTATTAATATTAATAATGATGATAATAATAATAATAATAATACATTTTGGCAGTGATAGGAGTAGTAGAAATAATAATAATAATAATAATAATAATAATAATAATAATAATAATAATAATGTATTTTTATTGGCAGTAGTAGGAGTAATAATAATAACATAAATAATAATAATAATAATATTAATAATAATTATTAATAATTATTAATAATAATAATAATAATGTATTTTAATTGGCAGTAGTAGGAGTAATAATAATAATTATTAATAATAATAATAATAATAATGTATTTTAATTGGCAGTAGTAGGAGTAATAATAATAATTAATAATAATAATAATAATAATGTATTTTAATTGGCAGTAGTAGGAGTAATAATAATAATAATAATAATAATAATAATAATAATAATAATGTATTTGTATTGGCAGTAGTAGGAGTAATAATAATAATAATAATAATAATAATAATAATAATAATAATGTATTTGTATTGGCAGTAGTAGGAGTAGTACAGGTAATAATAATAATAATAATAATAATAATAATAATAATAATAATATTACTATTACAATTAGTTAGTGCTTTTAATATTACTTATTCATTATAATAATTTTATTGTTATACATAATTTTTATATTATTATAACTATTTTCATTATTATGATTATTATGATGATAATTTTGCCATAGTAGTAGTAATAGTCATAGTGATACTAATAAAACTAATAATACTACTAATAATAAATGATATGGTTTATAATTTTATTTATTATATTGTATTATTATACATAATTATGTTATTATTATTATTTTCACTATTATTATCACTATTATTATTATTATTATTATTTTCACTATTATTATCTCTATTATTATTATTATTATTATTATTTTCACTATTATTATCGCTATTATTATTATTATTATTATTATCGCTATTATTATTATTCCTTGCATATGTATGTAAGTGGAATTCAGTGAGTGTTATGTTGGCAACAATGACATAGGCTACAGGAAATGATACATACTGATACATACTTACAGTTTAAGACAGGGTACAGGGTATATAAACATTTCTGCACAGCAGACAATACTAACATAGGTATTAGAGTGGCGTAAAACCGAGGGATTAGTATGGAGACCTCATTGCCTCATTGTCAGGACTGGAGATGATGCATTGTAGCACTTGCTGTATAAATGTAGCAGACATGTTCTGTGTGTGGGGGTTATTCTGGTTCACTCCTTCTGGCAAATTCCTTCTCAAATGGACAAAACCATGTTCACTGCAGGTGGGGCAGATGTTACTTGTGCAAATAGAATTAGATTTGGGTGGGGTTTTACTGCAAAGTGAGATTTATATTGCAGTGTAAAAATAAAGCAGCCAGTATTTACCCTGCACAGAAACAAAATAACTCACCCAAATCTAATTCTCTCTGAACATGTTACATCTGCCCCCCTGCAGTGCACATGGTTTTGTCCATCTAAGAAGGATTTTGCCAGGAGTGAACCAGAATAAGCCCCTGTGTAATGAGTGCAGAATGCCCACACTTTGGTACAGGGTCTCTGCTGAGTGTGGGTATAGCATACTAGCGGCTGACATGACACCTGACAGTGTGCATTATTATACAGAGGATCTGGAGCCCATGGGTAGATCTGTCCCTCGGTGGACTGACATCGATGGGAACACACAGGGATATACAGTATATATGTGGAACCTCTCTGTACATATGTGTTTCTTTGCTATTTCATTACAAGTAAAATCAATAGTATAATAAAGTCTGCACTTTGCTCGTATCCGGAGAGATCAATAAGGTCCAAGGTTAATGTGTACAATGAGGAACCTCTGGCAGTTACCCCAAGTCCTATCAGACAATGCAAAGTGACTTAATATCATCTATATACCCGGCATCTCCCGTACATTACCCGGCATCTCCTGTACATTACCTGCATCTCCCGTACATTACCTGCATCTCCCGTACATTACCCGGCATCACCCGTACATTACCTGCATCTCCCGTACATTAACTGCATGACCCGTACATTACCTGCATCTCCCGTACATTACCCGGCATCTCCTGTACATTACAATGCATCTCCCGTACATTACCTGCATCTCCTGTACATTACCCTGCATCTCCTGTACATTACCTGCATCTCCCGTACATTACCCGGCATCTCCTGTACATTACCTGCATCTCCTGTACATTACCCTGCATCTCCTGTACATTACCTGCATCTCCCGTACATTACCCGGCATCTCCTGTACATTACCCGCATCTCCTGTACATTACCTGCATCTCCTGTACATTAGCTGCATCTCCTGTACATTACCCTGCATCTCCTGTACATTACCTGCATCTCCCGTACAATACCTGCATCTCCTGTACATTACCTGCATCTCCCGTACAATACCTGCATCTCCTGTGCATTACCTGCATCTCCTGTACATTACCTGCATCTCCGGTACATTACCCGGCATCTCCTGTACATTACCTGCATCTCCCGTACATTACCTGCATCTCCCGTGCATTACCTGCATCTCCTGTATGTTACCTGAATCTCCTATACACATCTCCTGCACATTACCTGCATCTCCCATGCATTACCTGCATCTCCCGTGCATTACCTGCATCTCCTGTACATTACCTGCATCTCCTGTACATTATCTGGCATCTCCTGTACATTACCTGCATCTCCCGTACATTACCTGCATCTCTCGTGCATTACCTGCATCTCTTGTACATTACCTGCATCTCCTGTACATTAGCTGCATCTCCTGTACATTACCTACATCTCCTGTATATTACCTGCATCTCCTGTACATTACCTGCATCTCCTGTATGTTACCTGCATCTCCTGTACATTAGCTGCACCTCCTGTACATTACCTGCATCTCCTGTACATTACCCAGCATCTCCTGTACATTACCTGCATCTCCTATACACATCTCCTGCACATTACCTGCATCTCCCGTACATTACCTGCATATCCTGTACATTACCTGCATCTCCTGTATGTTACCTGCATCTCCTGTACATTAGCTGCATCTCCTGTACATTACCTGCATCTCCTGTATGTTACCTGCATCTCCTGTACATTACCTGCATCTCCTGTAAATTACCCGGCATCTCCTGTACATTACCTGCATCTCCTATACACATCTCCTGCACATTACCTGCATCTCCCGTACATTACCTGCATATCCTGTACATTACCTGCATCTCCTGTACATTACCTGCATCTCCTGTACAATACCTGCATCTCCTGTACATTACCCGGCATCTCCTGTACATTACCTGCATCTCCTATACACATCTCCTGCACATTACCTGCATCTCCCGTACATTACCTGCATCTCCCGTACATTACCCGGCATCACCCGTACATTACCTGCATCTCCCGTACATTACCTGCATGACCCGTACATTACCTGCATCTCCCGTACATTACCCGGCATCTCCTGTACATTACAATGCATCTCCCGTACATTACCTGCATCTCCTGTACATTACCCTGCATCTCCTGTACATTACCTGCATCTCCAGTACATTACACGGCATCTCCTGTACATTACCTGCATCTCCTGTACATTACCCTGCATCTCCTGTACATTACCTGCATCTCCCGTACATTACCCGGCATCTCCTGTACATTACCCGCATCTCCTGTACATTACCTGCATCTCCTGTACATTACCTGCATCTCCTGTACATTACCCTGCATCTCCTGTACATTACCTGCATCTCCCGTACAATACCTGCATCTCCTGTACATTACCTGCATCTCCCGTACAATACCTGCATCTCCTGTGCATTACCTGCATCTCCTGTACATTACCTGCATCTCCGGTACATTACCCGGCATCTCCTGTACATTACCTGCATCTCCTGTACATTACCTGCATCTCCTGTATGTTACCTGAATCTCCTATACACATCTCCTGCACATTACCTGCATCTCCCATGCATTACCTGCATCTCCCGTGCATTACCTGCATCTCCTGTACATTACCTGCATCTCCTGTACATTATCTGGCATCTCCTGTACATTACCTGCATCTCCCGTACATTACCTGCATCTCTCGTGCATTACCTGCATCTCTTGTACATTACCTGCATCTCCTGTACATTAGCTGCATCTCCTGTACATTACCTACATCTCCTGTATATTACCTGCATCTCCTGTACATTACCTGCATCTCCTGTATGTTACCTGCATCTCCTGTACATTAGCTGCACCTCCTGTACATTACCTGCATCTCCTGTACATTACCCAGCATCTCCTGTACATTACCTGCATCTCCTATACACATCTCCTGCACATTACCTGCATCTCCCGTACATTACCTGCATATCCTGTACATTACCTGCATCTCCTGTATGTTACCTGCATCTCCTGTACATTAGCTGCATCTCCTGTACATTACCTGCATCTCCTGTATGTTACCTGCATCTCCTGTACATTACCTGCATCTCCTGTAAATTACCCGGCATCTCCTGTACATTACCTGCATCTCCTATACACATCTCCTGCACATTACCTGCATCTCCCGTACATTACCTGCATATCCTGTACATTACCTGCATCTCCTGTACATTACCTGCATCTCCTGTACAATACCTGCATCTCCTGTACATTACCCGGCATCTCCTGTACATTACCTGCATCTCCTATACACATCTCCTGCACATTACCTGCATCTCCTGTACATTACCTGCATCTCCTGTACATTACCTGCATCTCCTGTACATTACCTGCATCTCCTGTACGTTACCTGCATCTCCCGTAAATTACCTGCATCTCCTTTACATTACCCTGCATCTCCTGTACAATACCTGCATCGCCTGTACGTTAAATGCATCTCCCGTAAATTACCCAGCATCTCCTTTACATTACCCTGCATCTCCTGTACATTACATGCATCTCCTGTACGTTACCTGCATCTCCTGTACATTACCTGCATCTCCTGTACATTACCTGCATCTCCTGTACATTACCTGCATCTCCCGTACATTACCTGCATCTCCTTTGCATTACCCTGCATCTCCTGTACAATACCTGCATCTCCTGTACGTTAAATGCATCTCCCGTAAATTACCCGGCATCTCCTTTACATTACCCTGCATCTCCTGTACATTACCTGCATCTCCTGTACGTTACCTGCATCTCCTGTGCATTACCCTGCATCTCCTGTACATTACCTGCATCTCCTGTACGTTACCTGCATCTCCTGTGCATTACCTGCATCTCCTGTACAATATCCTGCATCTCCTGTGCATTACCTGCATCTCCTGTGCATTACCTCCATCTCCTGTGCATTACCCGGCATCTCCTGTACATCACCCACATCTCCTGTACAATACCCGGCATCTCCTGTACATTACCCGGCATCTCCTGTACATTACCCGGCATCTCCTGTACATTACCTGCATCTCCTGTGCATTACCTGCATCTCCTGTACAATATCCTGCATCTCCTGTGCATTACCTGCATCTCCTGTGCATTACCTCCATCTCCTGTGCATTACCTGCATCTCCTGTACATTACCTGCATCTCCTGTACATTACCTGCATCTCCCGTACATTACCTGCATCTCCTTTACATTACCCTGCATCTCCTGTACAATACCTGCATCTCCTGTACGTTAAATGCATCTCCCGTAAATTACCCGGCATCTCCTTTACATTACCCTGCATCTCCTGTACATTACCTGCATCTCCTGTACGTTACCTGCATCTCCTGTACATTACCTGCATCTCCTGTACATTACCTGCATCTCCTGTACATTACCTGCATCTCCCGTACATTACCTGCATCTCCTTTACATTACCCTGCATCTCCTGTACAATACCTGCATCTCCTGTACGTTAAATGCATCTCCCGTAAATTACCCGGCATCTCCTTTACATTACCCTGCATCTCCTGTACATTACCTGCATCTCCTGTACGTTACCTGCATCTCCTGTGCATTACCCTGCATCTCCTGTACATTACCTGCATCTCCTGTACGTTACCTGCATCTCCTGTGCATTACCTGCATCTCCTGTACAATATCCTGCATCTCCTGTGCATTACCTGCATCTCCTGTGCATTACCTGGCATCTCCTGTACATCACCCACATCTCCTGTACAATACCCGGCATCTCCTGTACATTACCCGGCATCTCCTGTACATTACCCGGCATCTCCTGTACATTACCTGCATCTCCTGTGCATTACCTGCATCTCCTGTACAATATCCTGCATCTCCTGTGCATTACCTGCATCTCCTGTGCATTACCTCCATCTCCTGTGCATTACCTGCATCTCCTGTACATTATCCTGCATCTCCTGTAAATTACCTTCATCTCCTGTACATTACCCGGCATCTCCTGTACATCACCCACATCTCCTGTACAATACCCGGCATCTCCTGTACATTACCCGGCATCTCCTGTACATTACCCGGCATCTCCTGTACATTACCTGGCATCTCCTGTACATTACCTTTATCTCCCTTACATTACCTGCATCTCTTATACATTACCTGCATCTCTTATACATTACCTGCATCTCCTGTACATTACCTGCATCTCCTGTACATTATCCTGCATCTCCTGTATGTTACCTGCATCTTCCGTAAATTACCCGGCATCTCCTTTACATTACCCTGCATCACCTGTACATTACCTGCATCTCCTGTACATTACCTGCATCTCCTGTACATTACCCGGCATCTCCTGTACATTTCCTGCATCTCCTGTACGTTACCTGCATCTCCTGTGCGTTTCCTGCATCTCCTGTACATTATCCTGCATCTCCTGTACATTACCTGCATCTCCTGTACTTTACCTTCATCTCCCGTACATTACCGGCATCTCCCGTACATTACCTGCATCTCCTGTACATTACCGGCATCTCCCGTACATTACCTGCATCTCCTGTACATTACCTGCATCTCCTGTACATTACCCTGCATCTCCTGTACATTACCTGCATCTCCCGTATATTACCTGCATCTCCTGTACATTACCCGGCATCTCCTGTACATTACCTGCATCTCCTGTACGTTACCTGCATCTCCTGTGCGTTACCTGCATCTCCTGTACATTATCCTGCATCTCCCGTACATTACCTGCATCTCCCGTACATTACCTGCATCTCCTGTACATTACCTGCATCTCCCGTACATTACCTGCATCTCCTGTACATTACCTGCATCTCCCGTACATTACCTGCATCTCCTGTACATTACCCTGCATCTCCTGTACATTACCCGGCATCTCCTGTACATTACCTGCATCTCCCGTACATTACCTGCATCTCCCGTACATTACCTGCATCTCCTATACACATCTCCTGCACATTACCTGCATCTCCCGTACATTAACTGCATCTCCTGTACATTACCTGCATCTCCTGTACATTACCTGCAACTCCTGTACGAATTTTCGGGGGGTGTGTGGCCTAATTTGGGGGCGTGGCCTATAATCGCTGCTCCCCCGCGAGGCCACACCCCATTTTGCCGCTATGGGGGCATGACCCAGAGGCTCTGTGAGCCTCTAGCCATGCCCCCAGCCCCCTGGCTGTGGGAATAGACGCTGTGCGCATGCGCACAGCGTTTATTCCCCGCTGCTTAGTTAGCAGCTGACAGGGGGGACCGGACCAAATGACGCCTTGTCCCTGGCGCCGGAGACCCCCCCTCCCCGCACAGTCCTCTCACCGCCACGGCTGCTGCCCTTCTCCTCCTCATCCCATGCTGCTGATGGTGTAGCCGCATCTTACTTTGACTTCGTCCGTCTCCTACTAGCGCTGCGGCGGGAAGCGCTGATGACTTCAAAAAGACTTGCCGGACGCTGATTGGCTGAATTCAGCCAATCAGCGTCCGGCAAGTCTTTTCGAAGTCATCAGCGCTTCCTGCAGCCGCGCTAGTAGGAGATGGACGGAGTCAAAGTAAGATGCGGCTACAGCGTCCACACACCTTTCACCGGACCTCACAGCGCCCCTCACCTCCAATCTCCTGTACATTACCTGCATCTCCTGTACATTACCCGGCATCTCCCGTATATTACCTGCATCTCCTGTACATTACCCGTATCTCCTGTACATTACCTGCATCTCCTGTACATTACCTGCATCTCCTGTATGTTACCTGCATCTCCCGTACATTACCTGCATCTCCTGTACATTACCCTGCATCTCCTGTACATTACCTGCATCTCCTGTACATTACCTGCATCTCCTGTACATTACCTGCATCTCCTGTACATTACCTGCATCTCCCGTACATTACCTGCATCTCCCGTACATTACCCGGCATCTAGCGTACATTACCTGCATCTCCCGTACATTACCTGCATCTCCCGTACATTACCTGCATCTCCTGTACATTACCCGGCATCTCCTGTACATTACCCTGCATCTCCTGTACATTACCCTGCATCTCCTGTACATTACCTGCATCTCCCGTACATTACCTGCATCTCCTGTACATTACCTGCATCTTCTGTACATTACCTGCATCTCCTGTACATTACCTGCATCTCCTGTACATTACCTGCATCTCCCGTACATTACCTGCATCTCCTGTACATTACCTGCATCTCCTGTACATTACCTGCATCTTCTGTACATTACCTGCATCTCCTGTACATTACCTGCATCTCCTGTACATTACCTGCATCTCCCGTACATTACCTGCATCTCCTGTACATTACCTGCATCTCCTGTACATTACCTGCATCTCCTGTATATTACCTGCATCTCCTGTACATTACCTGCATCTCCTGTACATTACCTGCATCTCCCGTACAATACCTGCATCTCCTGTACATTACCTGCATCTCCTGTACATTACCTACATCTCCTGTACATTACCTGCATCTCCCGTACATTACCTGCATCTCCTGTACATTACCTGCATCTCCTGTACATTACCTGCATCTCCTGTACATTACCTACATCTCCTGTACATTACCTGAATCTCCTGTACATTACCTGCATCTCCTGTACATTACCTGCATCTCCTGTACATTACCTGCATCTCCTGTACATTACCTGCATCTCCTGTACATTACCTGCATCTCCCGTACATTACCTGCATCTCCTGTACATTACCTGCATCTCCTGTACATTACCTGCATCTCCTGTACATTACCCTGCATCTCCTGTACATTACCTGCATCTCCCGTACATTACCTGCATCTCCTGTACATTACCTGCATCTCCTGTACATTACCTGCATCTCCTGTACATTACCCGGCATCTCCTGTACATCACCTGCATCTCCCGTACATTACCCGGCATCTCCTGTACATTACCTGCATCTCCCGTACATTACCTGCATCTCCCGTACATTACCCGGCATCACCTGTACATTACCCGGCATCTCCTGTACATTACCCTGCATCTCCTGTACATTACCTGCATCTCCCGTACATTACCTGCATCTCCTGTACATTACCTGCATCTCCTGTACATTACCTGCATCTCCTGTACATTACCTACATCTCCTGTACATTACCTGAATCTCCTGTACATTACCTGCATCTCCTGTACATTACCTGCATCTCCTGTACATTACCTGCATCTCCTGTACATTACCTGCATCTCCCGTACATTACCTGCATCTCCTGTACATTACCTGCATCTCCTGTACATTACCTGCATCTCCTGTACATTACCCTGCATCTCCTGTACATTACCTGCATCTCCCGTACATTACCTGCATCTCCTGTACATTACCTGCATCTCCTGTACATTACCCGGCATCTCCTGTACATCACCTGCATCTCCCGTACATTACCCGGCATCTCCTGTACATTACCTGCATCTCCCGTACATTACCTGCATCTCCCGTACATTACCCGGCATCACCTGTACATTACCCGGCATCTCCCGTACATTACCTGCATCTCCTGTACATTACCTGCATCTCCCGTACATTACCTGCATCTCCTGTACATTACCCTGCATCACCTGTACATTACCTGCATCTCCTGTACATTACCTGCATCTCCTGTACATTACCCTGCATCTCCTGTACATTACCTGCATCTCCTGTACATTACCCTGCATCTCCTGTACATTACCTGCATCTCCTGTACATTACCTGCATCTCCTGTACATTACCCTGCATCTCCTGTACATTACCTGCATCTCCTGTACATTACCTGCATCTCCTGTACATTACCTGCATCTCCTGTACATTACCCTGCATCTCCTGTACATTACCTGCATCTCCTGTACATTACCTGCATCTCCTGTACATTACCTGCATCTCCTGTACATTACGCGGCATCTCCTGTACATTACCTGCATCTCCCGTACATTACCCAGCATCTCCCGTACATTACCCGGCATCTCCTGTACATTACCTGCATCTCCCGTACATTACCTGCATCTCCCGTACATTACCCTGCATCTCCTGTGCATTACCTGCATCTCCTGTACATTACCTGCATCTCCTGTACATTACCTGCATCTCCTGTACATTACCTGCATCTCCTGTACATTACCCGGCATCTCCTGTACATTACCCGGCATCTCCTGTACATTACCCGGCATCTCCTGTACATTACCCGGCATCTCCCGTACATTACCTGCATCTCCTGTACATTACCCGGCATCTCCCGTACATTACCTGCATCTCCTGTACATTACCCTGCATCACCTGTACATTACCTGCATCTCCTGTACATTACCTGCATCTCCTGTACATTACCCTGCATCTCCTGTACATTACCTGCATCTCCTGTACATTACCTGCATCTCCTGTACATTACCTGCATCTCCTGTACATTACCCTGCATCTCCTGTACATTACCTGCATCTCCTGTACATTACCTGCATCTCCTGTACATTACCTGCATCTCCTGTACATTACGCGGCATCTCCTGTACATTACCTGCATCTCCCGTACATTACCCAGAATCTCCCGTACATTACCCGGCATCTCCTGTACATTACCTGCATCTCCCGTACATTACCTGCATCTCCCGTACATTACCTGCATCTCCCGTACATTACCTGCATCTCCTGTACATTATCTGCATCTCCTGTACATTACCTACATCTCCTGTACATTACCTGTATCTCCTGTACATTACCTGCATCTCCTGTACATTACCCTGCATCTCCTGTACATTACCCGGCATCTCCTGTACATTACCTGGCATCTCCTGTACATTACCCTGCATCTCCTGTACATTACCCGGCATCTCCTGTACATTACCCGGCATCTCCTGTACATTACCTGCATCTCCTGTTCATTACCTGCATCTCCCGTGCATTACCTGCATCTCCTATACACATCTCCTGCACATTACCTGCATCTCCCATGCATTACCTGCATCTCCCGTGCATTACCTGCATCTCCTGTACATTACCTGCATTTCCTGTACATTATCTGGCATCTCCTGTACATTACCTGCATCTCCCGTACATTACCTGCATCTCCTGTACATTACCTGCATCTCTTGTACATTACCTGCATCTCCTGTACATTAGCTGCATCTCCTGTACATTACCTGCATCTCCTGTATATTACCTGCATCTCCTGTACATTACCTGCATCTCCTGTATGTTACCTGCATCTCCTGTACGTTAGCTGCATCTCCTGTACATTACCTGCATCTCCTGTATGTTACCTGCATCTCCTGTACATTAGCTGCACCTCCTGTACATTACCTGCATCTCCTGTACATTACCCGGCATCTCCTGTACATTACCTGCATCTCCTATACACATCTCCTGCACATTACCTGCATCTCCCGTACATTACCTGCATATCCTGTACATTACCTGCATCTCCTTTACATTACCTGCATCTCCTGTACAATACCTGCATCTCCTGTACATTACCCGGCATCTCCTGCACATTACCTGCATCTCCTATACACATCTCCTGCACATTACCTGCATCTCCCGTACATTACCTGCATCTCCTGTACATTACCTGCATCTCCTGTACATTACCTGCATCTCCTGTACGTTACCTGCATCTCCCGTAAATTACCCGGCATCTCCTTTACATTACCCTGCATCTCCTGTACATTACCTGCATCTCCCGTAAATTACCCGGCATCTCCTTTACATTACCCGGCATCTCCTGTACATTACCTGCATCTCCTGTACGTTACCTGCATCTCCTGTGCATTACCTGCATCTCCTGTACAATATCCTGCATCTCCTGTGCATTACCTGCATCTCCTGTGCATTACCTCCATCTCCTGTGCATTACCTGCATCTCCTGTACATTATCCTGCATCTCCTGTAAATTACCTGCATCTCCTGTACATTACCCGGCATCTCCTGTGCATTACCTGCATCTTCCGTACATTACCTTTATCTCCCTTACATTACCTGCATCTCTTATACATTACCTGCATCTCCTGTACATTACCTGCATCTCCTGTATGTTACCTGCATCTTCCGTAAATTACTCGGCATCTCCTTTACATTACCCTGCATCACCTGTACATTACCTGCATCTCCTGTACATTACCTGCATCTCCTGTACATTACCCGGCATCTCCTGTACATTACCTGCATCTCCTGTACATTACCCGGCATCTCCTGTACATTACCCGTATCTCCTGTACATTACCTGCATCTCCTATACATTACCTGCATCTCCTGTACTTTACCTGCATCTCCTGTACATTACCGGCATCTCCCGTACATTACCTGCATCTCCTGTACATTACCTGCATCTCTCGTACATTACCTGCATCTCCCGTACATTACCTGCATCTCCCGTACATTACCTGCATCTCCTGTGCATTACCTGCATCTCCCGTACATTACCTGCATCTCCCGTACATTACCTGCATCTCCCGTACATTACCCTGCATCTCCTGTACATTACCTGCATCTCCCATACATTACCTGCATCTCCTGTACATTACCTGCATCTCCTGTATGTTACTTGCATCTCCCGTACATTACCCGGCATCTCCTGTACATTACCTGCATCTCCTGTACTATCCACGTCATCCCGAAGCGTGGCGAGCGCAGCGAGCCCCTAGAGGGGCGGCGGTACGCGTCCGACCGACCTTTTCGTACCCCCACTATCCACGTTGGTGGACGCATAATACATGTAACATAAATATGTTACATGTATTACGCTCACCTCGCGGTACATGTATTACGTGTCCCCTCGCTTGCTGCATGTCACCGACACTGGCAGCAGGTGACGCTCGTGTAAGAAGCGAACAGCGTCCTCCTCACCCTTTGGCAGTGTGAACAGAGTCACAGAAGATGCTGAAGAAGCTCCTGCATCCCCCCTCCATCCCCAGCTCCTGTATCCCCTCTCCATCCCCAGCTCCTGTATCCCCCCTCCATCCCCAGCTCTTGTATCCCCCCTCCATCCCCAGCTCCTGTATCCCCCTCCATCTCCAGCTCCTGTTTCCCACCTCCATCCCCAGCTCCTGTATCCTCCCTCCATCCCCAGCTCCTGTATCCCCCCTCCATCCCCAGCTCCTGCATCCACCCTCCATCCCCAGCTCCTGTATCCCCCCTCCATCTCCAGCTCCTGCATCCCCCTACATCCCCAGCTCCTGCATCCTCCCTCCATCCCCAGCTCCAGTATCCTCCCTCCATCCCCAGCTCTTGCATCCCCCCTCCATCCCCAGCTCCTGTATCCTCCCTCCATCCCCAGCTCCTGCATCCTCCCTCCATCCCCAGCTCCTGTATCCTCCCTCCATCCCCAGCTCCAGTATCCTCCCTCCATCCCCAGCTCTTGCATCCCCCCTCCATCCCCAGCTCCTGTATCCTCCCTCCATCCCCAGCTCCTGCATCCCCCCTCCATCCCCAGCTCCTGTATCCCCCTCCATCCCCAGCTCCTGCATCCCCCCCTCCATCCCCTGCTCCTGTATACCCCTCCATCCCCAGCTCCTGTATACCCCTTCATCCCCAGCTCCTGTATACCCCTCCATCCCCAGCTCCTGTATACCCCTCCATCCCCAGCTCCTGTATCCCCCTCCATCCCCAGCTCCTGTATCCCCCTCCATCCCCAGCTCCTGTATCCCCCCTCCATCCCCAGCTCCTGTATCCCCCCTCCATCCCCAGCTCCTGCATCCCCCTCCATCCCCAGCTCCTGTATCCCCCCTCCATCCCCAGCTCCTGTATCCCCCTCCATCCCCATCTCCTGTATCCCTCTATCCCCAGTTCCTGTATCCCCCCTCCATCCCCAACTCCTGTTTCCCCCCTCCATCCTCAGCTCCTGTATCCCCCCTCCATCCCAAGCTCCTGTATCCCCCTCCATCTCCAGCTCCTGTATCCCCCCTCTATCCCCAGCTCCTGTATCCCCTCCTCCATCCCCAGCTCCTGGATCCCCCCCTCCATCCTTAGCTCCTGTATCCACCCTCCATCCCCAGCTCCTGTATCCACCCTCCATCCCCAGCTCCTGTATCCACCCTCCATCCCCAGCTCCTGCATCCCCCCTCCATCGCCAGCTCCTGCATCCTCCCTCCATCCACAGCTCCTGTATCCTCCCTCCAGCCCCAGCTCCAGTATCCTCCCTCCATCCCCAGCTCCTGCATCCCCCCTCCATCCCCAGCTCCTGTATCCACCCTCCATCCCCAGCTCCTGTTTCCCCCCTCCATCCCCAGCTCCTGCATCCCCCCTCCATCCCCAGCTCCTGTATTCCCCTCCATCCCCAGCTCCTGTATACCCCTCCATCCCCAGCTCCTGTATACCCCTCCATCCCCAGCTCCTGTATCCCCCTCCATCCCCAGCTCCTGTATCCCCCTCCATCCCCAGCTCCTGTATCCCCCCTCCATCCCCAGCTCCTGTATCCCCCCTCCATCCCCAGCTCCTGCATCCCCCTCCATCCCCAGCTCCTGTATCCCCCCTCCATCTCCAGCTCCTGCATCCCCCCTCCATCCCCAGCTCCTGCATCCCCCCTCCATCCCCAGCTCCTGTATACCCCTCCATCCCCAGCTCCTGTATACCCCTTCATCCCCAGCTCCTGTATACCCCTCCATCCCCAGCTCCTGTATACCCCTCCATCCCCAGCTCCTGTATCCCCCTCCATCCCCAGCTCCTGTATCCCCCTCCAACCCCAGCTCCTGTATCCCCCCTCCATTCCCAGCTCCTGTATCCCCCCTCCATCCCCAGCTCCTGCATCCCCCTCCATCCCCAGCTCCTGTATCCCCCCTCCATCCCCAGTTCCTGTATCCCCCTCCATCCCCATCTCCTGTATCCCTCCATCCCCAGCTCCTGTATCCCCCCTCCATCCCCAGCTCCTGTATCCCACCTCCATCCCCAGCTCCTGCATCCCCCCTCCATCCCAGCTCCTGTTTCCCCCCTCCATCCTCAGCTCCTGTATCCCCCCTCCATCCCCAGCTCCTGTATCCCCCCTCCATCCCCAGCTCCTGTATCCCCCCTCCATCCCCAGCTCCTGTATCCCCCCTCCATCCCCAGCTCCTGTATCGCCCCTCCATCCCCAGCTCCTGTATCCCCCCTCCATCCCCAGCTCCTGTTTCCCCCCTCCATCCCCAGCTCCTATATCCCCCCTCCATCCCCAGCTCCTGTATCCCTTCTCCATCCCCAGCTCCTGTATCCCCCTCCATCTCCAGCTCATGTATCCACCTCCATCCCCAGCTCCTGTATCCCCCTCCATCCCCAGCTCCTGTATCCCCCCTCCATCCCCAGCTCCTGCATCCACCCTCCATCCCCAGCTCCTGTAACCCCCCTCCATCTCCAGCTCCTGTATCCCCCCTCCATCCCCAGCTCCTGCATCCCCCCTCCATCCCCAGCTCCTGCATCCCCCCTCCATCTCCATCTCCTGTATCCACCCTTTATCCCCAGCTCCTGTATCCCCCCTCCATCCCCAGCTCCTGCATCCCCCCTCCATCCCCAGCTCCTGTATCCCCCCTCCATCCCCAGCTCCTGCATCCCCCCTCCATCTCCAGCTCCTGTATCCCCCCTCTATCCCCAGCTCCTGTATCCCCTCCTCCATCCCCAGCTCCTGGATCCCCCCTCCATCCCCAGCTCCTGTATCCACCCTCCATCCCCAGCTCCTGTATCCACCCTCCATCCCCAGCTCCTGCATCCCCCCTCCATCGCCAGCTCCTGCATCCTCCCTCCATCCACAGCTCCTGTATCCTCCCTCCAGCCCCAGCTCCAGTATCCTCCCTCCATCCCCAGCTCCTGCATCCCCCCTCCATCCCCAGCTCCTGTATCCCCCCTCCATCCCCAGCTCCTGCATCCCCCCTCCATCCCCAGCTCCTGTATACCCCTCCATCCCCAGCTCCTGTATACCCCTCCATCCCCATCTCCTGTATACCCCTCCATCCCCAGCTCCTGTATCCCCCTCCATCCCCAGCTCCTGTATCCCCCTCCATCCCCAGCTCCTGTATCCACCCTCCATCCCCAGCTCCTGTATCCCCCCTCCATCCCCAGCTCCTGCATCCCCCTCCATCCCCAAACCCTGTATCCCCCCTCCATCTCCAGCTCCTGCATCCCCCCTCCATCCCCAGCTCCTGTTTCCCTCTCCATCCACAGCTCCTGTATCCCCCCCCTCCATCTCCAGCTCCTGTATCCCCCCTCCATCCCCAGCTCCTGTATCCACCCTCCATCCCCAGCTCCTGTATCCCCCTCCATCCCCAGCTCCTGTATCCCCCCTGGATACTCATCTCCTGTATCCCCTCCAATATCTCCAGCTCCTGTATCCCCCCCTCCGTCCCCAGCTCCTGTATCCCCCTCTGTCCCCAGCTCCTGTATCCCCCCTCCGTCCCCAGCTCCTGTATCCCCCCTCCGTCCCCAGCTCCTGTATCCCCCCTCCATCCCCAGCTCCTGTATCCCCCTCCATCCCCAGCTCCTGTATCCCCCTCCATCCCCAGCTCCTGTTTCCCCCCATCCATCCCCCAGCTCCTGTATCCCCCCTCCATCCCCAGCTCCTGTATCCCCCTCCATCTCCAGCTCCTGTATCCCCCTCCATCCCCAGCTCCTGTATCCCCCTCCATCCCCAGCTCTTGTATCCCCCCTCCTTCCCCAGCTACTGCATCCACCCTCCATCCCCAGCTCCTGTATCCCCCCTCCATCCCCAGCTCTTGTATCCCCCCTCCATCCCCAGCTCCTGCATCCCCCTCCATCCCCAGCTCCTGCATCCCCCCTCCATCTCCATCTCCTGCATCCCCCTCCATCCCCCAGCTCCTGCATCCCCCCTCCATCCCCAGCTCCTGCATCCCCCTCCATCGCCAGCTCCTGCATCCCCCCTCCATCCCCAGCTCCTATATCCCCCCTCCATCCCCAGCTCCTGTATCCCCCCCCATCCCCAGCTCCTGCATCCCCCCTCCATCCCCAGCTCCTGCATCCCCCCTCCATCGCCAGCTCCTGCATCCCCCCTCCATCCCCAGCTCCTGTATCCCCCCTCCATCCCCAGCTCCTGTATACCCCTCCATCCCCAGCTCCTGTATCCCCCTCCATCCCCAGCTTTTGAATCCCCCTCCATCCCCAGCTCCTGTATCCCCCTCCATCCCTAGCACCTGTATCCACCCTCCATCCCCAGCTCCTGTATCCCCCCCTCCATCCCCAGCTCCTGCATCCCCCTCCATCCCTAGCTCCTGTATCCCCCCTCCATCCCCAGCTCCTGTATCCCCCTCCATCCCCAGCTCCTGTATCCCCCCTTTATCCCCAGCTCCTGTACCCCCTCCATCCCCAGCTCCTGTTTCCCTCTCCATCCCCAGCTCCTGTATCCCCCCTCCATCCCCAGCTCCTGTATCCCCCCTCCATCCCCAGCTCCTGCATCCCCCCTCCATCCCCAGCTCGTTTATACCCCTCCATCCCCAGCTCCTGTTTCCCTCTCCATCCCCAGCTCTTGTATCCCCCCCTCCATCCCCAGCTCCTGTTTCCCTCTCCATCCCAAGCTCCTGTATCCCCCCTCCATCCCCTGTTCCTGTATCCCCCCTCCATCTCCAGCTCCTGTATCCCCCCTCCATCCCCAGCTCCTGTATCCCCCTCCATCCCCAGCTCCTGCATCCCCCTCCATCCCCAGCTCCTTTATACCCCTCCATCCCCAGCTCCTGTTTCCCTCTCCATCCCCAGCTACTGTATCCCCCCTCCAGCTCCTGTATCCCCCCTCCATCCCCAGCTCCTGTATCCCCTCCTCCATCCCTAGCTCCTGTATCCCCCCTCCATCCCCAGCTCCTGTATCCACCCTCCATCCCCAGCTCCTGTATCCCCCTCCATCCTCATCTCCTGTATCCCCTCCAACATCTCCAGCTCCTGTATCCCCCCTCCATCCCCAGCTCCTGTATCCCCCCTCTGTCCCCAGCTCCTGTATCCCCCCTCCATCCCCAGCTCCTGTATCCCCCCTCCATCCCCAGCTCCTGTATCCCCCTCCATCCCCAGCTCCTGTATCGCCCCTCCATCCCCAGCTCCTGTTTCCCCCCTCCATCCCCCAGCTCCTGTGTCCCCCCTCCATCCCCAGCTCCTGTATCCCCCTCCATCTCCAGCTCGTGTATCCCCCTCCATCCCCAACTCCTGTATCCCCCTCCATCCCCAGCTCCTGTATCCCCCCTCCATCCCCAGCTCCTTTATCCCCCTCCATCTCCAGCTCGTGTATCCCCCTCCATCCCCAGCTCCTGTATCCCCCTCCATCCCCAGCTCCTGCATCCACCCTCCATCCCCAGCTCCTGTATCCCCCCTCCATCCCCAGCTCCTGTATCCCTCCTCCATCCCCAGCTCCTGCATCCCCCCTCCATCCCCAGCTCCTGCATCCCCCCTCCATCTCCATCTCCTGTATCCCCCCTTTATCCCCAGCTCCTGTACCCCCCTCCATCCCCTGCACCTGTTTCCCTCTCCATCCCCAGCTCCTGTATCCCCCCTCCATCCCCAGCTCCTGTATCCCCCCTCCATCCCCAGCTCCTGTATCCCCCCTCCATCCCCAGGTCCTGTATCCCCCTCCATCCCCAGCTCCTGTATCGCCCCTCCATCCCCAGCTCCTGTTTCCCACCTCCATCCCCCAGCTCCTGTGTCCCCCCTCCATCCCCAGCTCCTGTATCCCCCTCCATCTCCAGCTCGTGTATCCCCCTCCATCCCCAGCTCCTGTATCCCCCTCCATCCCCAGCTCCTGTATCCCCCCCATCCCCAGCTTCTTTATCCCCCTCCATCTCCAGCTCGTGTATCCCCCTCCATCCCCAGCTCCTGTATCCCCCTCCATCCCCAGCTCCTGCATCCACCCTCCATCCCCAGCTCCTGTATCCCCCCTCCATCCCCAGCTCCTGTATCCCCCCTCCATCCCCAGCTCCTGTATCCCCCCTCCATCCCCAGCTCCTGCATCCCCCCTCCATCTCCATCTCCTGTATCCCCCCTTTATCCCCAGCTCCTGTACCCCCCTCCATCCCCTGCTCCTGTTTCCCTCTCCATCCCCTGCTCCTGTATCCCCCCTCCATCCCCAGCTCCTGTATCCCCCCTCCATCCCCAGCTCCTGTATCCCCCCTCCATCCCCAGCTCCTGTATCCCCCCTCCATCCCCAGCTCCTGTGTCCCCCCTCCATCCCCAGCTCCTGCATCCCCCCTCCATCCCCAGCTCCTTTATACCCCTCCATCCCCAGCTCCTGTTTCCCTCTCCATCTCCAGCTCCTGTATCACCCCCTCTATCTCCAGCTCCTGTAACCCCCCTCCATCCCCAGCTCCTGTATCCCCTCCTCCATCCCCAGCTCCTGTATCCCCCCTCCATCCCCAGCTCCTGTATCACCCCCTCCATCTCCAGCTCCTGTAACCCCCCTCCATCCCCAGCTCCTGTATCCCCCCCTCCATCCCCAGCTCCTGTATTCACCCTCCATCCCCAGCTCCTGTAACCCCCCTCCATCCCCAGCTCCTGTATCCCCCCTCCATCCCCAGCTCCTGTATCCCCCCTCCATCCCCAGCTCCTGTATCCCCCTCCATCCCCAGCTCCTGTATCCCCCTCCATCCCCAGCTCCTGTATCCCCTCCTCCATCCCCAGCTCCTGTATCCCCCCTCCATCCCCAGCTCCTGTAACCCCCCTCCATCCCCAGCTCCTGTATCCCCTCCTCCATCCCCAGCTCATGCATCCCCCCTCCATCCCCAGCTCCTGTTTCCCCCCTCCATCCCCAGCTCCTGTATCCCCCCTCCATCCCCAGCTCCTGTATCCCCCCTCCATCCCCAGCTCCTGCATCCCCCCTCCATCTCCATCTCCTGTATCCCCCCTTTATCCCCAGCTCCTGTACCCCCCTCCATCCCCTGCTCCTGTTTTCCTCTCCATCCCCAGCTCCTGTATCCCCCCTCCATCCCCAGCTCCTGTATCCCCCCTCCATCCCCAGCTCCTGTATCCCCCCTCCATCCCCAGCTCCTTTATCCCCCCTCCATCCCCAGCTCCTGTATCCCCCCTCCATCCCCAGCTCCTGTGTTCCCCCTCCATCCCCAGCTCCTGCATCCCCCCTCCATCCCCAGCTCCTTTATACCCCTCCATCCCCAGTTCCTGTTTCCCCCTCCATCTCCAGCTCCTGTATCACCCCCTCCATCCCCAGCTCCTGTATCCCCCCTCCATCCCCAGCTCCTGTATCCCCCCCTCCATCCCCAGCTCCTGTATCCACCCTCCATCCCCAGCTCCTGTAACCCTCCTCCATCCCCAGCTCCTGCATCCCCCCTCCATCCCCAGCTCCTGTATCCCCCCTCCATCCCCAGCTCCTGTATCCCCTCCTCCATCCCCAGCTCCTGTATCCCCCCTCCATCCCCAGCTCCTGTACCCCCCTCCATCCCCAGCTCCTGTATCCCCTCCTCCATCCCCAGCTCCTGTATCCCCCCTCCATCCCCAGCTCCTGCATCCCCCTCCATCCCCAGCTCCTGTATCCCCCTCCATCCCTAGCTCCTGTATCCCCCCTCCATCCCCAGCTTCTGTATCCCCCCTCCATCCCCAGCTCCTGTATCCCCCCTCCATCCCCAGCTCCTGTATCCACCCTCCATCCCCAGCTCCTGTATCCCCCTCCATCCCCAGCTCCTGTATCCCCCCCTCCATCCTCATCTCCTGTATCCCCTCCAACATCTCCAGCTCCTGTATCCCCCCTCCGTCCCCAGCTCCTGTATTCCCCCTCCATCCCCAGCTCCTGTATCACTCCTCCATCCTCAGCTCCTGTATCCCCCCTCCACCCCCAGCTCCTGTATCCCCCTCCTTCCCCAGCTCCTGTATCCCCCTCCATCCCCAGCTCCTGGATCCCCCTCCATCCCCAGCTCCTGTATCCCCCCTCCATCCCCAGCTCCTGTATCCCTCCTCCATCCCCAGCTCCCTTATGCCCCTCCATCCCCAGCTCCTGTATCCCCCCTCCATCCCCAGCTCCTGTATCCCCCTCCATCCCCAGCTCCTGTATCCCCCCTCCATCCCCAGCTCCTGTATCCCCCCTCCATCCCCAGCTCCTGTATCCCCCCTCCATCCCCAGCTCCTGTATCCCACCTCCATCCCCAGCTCCTGTATCCCCCTCCATCCTCAGCTCCTGTCTGTACTCTCATTTGGAAGTGTTGATGCCTCTTTATGTACTTACTGCATAAACACAAAGGCTGTGTAGATTATACAGTTATACACAGAACGCTGTGAGAGGCTCCTTAGATCAGACTAAACACATCTCTTGTATAACACTTTATGGTCCTGTATATTAGTTTCCAATTCATGAAATTGAAACCATAAGTTCTCTCCAGTATCTAGCATTTTCCAATATGGCTTGCAGTAGATGTGCCTCCCATCCTCAGCACCAGCGGGGCCCGTGGGTATAATACAATATGTTGTGTTAAACAAATGACATTTTGACTTTTCATATTAGTCAGTGTGTGTCACATCTGCCTTGTGTCTCACAGACTGTGGCTGTTCAGTGTCAGCTCTTGTCACTTGTCACAGCTCTGGAATGTAAGTGCTCAGCTCTCCTACAACTGGCCGTCCTTGGGAGAATTACAGCACCCTTCACCTCCATCGCAGCGTATAGTAGTAAGAAAGTTTACTTAAGTTTGACAACTATAGAGGTGCAGCCGCGCCTATAGATTCACACTGATGCACACATGGTTATGTACGTGTACAGGAGAGCAACTTCCTGCATCTTAAAGTACAACAGAGGAGACATTTAGGGGCTCATTCTGAGGTTCCACGCTTCTACGACCAAATGTGCGTCTTTAGCTGTAGTTACGTCTGTGCCTTTACGCTAATGCCAGCATCCACGCTTCCTCTGGTGTACACCCATGCCCCTTGATACACATTGAACATCTTGCAGTGATGTACTGCAGCTTGGTGACACACCCCTAATACTCCCTTAACACACCCTGGCCTGCCCAGGGCTGCCCACAGAAAGTGTAGGGCTTAGTACAGATGCAACAGGCAGGGTCCTCCACAACCTACCTCTAGCCCCCATCCCAGTGGTCAGGGCTGTCATCAGGGGGGGGGGGACTGCGGGGACTCCAGTCCCGGCCCCAGACAGAAAGGGAGCCCAGGACTGGAGTTTATAAAGTATAATTTGTCATAAACAACGTTCACATTTCCCTTGAGGTTGAGTAGTGCGGCCAGTGCTGATGACACGGGTCTCACCAGGCACCCCAGTTGTTCGAGAAAGGGAAGGAGGGCCCAGGGCCGCCAAGAGAAATCCTGGGCCCCGGTACAACAACTTCCTGGGGCCCCACGGACGAAACTCCCCGCGGACCCATTGTTACACCACTGCTTACAAGGTGGATACAGGGACAAAGATTTACACCATAATGCCTATTACACATATCACACACCCATTACATATTATACCACATGCCATAATGCTCATTACATGTTATGCCACACACCGTAGTGGGAAGTACACATTATGCCATACACCGTAATACCTATTACATATTTTACCACATGCTATTATGCCCATTACATGTTATTCCACACACCGTAATGCTCCTTGCATATTAGGGGGTTAGCATTCTCTTTGCCATGGGATTAACCTGCTCTGCAAGGGGATCACATTCTCTGCCAGGGGTTAACATGCTCTTTGGCATGTGATTAACCTGCTCTGCCAGGAGGTACATGCTCTGCCAGGGGTTAACATGCTCGTTGCCATGGATTAACATGCTCTGCCATGGGCTACATGCTTTTCCAGGGGTTATCATGCTCGATGTCATGGAGTTACAGTACATGCTCTGTCAGGGGTTACATGCTGACTTCCAGAGTTGGATCTCAGCCCCAGCAGCATGCAGGGAGGCAGCAGACACAGAGCAACCAGCCACCCACCTTCCATCTTGGAACACAGTGACCTGGACATCCGTGGCACCTGCTGCTGCTGGTGGCGGCTGGGATAGGAATGTGGGGAGTAGGGTGGGCTGCGATTCTGCGGAGTGGGTGGTACTACCATGGAAGGTTGCCTGTCTCTGACCCAGTTCCTCCCAGCACCCAGAGACTACCTACCCTACGTATCCTCCTCTCGCGGAGCCACGGTAAACTCCTGTCACATGGCTGGCTCTCAGCAGGCCCTGGAGTGCCTCAAAAGGACCTCTGTGATGCTGCTGCCCCCATGCAGGCCCACGTCTGCCCACATCCGCAATCCCAATGCCGCCGCTGAACAGCTGACTCCGGCACACTCAGACCCACCAAATAAAAAAAGAACTGTGTGTCCAGACCAGGGCCCCACTGACAGGCCCGGGCCCGGGTAAAGTGTACCTGCTCCCCCCCCCCCCCCTCTCGGCACCCCTGGGAGGGCCCTGCCCATTTTGTCAGTCCCCAGCCCCGCAATTTGTGATGGCAGCCCTGCCAGTGGTTGCATAGATGTAGCATGGAGTCCTGGCCATAATTGCCTACCTTGAGAGTCTCCTCTCCAAGAGAAGCCCATGGAAGAGACTCTGCAGCTTTTCCGGGGGGCAGAGATGGGGCTTGCCCCATTCTAGCAATTGCCATGATTTGTTGCTCTCCGGGAGCGGGTGGTACTAAATGACACGATTTGCATCATTTCAGCCACGCCCCCTCCCCAAAGAGCCAAGTATGATGGTATTTGGCCGGCAGAGGGAGGAAGGGGAGGTGCGTTCTGTGGGGCAGCGTTTACTTGTTCAGACTGAATCGTTCCCTCTGTCTGCTCTGTTGCAGAACCTATAACCTATAATTGTAGGTGGGGCCTACAGACAGTGGGGCCCACCGAGGGTTTCAATACACACCCCGCAGTACGTGTTCATAGATTACATTGTCTGATATTGGCAGCGCTTGCTCATTACAGGATTACGTTATGCCGATTACAAGAGGGGGTTGGCCGAATAGTTCCAGGTGATCAGTCTTCAGACGTGACTTTGCAATGAGTTTATAATACTTGTTTATGTTACAAGGAGAGCACTCTGGGAACTATTTCTCCAAACTACATTCCTGCAATGTCAGCTCCCAAGTAGAATACAACATATGATTATTTGTCCGTCAAAGTGCACAGGAAAAATAATAAAAAAAACAATAATTTGCATATTACTTTATAATGAACTGGATTATAAAAAAAATAAATAGAAATGTAAAGAGATCCATTTTAGGCTCAGACCATCTGTACGCAGATCTTATTGTAACCTATCATACAAACTCATGAGCAGTTTAGTCATCTACATAAGATTTTGGGGTATATATTGACTTTTTTTTTTCAAAAACAGTTTTTATTTTTCCGGATACTGAAAATTCCTCTTCATCGCAATTTACGACAGTAAGGGATCTGTGTTCCTAATTCAGCCTGGATTGCAATTGACAGTGAGCAGTAAACTGCCGCCCAGACCAAGGGGGATATTCTCTAAGCTTTTTTACCGCATTTTGGGATGCTGTAAGCATCCCCCGCCGGGTTACCGCGGCGGGGGGCATCGCCAGAAAAATCTGGCGATGCCCCGTAGAAGCCAATGGCTACCGCAACCCTCTGCCGCCCCGCGCCGACCCGCACGGACCCCCGCCGCCCCGCATCGCCCCCTCACCTGTGTCCGGGCAGCACAGCGCAGTGCTGCCCGGACCTGTGACTTCCTCCCTGCACTGATCCTCTTCCGGGTGCAGGGAGAAGGAGAGCCCGGCACAGCAGCAGCGCCGGGTGTGTGAGGGAGGGGGGAGCCGCCTGGACCTGCTGGGACCCGGCGACTCTCACCGCAAAGGACAGCTCTTAACGCAAGAGCTGTCCTTTGCCTTAATTATCGCATATGTTAGAACATATGGGATATTTATAATTGAGAGGCGAAGGGGGGCGGAGATTCTTAGAGAATCTCCCCCCAAAAGAGAAAACCCCCTGTGCAAATTTGTGAATGGATCGCAGATCACTATCCACTTGCAGATCCATTCACAAATCCCAGAACATCGGAGACTCATGTTCTGAGTCTTCCGGTAATCTGCGACTGAGACGGGCTGGAAGAGGTCAGCGCTTATGTCAGAGACCCTCCCCAAAATCCCCCATGATCAGGAAGAAGTAGGGATAGCCGCCGACCATCGATGATTCATGTGGACAATGCTGAATGCTTTTCCCTCCATCGACGGCCCACACCAGTACTGCGCATGCACTTACATCCGTCGATACGTGTTCAAATGTATATCACAGGGGAGGGACCTACGGATCCCTCTCCCGAAGTAATTTGCGTAGTGTGCAGCCCATTGGCTACAATAGTTCATGTTAAGCCCTCCCAGACCCATGTGACATGCCGTTGTAAATTCAGGCCACAAATGGCGAAATACATCTGCACTCGGAATTGTGTCTATCAAGCTCCGCTGGGACTTGTAGTTCCACAGAAGCTGAATCATTACTGCGCACGACACCACACTGCATTCTCCCTTATGGAAATGAATGGAATTAAAGTACAAAGGCAGCGGATCCAGGCCGGCACTTAGGATGCCAGCGAGCGTCTGTGTTTACGTGTGTGAGAGACACTTGATAGGAAGAGACTGGAAAGTGTTTATAGTAGAGGAAAAGCCTCTGATATTCAGTCACCAAGGAGACAATTAATTTGCTGGAGAGACAGTTACAGGGCTGCCCACGTGTCAGCAGGCCGGCTATTTACTGACGTCTTCCTGGCCTGTTGTGTTTGCTTACAAGTGCTGGAGAGAACACTATAGACGAGCTGTAGATTGTTTTACCACCGCCAGTAGCAGCCTAATGAGTTGTGTGCTGAGGAGTTGTGACATTATTGCTCCCATGTTGTTGTAGTAATATAATAAGAGGCTGTTTATTATGTAGCAGTGACAATCCCGTGTGTGTATTGTCCTGATCACTTTACTACCTAATGACCACTTTAAAGCTTAAAGGGCCTGCTCTTTCCTCTCCTCCGCTGCACAGGGGATCCTGTTGTATGGTCTGCACAGAATTGCTGTGTGCTGGACTGCCATTAGGCATTGTGGGGCCCGGGACTGGGAAAATAGGCAGATCCCTCCCCCTTCTCAACCACCCTGCCTCTATTCACCGCAGGCAGGAGGGACCCCCAACTCGTCTTTTCAACCCAGCTTTTGCTTGTGTGTGATAAGGGAGGTGCTTAAAGGACTATTTTTTTCTGCATGTTATATAAAGTGTGCATGACCACGCCTCCTACAATTAGACCACACCCCTTGAAAAGTACCTGGGCACAGCCCGGCTCTCTACTGCCCTGGTCTGCCCCACATCATTAGGAAATGGGAGGAATTTGTAAAGGCTGACTACTCTTTCAGGGGTCCAGGGTCTTTCCGGGTCTCCCTGATGTTTTTAGGATGTAGGTATGTCCCCATCATAGCTGTGCACATGGGGGGTGCTATGGGTTTCCAGACACCCCCTAATGATCAGCACACCCAGGAACTGCCCGCCCGTTACCCAGACTATGCAGAAGAGTAAGGTGCCACAGTTATCAGGGAGCTGACACTGTCTTCTCCATTGCTGTCAGCACCCTGTTTACTATGGTACCTTACTGTGCACTGCCATTTGCAGTAATGGGGAATTGGGGACAGCCGGGCAGAGAGTGGTGGACAGCCCGGTTGTATCAGAGCAGGTACGTGGCTCATGAGCCAATCGGAGCTTGCAGTCCAGTAGCCAATCAGGTTTGCCAGTGGTGGCATGGTCCTACTCTGATACAACCAGGCTGCCTACCGCTCTGCAAGAATTTAATGGCAACGAGCATGTAATCCCCTCGGCAACAAGCATTTAAATTCCCCATGTGCATTTAGCTCCCCTGCAATGAGCATGTGGCATAATGTGTAATGGGCATCACGGTGTGTGGCATAATGTGTAATGGGCATCCCCCTATTTGGCATATTGTAATTTGCATTACAGTGTGTGGCATAATGTGTAATGGGCATCATGGTGTGGCATTATGTGCAGTGGGTATTACGGTGTGTGGCATAATGTGAAATGGGCATTATGGTGTGTGGCATTATGTGTATTGGGCATTATGGTGTGTGGCATCATGTGTAATGGGCATTATGGTATAAATTTTTGCAATTCACCTTTTGTGCGCACTGTTTCTATTTTTAGTGTGTGTGTGTGTGTGTGGGGGGGGAATGATTCATTCTGAAGCCCATATACAGAAATAAGTCACCTTCTAGTTAGTTTGCATTGATGGCCAGTAGGTGGTTATAGGCCCGACCCTCCAATGGTGGACCCCATAATATAATGGGCTGTGCACGCCGCTGCTCCCCATGTTTGTGTGGGCTTCCTCTCCAGGTGCCCCAGTGTCTGCCTGCACTCAGTATGGAGTGTACTGGGATTTCACCTGAAATCTTCATGTAGCCTAAGCAGGTCATTTGCAGGATTTCCTTATGTATGCAGAGGTGTGGTCAGGTTTGCTTACTCCCATAGACAGGTGTGGTCAAGTTTGATTTATCCCATAGACAGAAATCCTGAAAACATGACCTGTTGGAGGAAATTGAGAGACACTTGATAGGAAGAGACTGGAAAGTGTTTATAGTAGAGGAAAAGCCTCTGATATTCAGTCACCAAGGAGACAATTAATTTGCTGGAGAGACAGTTACAGGGCTGCCCACGTGTCAGCAGGCCGGCTATTTACTGACGTCTTCCTGGCCTGTTGTGTTTGCTTACAAGTGCTGGAGAGAACACTATAGACGAGCTGTAGATTGTTTTACCACCGCCAGTAGCAGCCTAATGAGTTGTGTGCTGAGGAGTTGTGACATTATTGCTCCCATGTTGTTGTAGTAATATAATAAGAGGCTGTTTATTATGTAGCAGTGACAATCCCGTGTGTGTATTGTCCTGATCACTTTACTACCTAATGACCACTTTAAAGCTTAAAGGGCCTGCTCTTTCCTCTCCTCCGCTGCACAGGGGATCCTGTTGTATGGTCTGCACAGAATTGCTGTGTGCTGGACTGCCATTAGGCATTGTGGGGCCCGGGACTGGGAAAATAGGCAGATCCCTCCCCCTTCTCAACCACCCTGCCTCTATTCACCGCAGGCAGGAGGGACTCCCAACTCGTCTTTTCAACCCAGCTTTTGCTTGTGTGTGATAAGGGAGGTGCTTAAAGGACTATTTTTTTCTGCATGTTATATAAAGTGTGCATGACCACGCCTCCTACAATTAGACCACACCCCTTGAAAAGTACCTGGGCACAGCCCGGCTCTCTACTGCCCTGGTCTGCCCCACATCATTAGGAAATGGGAGGAATTTGTAAAGGCTGACTACTCTTTCAGGGGTCCAGGGTCTTTCCGGGTCTCCCTGATGTTTTTAGGATGTAGGTATGTCCCCATCATAGCTGTGCACATGGGGGGTGCTATGGGTTTCCAGACACCCCCTAATGATCAGCACACCCAGGAACTGCCCGCCCGTTACCCAGACTATGCAGAAGAGTAAGGTGCCACAGTTATCAGGGAGCTGACACTGTCTTCTCCATTGCTGTCAGCACCCTGTTTACTATGGTACCTTACTGTGCACTGCCATTTGCAGTAATGGGGAATTGGGGACAGCCGGGCAGAGAGTGGTGGACAGCCCGGTTGTATCAGAGCAGGTACGTGGCTCATGAGCCAATCGGAGCTTGCAGTCCAGTAGCCAATCAGGTTTGCCAGTGGTGGCATGGTCCTACTCTGATACAACCAGGCTGCCTACCGCTCTGCAAGAATTTAATGGCAACGAGCATGTAATCCCCTCGGCAACAAGCATTTAAATTCCCCATGTGCATTTAGCTCCCCTGCAATGAGCATGTGGCATAATGTGTAATGGGCATCACGGTGTGTGGCATAATGTGTAATGGGCATCCCCCTATTTGGCATATTGTAATTTGCATTACAGTGTGTGGCATAATGTGTAATGGGCATCATGGTGTGGCATTATGTGCAGTGGGTATTACGGTGTGTGGCATAATGTGAAATGGGCATTATGGTGTGTGGCATTATGTGTATTGGGCATTATGGTGTGTGGCATCATGTGTAATGGGCATTATGGTATAAATTTTTGCAATTCACCTTTTGTGCGCACTGTTTCTATTTTTAGTGTGTGTGTGTGTGTGTGTGGGGGGGGAATGATTCATTCTGAAGCCCATATACAGAAATAAGTCACCTTCTAGTTAGTTTGCATTGATGGCCAGTAGGTGGTTATAGGCCCGACCCTCCAATGGTGGACCCCATAATATAATGGGCTGTGCACGCCGCTGCTCCCCATGTTTGTGTGGGCTTCCTCTCCAGGTGCCCCAGTGTCTGCCTGCACTCAGTATGGAGTGTACTGGGATTTCACCTGAAATCTTCATGTAGCCTAAGCAGGTCATTTGCAGGATTTCCTTATGTATGCAGAGGTGTGGTCAGGTTTGCTTACTCCCATAGACAGGTGTGGTCAAGTTTGATTTATCCCATAGACAGAAATCCTGAAAACATGACCTGTTGGAGGAAATTGAGGACTGAAGTTGTGTTAGGTACCGTGATAGGGTTCTTATGGGCCATTCAGTTCTGTTTGTTCTGGGTCCCAATTAGGCCCCATGTTCGATAGTGGGGGGGGGGGGGGGGGGGGGTTGCGAATGTGCAAAAATGCGCATGCGCAAAACCCAGAAGCGAACGGCTTTGGCGAGTTTTATACTCAATGGGCCGTTCGCTCCAGGAGGGGCGGAATGGGGGCAGGCAGGCATGCTTTCTATGGGCATCCCCTGCACATGCTGGCATGACGATGCCTACTTGGGGCATGCAGCTGATGTCACCAGACATCAGTGTCCATTCCCTTTTGAAACGGCATCTTATTGGCCAAATTTACCCTGTTCCAAGTGAACATGAATGCGGGCCTAAATCGCAGGGATCAGAAGCTGAAGAATAACGACTTCAATCTCAGTGGTGCGGCTTAATGATTGCATTTGGCTGCATTGTATAGACAGATAACTGCAGCCTTTACATGTAAATCACTGCTCGGGTAAGGACAATAAGGGGGATGATGATAACCAATCAGCAGGTACATAATGCAATCACTGGCCGGGTCTTCTCATTGTAATGCCGGATAGGGGACCTTTTGTAGAAATACAAACACAAATATTCTTAAAAATATTACATAACAGTTAGAAAAAGTGCCGGACAAATAAAAGTGGTGTAACATCACTCAAAATCACGCATCATTTTAGCTCCACCCATAGCCGCGGACCCGCAAAAATATGTATTTCGTGCAGGACGGAAGGGGGGTGCAGGGGACTGCGTGGCCAATGCGGGATGATTGCCCACATTCCCCTGGGGCCAGGAAGGGGGACTCGATTTTCGGGAGCCTCCCGGCTATACTGGGAGGGTGGGTAAGTCTGCCCTAACTGTGCAGAGTTTGTATATTCTCCCCGTGCTTGCGTGGGTTTACTCCGGGTACTCCGGTTTCCTCCCACAATCCAAACATATACTGGTAGGTTAATTGGCTTCCAACAAAATTAACCCTAGAATGTCTGTGTGTGCGCGTACATGTGGTAGGGAATATAGAGTGTAAGCTCCGCTGGTGCAGGGACTGATGTGAATGTTCAACTATACTCTGTACAGCGCTGCGGAATATGTGTGCGCTATATAAGAAACTGCTAATAAATAAATAATAAATAGATATACACGCAATGTGACCTGTGAACAGAGAACTAACCACAGCAAACTCACTCGCCTTAATACATAAGTTAAATAAGAATTAATGAATAAATAAATACGGTTTTGGGTTAAGGATTGATAGATGCATTCAAGTTTGCGCCCACCATCAAGGGCCCCCCGTTCACTGCAAGTCCTAAGATGCCCATACGCTTTGGCCAATTTCATCCGATTACGATGCATCGGGCCGAATGGCAATTCACATGTGTTTTTTTACCTCTGGATTTGATCTGATGCGTGGTCCCATGCGCATCGAATAGAAGGTGGTACGGTCTGTGTTACAGATGGGGGGGGATCAGTTGTTAGACAGTCATTAGGTCCACACCATTAGGTCGACATGCATTTAGGTCGACATGTGTATATGTCGACATGCAGGAAGGTCGACATGAGTCTAGGTCTACATGGGATAGGTCTACAGGGTCATAACTTCGTCAGGGTCATTAGGTCGACATGGGCATGGTTGACAGTGAAAAACTCAACATTGGGGTTTTTTTTCACCCTTATGTCCTAGTTGATGGTAGGGCAGGAAATACCGCCTGTCGGCACACCGAAACGTACCACCAGCGAGCCATGCAAGGGGACTTGCATGGCTCGCTGCCCTCGCATTGCTTCGGGCACGGTGCCTTGCAAAGCTCGGGCACACTATTTTAGGTACTTGTTTCCTAGAACAGCCACACTGATTTTGATCGGGTCGGAAAAATCGCGTCGATCGCATCGCATGCGACCAAATCGCATGCCATGCGACCGACGCGATGGACCCGATTTTTACATTGATTCAAATGTGAGTAGGGTCCCTGGGACCCTATTTTACATTGGATTCAATGTAAAATTGTACCCAGACCCCAATTTTAACCCCCCTGATGGCTAAAATGCCCCCATTGTGAACTGCATACCACGATCGACGCCAACCCGAAGCGTGGCGAGCCCGCGAGGGGTGGCGGTACGCGTCCTCCAACCTTTTCATACCCCCACTATCCACGTCGGGAGTTGGAGTTGAGAATATAAAGTGTGGCGAGCGCAGCAAGCCACCGAGCCCGAAGCGTGGCGAGCGCAGCGCGCCCCGCGAGGGGACGCGCATAACTTCACAGGTATATGCGTCCCCTCGCGGGGCTCGCTGCGCTCGCCACGCTTTGGGCACGGTGGCTCGCTGCGCTCGCCACACTATATGTAATCAACTCCACACCGACGTGGATAGTGGGGGTATGAAAAGGTCGGAGGACGCGCACCCCCACCCCTCGCGGGCTCGCTGCGCTCGCCGCGCTTCAGGTTGGCATTTATCGTGGGGTGCCGTTCACAATGGGGGGGCATTAATTAATTAATAGCCATGATGGGGGCATATACAATGAGAAATGGCCCATATTGGGCCATTTCCCATTGTTTGCTATGTAAAATGTAGTTAATCGCGTCCATCGCATCTTGTGCCATTATAAGACCGACGCGATCAACGCGATTACAATGTTAAAAATATTTTAACATTGAACCCTATGGCAAAATTGCGTTGATCGCGTCGGTCGCGTCGCGTGCCATGTTAGTGCACGCGACCGACGCGATCAACGCGATTTTGCCTTTGCCGGCAAAATGGACCTGATTTCAAAGGAAATCGGGTCCATCGCGTTAGTCGTGTACCTTAACTTAAGGTGCACGATTACTAACGATTGTGGCCGTGCTAGGAAACAAGTACCCTATGTTTTTCTCCCACCACA
Organism: Crinia signifera; assembly: GCF_055691185.1. Lineage (NCBI taxonomy): Eukaryota > Metazoa > Chordata > Amphibia > Anura > Myobatrachidae > Crinia > Crinia signifera. The sequence goes on along the minus strand of NC_139219.1, from coordinate 322,013,757 downwards.
CCCCGACTGGCATGAAATTCCGCCAGTCGGCACATGTCGGCTTAAAAAAACAGTAAAAAAAAAACATGTCGCTCTAATGACCCTGTTGACCTAATGACCCATGTCGCCCTAATGGCCCTGTCGACCTAACCCATGTCGACTTAATGACCCTGTCGACCTAACCCATGTCGACCTAAAGTCTTGTCGACCTTACTGCATGTCGACCTAAACTCATGTCGACTTAAACTTTTTTTTTTCTTTGAAACCGACTTGTTTCTACTTTACCCTCCCAGTGGATGTGTCAGCAGGAATATAATAGTGTGCAGGGTACAGCGGAACCACTACACGGTGTCCAAGCTATGTCGACATAGACACCCAAGAAAAAATAGAAAATCATGTCTGCTTTTTAACCTTTTGGCAGATTAAGTGTCAGCATTTTAAATGTCGACATTTGATCATGTCAGTATTTTGACCATGTCGGTATTTTGACCATCGCCCAGTGGTGGTCGGTATTTTCACCATTTGGATTTTCACTGTAGGTAAATCATACTGAACCCGTAAGATATCTAGAAGATACTGTGCTACTGACCCTTGTGGCGAATGTATTATTTTCTTTTGTCTTTCCAGCAGGATGGCCTCTTGTTGTTCCGGTCTCTTTCTTATTGCTGCAACATATATATATATATATATATATATATATATATATATATATATATACTTCATTCTAGTGATGTTAAGTGCATTTGGTAAACACTAATCTCCTATGTTTGCATTTATTTCTAAATGTTTACAAATATGACAGATACTTAGTAAATATTTACAGGCACTTAAGCTGCCCATACACGGTCCGTTTAAGGGCTGTTTCACACAGTACGGTTCCTGCCGCACGGTGAAATCCCGTACGGTCAGGGAGCCGCGCCGCACTCAGAATTTTATAATGGCAGGGATGGCCACAGCCCGGCAGCCGTCCCTTCCAGTGGGGGGATCCGGCTGCAGCCGTGCGGCCGGGCCGTGGCCGTCCCGTGTGAATGGACACAATAGTGTCCATTCACAACTGCTGAGTGCGGCACGGCTCCCTGGCCGTACGGGATTTCACCGTGCGGCAGGAACCGTACTGTGTGAAACAGCCCTAACGGTTTGGGACTTATATAGTACACATCGCATCGCATTGCATGCCTTGTGCATGCAATGCAATGCGATGTGATAACCAGCTAGTACAAATAGTATGTGCAGCACATAGTTTTTGTACCGTACGATGAGATGTGCGAGAGCGCGCATCTCATAGTACAGAACGGACGATCCGGGAACGGACCGTCTATGGGCAGCTTTAGGGGTATTTAGGGAATGTTTACAGCAATAACCAATACATAATTAATATTTAGCGTTCCATCATTTGCAGTTCAGCTATGCATGTTTAGTTGGCACAACACTCCATTTAAGTCCAACGCACAGGACAGCAGAGCATACATTTACTAAAGCTTCTAAAAAGGAAAAATGGTGTTGTTACCTATGGCAACCAACCAGATTCTACCTTTTATTTCTATATTGCATTCTAGAAAATGTTAGACATAATTTGTTTGTTACTATTGGCAATACCCATACTTCCCTACCTGACCCTCTCCATGAGGGAGAAAATGCTCTGTTCCTGGACTTTCCTGGTAATGCAGGATTGCCAGCACCTGTGGTGACACCTTTCTTATGAGTTAACCTGTTCAACACCGGTTCAACAGGAGCACGGTATATCAGGACTGTATACCAGGACTAGAGCAGGACTGTATATCAGGAATGTATACCAGGACTAGAGCAGGACTGCATAACAGGACTAGAGCAGGACTGTATACCAGGACTTATATATCAGGAATAGAGCAGGATTGTATATCAGGACTAGAGCAGGACTGTATACCAGGACTAGAGCAGGATTGTATATCAGGACTAGAGCAGGACTGTATACCAGGACTAGAGCAGGACTGTATACCAGGACTAGAGCAGGACTGTATACCAGGAAAAGAGTAGAACTGTAGACAAACTCTAGAGCAGGAATGTATATCAGGAATAGAGCAGGATTATATATCAGGGATAGAGCAGGACTGTGTACTAGGACTAGAGCAGGACTGTATGGCAGGACTAGAGCAGGACTGTATGCCAGGACTAGAGCAGGACTGTATGCCAGGACTAGAGCAGGACTGTATGCCAGGACTAGAGAAGGACTGTATATCAGGACTATAGCAGGACTGTATATCAGGACTAGAGCAGGACTGTATACCAGGACTAGAGTAGAACTGTAGACAAACTCTAGAGCAGGACTGTATATCAGATATAGAGCAGGAATGTATATCAGGGATAGAGCAGGGCTGTATACCAGGACTAGAGCAGGACTGTATGCCAGGAATAGAGCAGGACTGTATAACAGGACTAGAGCAGGACTGTATGCCAGGACTAGAGCAGGACTGTATGGCAGGACTAGAGCAGGACTGTATGCCAGGACTAGAGCAGGACTGTATGCCAGGACTAGAGCAGGACTGTGTGCCAGGAATAGAGCAGGACTGTATAACAGGACTAGAGCAGGACTGTATGGCAGGACTAGGACAGGACTGTATACCGGGACTAGAGCAAGACTGTATACCAGGACTAGAGCAGAACTGAGTAACAGGACTGTATGGCAGGACTAGGACAGGACTGTATACCATGACTAGAGCAGGACCGTATGCCAGGACTAGAGCAGGACTATGTGCCAGGACTAGGATAGGACTGAGTACTGACAACAGCCAATTCTAAACGGTGGTCACAATGTCTGTTCAGTATACCAACGTCGGCATCTTGACTGCCTTCAGAAGACTTCAGAACTTTAAGTTTCAGGATGCTGGTGCTGGAATACTGTCAGCTGGCATCCCAATCTGTATCAGGGAGCAGGTGGCCTGGGAAGGGGGTTAGGTTTAGGCATTGGTGTGGGGATTTAGGGCTAGGTTTAGGGGGAGGGGAAGGTCATGATTAGGCTGCCACTAGGTTTGCCTTGTTTTACAGTCTCCTCTCCAGGAGAAGCCCGAAGAGGAGACTGTCATCAGAACTACAGGGGGTGGGGCCTGATATCATTGTCATCAAGCCCTGCCCCCAGTCCTACAAATATCAGGATTTCTCAGAGGAGAGGGTAGGGCTAAAATGATGTCATTTTAGCCCCACCCCTCCCCAAAAAGAAACAAATAGCGGTATTTAAATACTGGGACTGAGGGTGAGTGGGTGGGCCTGACGGAATCCGGAAGGTTTGCCCACTTTTCCAGGGGGCTGGGAGGGGGACCCAATTTCCGGGATCCTCCCTGCCAATCCGGGAGGGTAGGCAACCCTGGCTGTAGTCCTGGAGAGGTGTTGGAACTCATTTCCCTCTGCCAACTACCTCCCTCCCCTCTCCACATTAGGCATAGCCGGGGCCAGTGGTAGGGTGTTTGGTACAACCCCCCCCCCCCCCTACAAACTATGTGCAGGGCCAAGGCAGCAGTAGAACTAGTTCCACCTCACCATAACAGGTGGTGGAACTCAGGGGTAGATTTATTAAGCCTGGTGAAGTGGTAAAGTGGCTGGTACTTTATCACCGGCCCATCGGCCCCTAATTGGTAAGTGAAAGGTGGGTTTCAAAAATTGCAGTTAGAAGTTGATTCGCTGCTCGTTATCACTGGCCACTGTATTACTGCAGCTCCTATTCCCCCCCCCCCCACACACACACTTTAACCCCCAGGCTGCTGGGAGGGGGCGGTTTGTGCTTGTGGGCACAGGGCTAAAGGAAAGTGGGGGTGGAGCTTACAAGCAGGGGTGTAACTAGATGCTCATAGCCCCTATAGTTAAAGTTTGTAACGGCCCCTATTTACCAGCAGATACTGGAAATTTTAGATAACACATCTAACTTACAGAGGAAAGATGGCCCCCCAAAGCTCCGGGCCCCATAGCAGCTGCACCCCCTGCACCTATGGTAGTTAGTTACACCCTTGCTTACAGAATAAGGGAGAGTTGGAGGGGGCACAGGGCTTAGGGAGTGCTGGGGCGATGGGGGGGGGGGGTGAGAGCTGAGGTGAGGGGGTACAGTAAGAGCTTTGGGGTGTGGGGTGGTTTAGGGAGAGCTGGTGGTGGGGGGGGGGTTGGGAGCCGGGGGAATTTGGTCTCAGTCCAGGCCCTGCTGTCAGTGTCTCCTCCGGCCTTACTGCGTGTTCCTGCCTCTTCCCCTCTCTGTCTCCTATCCTGAGAGGGATCTGCAGGGGAACGGGGTCTCCCTGGGCTCTGACCCCAGCGCCGGAGTGTCTGAGAGCGGCTGGCAGGAAGAGACACCCCGGCTCCTGCAGCCTCAGCCTCCCCCTAACCTCTATGTACTAAGCGGCGCTGTCACCCCGCACCTCATTAATATTGCACTGATGTGTCATACATCACCCGCTGCGGGTCTGGCATCATGCACAGTCATACAAAAATAATAATAATAATAATTATAAAATATATATATATATATATATATATATATGTACTTGTATGATATTATGTGTGTGCATATATATATATATATATATATATATATATATACACAATTGTATGATCGTGTGTGTGTGTGTGTGTATATATATATATATATATATACGCATCTAATCGTACGTACGTACACACACACACACACACACACACAATCATACACTTGTATATATATATATATATATATATATATATATATATATATATATATATATATATATATATATATATATACACATACATACATATCTTATAATTTGTCCGGGAAGTGTGCCTAGTGCAATGCTTGTCACCTTCCTCCGAGTGCATTTTCTTACTCATTATTATACCTAATATCATCCACTTGCAACATATAACACACATAATACACACACACACACACACACACACACACACACACAATCATACAGTTGTATATATAACACACATAATACACATGCAATGGTATAAAAGTTATATGTTATATGTATAAGGTACACGTATAGTTATGTGATCCAGAGCCGTAGCCTTCATACCGATGGGTGTTTGTATATTTACATTTTTTTTTTTTTTTTTTTATTTGTATTGATTTATGTTATTTTTTATACGTAGGGGAGGTGGCACACATACTTATATATCATAGCAGGTTGTGTGTGTGTATTTACAATCCTGATACACACCCCGAGACAAGTATAATATAATATATTGTCTCATGTGCGCTAAACACCGTCTATTTTACGTACTTTCCTTTTAAAATAATCGAAAATATCGACAGAGTAATGAATACATTTCTGGACGAGTTTATTGTCTGGATTGGATTCTAGTTTATCAATCGTAACATGACGGTTTTAAAATCATAAATTATGCTGATGGATTTTTAAAATATCACAAAGCTAACCAGACTAGATGGTCAAGTGGTTCTTATCTGCCGTCACATTCTATGTGTATAATGTGAATTTTATATATATATATATATATAGTATTATTTTTATAATAGCTTTATTTTTGCATTTTTTTACAGTTAAACGGAAATGATACATTACACAAAAGTGATACTGACAGCATATAAATACAGAGGAAAGGGAAATTAATACATCACCGGAAATAATACATTTTATAGCCCTGCCAAATATATTCAGTTATGCTAAATTCACATTACATATATCAACTTGTTTTACAGAATACATTAGTTAATAATAATAATAATAATAATAATAATAATAATAATAATTTTAGTTTATGGGGGAATAATTATTCTTTACAGCCAAGTGGAATTAAAGTTACATTATTCACAACGCATAGTGCAGCTCGGAATCGATTTTCATTTTCAATCGTATTGAGATGATACTGTAATAATTGTGTAATTAATGGTGATCCTTTATTTCACCGCCACAGTGACACAATAGTGAGTGACACACTCACACATGCTGTGTAATAGGTCTCAGTAGCTGAGTGGATTTCCACACCACTGATATTCGGATGATTTCAGTCCATTCAGTTCCTGGTGTCCCACATAAGGAGTTGCTGTGTGTTATTGTCAGTGTAATCCCATGTACAGTACCAGTATCCTCATCCCACAGTGAGGACACATACTGTATAAGTCCCACAATCATGCACATAATACATAGGGGAGATACAGAGGTCATCGGAGTTTAGTAAATATTCTGCACAGAGCCAAAACTGCAGTAATTCCAATGATAGATTATTATTTGATCAGCCATTGTTAAGCCTGATTAGATTTGCTAAAGATCAGAGTTCTGCAACTGCTGCAGCCCAGCTACTGAAGAACTACAAGGTCCAGCATGCTGGAGGGCACAAACAGTTGTAGGTGCATTACACAGATGACCTTTTTGATGTGCTTCCCTATCTATGTGGGGAGTAATGGGGGCAGGAGGATTTACAGGAGGAGCAGGTAGCTGGGACTGTGTAGACCCCTCAGTACCCCACACACTCCGTCTTCATTGCAGCACAGCCTGTGAGATCACTGTCAGGATAAACACTTGTGACATGTGTTTGGACAGTGTCTCTGAAGTTGTGACATTACCCCCTGAGATAAGTAATGTAAGAGAGCCTGTAACTGCACCACTCAGCCCCCCCCCCCTCCTTACCCCCCCCCCCCCCCCACCCTACCAGCTCGGCAAGGGGATCCCCTCCCCCAGACAGACTGCACCTGACTGCCATTGGTTTGTTATACTTATATTGTGGCATATATATATATATATATATATATATATATATATATATATATATTCCTAACGAAAAGAGCACTCAGGAGAGTGTACTCCATCTCTCCTTTTTATATTTGCATTTCTGTGTGAATTATAATTCACACACTTGCTCCGGTGTAATATACGTGGCTGACGTGTTACACCACATACAATAACACAATAATAGTGAATAGAGAAGGGACCCTAATGACAGGTCCTATATGCAGTTCCCCAGCTGCCTAGAAATACACTATATGCTGATTACACAGAGGAATAGCGGGCGTGCTCAGTCTGCCTCTGTGTCTGTGCCTCTCACCAATGCACATCCAGCATTATACAGATCTACAATCATATCGATGTCTATTAATCGGGACTTGTTTTATATATAAACTATATAGATCACTGTGCACATCTGTATTGGCTACATACACATCCTATGCTGTGCAGTGAGTGGATGGTGTGGATATTATTATTATTCCTGTACACAAAGCTGTGGATTATGTACTTGCTTGGAGTACATATGTACATTGATTTACAATCATCAAATTGTGTCCGATCAATGCCCACACAGCGCTGTGGATACTGTCAGTGCCCCCAGCTTTGTGTACAGTATATACATAGGTTTATATTATACGCTGTGCTCAGAGCTCTTCAGACTATTTACTAATCACACACATAGATAATATACAGTGTATTCCTGTGCGCACAGCTCTACTGCTCCTGTGCGGTGTATTCCTGTGCGCACAGCTCTACTTCTCCTGTGCGGTGTACTCCTGTGCGCACAGCTCTACTGCTCCCGTGCGGTGTACTCCTGTGCGCACAGCCCTACTGCTCCTGTGCGGTGTACTCCTGTGCGCACAGCTCTACTGCTCCCGTGCGGTGTATTCCTGTGCGCACAGCTCTACTGCTCCCGTGCGGTGTACTTCTGTGCGCACAGCTCTACTGCTCCCGTGCGGTGTACTCCTGTGCGCACAGCCCTACTGCTCCCGTGCGGTGTACTCCTGTGCGCACAGCTCTACTGCTCCCGTGCGGTGTACTCCTGTGCGCACAGCTCTACTGCTCCCGTGCGGTGTACTTCTGTGCGCACAGCTCTACTGCTCCCGTGCGGTGTACTTCTGTGCGCACAGCTCTACTGCTCCTGTGCGGTGTACTCCTGTGCGCACAGCCCTACTGCTCCTGTGCTGTGTACTCCTGTGCGCACAGCTCTACTGCTCCCGTTCAGTGTATTCCTGTGCACACAGCTCTACTTCTCCTGTGCGGTGTAACTCCTGTGCGCACAGCTCTACTGCTCCTGTGCGGTGTATTCCTGTGCACACAGCTCTACTGCTCCTGTGCAGTGTATTCCCGTGCACACAGCTCTTCTACTCCTGTGCAGTGTATTTCTGTGCTCACAGCTTTACTGCTCCTGTGCAGTGTACTTCTGTGCACACAGCTCTACTGGACCTGTGCAGTGTATTCCTGTGAGCACACCTCTACTGCTCCTGTGCAGTGTATTCCTGTGCGCACAGCTCTACTGCTCCTGTGCAGTGTATTCCTGTGCGCACAGCTCTACTGCTCCTGTGCAGTGTACTTCTGTGCTCACAGCTCTACTGCTCCTGTGCAGTGTATTTCTGTGCTCACAGGTTTACTGCTCCTGTGCAGTGTATTTCTGTGCTCACAGGTTTACTGCTCCTGTGCAGTGTAATCCTGTGCGCACAGCTCTACTGCTCCTGTGCAGTGTATTTTTGTGCACACAGCTCTACTGCTCCTGTGCAGTGTATTCCTGTGCGCACAGCTCTACTGCTCCTGTGCAGTGTACTTCTGTGCGCACAGCTCTAAATATCTACTATATATCTGTATTATATATAGATGTATGTGTATATATGTATATATTTTTGTGTGCTATTCACGAATATATCAGAAGATTTGTGTGCAGGTGTGTGTCTCTGTGAATATATATATATATATATATATATATATATATATATATATATATATATATATATATATATATATATATATATATATTATATACCCATCGGCATATAAATGTTTCAGTGATTGTCATTGTGCTATATTGTATTGTATTGTATTGTGATTATTATGATGCTTATTATTCTTTGAATATTTGTAGTGCAGGAAACCTGGTATTTAAATATTCCACTCTCAGAATAATTACCTCAATGGTAATTCCGCAAACACTATATATATATATATATATATATATATATATATATATATATATATATATATATATATATATATATATCTGATAGTGCTCTGAGGATCTGACCTCGGTGAGTGGTGTCTATACCTGTGAGGCTATTAATCTGCCCCAACACTCAGAACCCATCATTATGGAGACTTTAATTAACTGTTCTGAGATTACAGCACACAGACCAGCGTGCACCCATTGCCCCCCCCCCCCCTGCCTCCCACTCTGTGCCCAGCCCCCTCCCCGGGTAATGAACTCTGAGAAGGTCTATTTGCAAACCGCCCCACAATAAGTGATATTGTATGTACCTGCTGGGCACCAGATGGCATTACCAACAGGTCGCATTAGTCCTGCCATCACTGCAGTCATTATGAGGTTATTGCTAGATAATGGGACTTAATGAGACCCCAAATACACCCCCTTCTCCTTTACACCAGTGTGTGTGACGGGGGCCCTGCACCCAGAGAGGGGTCCCCAGGGATGCTCCCCAGAGATGGGCTCTTTGCATATCAGGGAGCCTGCTGCATGGTACAGGACTCGTCACTTCCCACTGTGGGGATCGTGGACTTTGGCTGCTGCAGTATGTAACAGCCGGACTGGAGTCTGGCGCCTGCTGATGGTGAAATAGATATTACTTCCACGTGATAGGGAGAAGCCAGTCCCCGGGAGGGGGAGAGGAGTGCAGGAGACAGGGAAACAGGGCAAGGCCTGCACTCAGACAGGACTGGTTCTCAGTCTCTCCCCTCCCCCTGGGCTGTGTGTGATCCACTGCTGGGGGCCCAGAGAGATCCTCACTGGACCTAGGACCAGGCTGCAGGTCAGTCCCTACTGCTGTGACCAGAGGGGGGCAGGGGTGGGGTACTCAGAGACTGGCACTGGGGGGCTGCCAGCTGTTACTCCCAACATTTCCCTTACAACCCAGTGGATGGAGATACATGCAGCTGATGTCACTGGCAGGGTGCAGTGTGGGATGGGGGGTTCTGGGTGTCTGTGATGTCCCAGGCCTGGGGGGAGCTGTAATGCACCTCATATCTAGGTCTGCCCTCCACGATACCCCTTTTATCAGGGGCTTATCTCCCCCTTGGATTTTCGTTGCAGGGGAAGGGAGTGGGGGGGATGGGGTGCCGGTGTCAGAATTTGTCAGGGGTGGATCAGCTCTCATCTCAGATCAGATCCAGTTACAGCAAATAGGCAAAATACAAATAAGACACAATAGCAGCTAGAATGGGATTCTGTGCAGAACCGAGCGGTCTCCAAAATATTCCTAAATATAATGACAGGTATACAGGCCAAATAGTAATTGAGGAAGGGATACTTCTATTGCAATGCAAAATGAAAGTACTGCAGTCAATATATATATATATATATATATATATATATATATATATATATATATATATATATATACATACATATACACTTTTATTGCAAAGTGAAAGCACTGCAGTCACTATATATATATACACACACATAATATATATATATATATATATATATATGTATATACTGTATATACTCACGCAATCATTTTAATATCATATATATATATATATATATATATATATATATATATACAAAACACAAACACACAAACACAGTACACACACACACACACACACACACACACACACACACACACACACACACGTATATAATTTTTTTCTAGAACGGATGTAGTGTTTATAACGAATTGTTACTGTTGTAAGTGATTGGACACAAACTACATAATAACACAAATGATGGAAACATTTATTAAATTGCTTAATTATCTCAATACATTGTTACTTTTCAAGAATTCCGTCCGCTTTCAGTAGTAAACGGTGTATTCATGTGACGATTGCCTAGTTCATTGAATTACAATAAATGACTATAGTAACTGTATTACATACATGTATATTTAATTACCGCCGACCAATACACAGAATATATATAAAATATTCATCGTACCGGAATCTGTGTTCCACGATAATACATTATATTTACATTTACGATTGTAGTAGAAAAAAATCTTTACATTACATTGATCACTTCTGGTTTTTGGGGGGGAAGTTTGAAGATCAGTTTTTAGTTTGTAGTTTCTGTGTTCTGTCATCGTAGCGATGTCGCTAATCTGCGCTATTAATCACTCCTGATCGCTGCAATCTATCAACTGTCCCATTCACTTGTGTCTTTCTATTATTATCGCCAATTACTCTCCTGACCTCAACATATCAAAAACCGTAGTGTGATATATATTCATTATATAGACTTATAACGAAGTTCTGATAGTTTCAGATCAGGAGACTGCAGATAATAATAATAATAATAATAATAATAATAATAATAATAATAATAATAATACAAATACTAAAAACAATGATAATTGTAATAATAATAACAACAAAAACAATGATAATTGTAATAATAATAATAATAATAATAATAATAATAAAAACAATGATAATTGTAATAATAATTAGGTATTATTATTAATTATTATTATTACTATTATACACAAACATTGAACAATGCTATACAATTGAATTATGAAATTGTATTAAAATCGAATATGTGTAATAAACATATATATGTGTGTGTGTGTGTGTGTATGTATGTATATATATATATATATATATATATATATATATATATATATACACACCCACACACAGAGACACACAAATATATATTGACTGTCTGTAAATACTCAGTTTGTCGTATCACTCACTGTGTGCTGCACTATATAAGAAACTGTATATATATATATATATATATATATATATATATATATATATATATATATATATATATATATATATATATTGAAAATGTATAATTATTACACACTGCGTCTCCTGGTTCTGTATGCCCCATGTTTTGCGGATAACACAGACAATTCGGGCACATGTTGGGTCTTGCCCCTTTGCGGACACAATGACATGACAGCGACTTTTCTCGCATGTAATTGAATTATTGGGGGTCTGATGTGATTTGTGTTTTATTTGCCGTGTTTGTATTTGCAGTGTGAAGGTGATGCGAGGTGAGAGGAGCAGGACAAAGGCAGAGGGGCGGTGGGGGGCAGGTGGGATTACAGGACAATAGTGTCTGTCACCTGCAGACCCCTCTCTAACCTCATTACTCCATGTGTGTCCCCTGGCTGATTCTCCTCTCTCTCTGTCTCTACCCTTGTAGGTGTGAGGTATAAATACCAGGCCAGGGGAGGGGTCTCCTCACTATAAACTTGGACACAGACTATGAGAGGAATGACTGTGTTGGGATGTGACCTTCTGCATTGCTGATTGGACTTATCTGTGGCCTCCAGAGGAGCAGATCTGGGATCCAGGCTTGTGGAGACGATCGTTGGATTATCTGGAAGGATGTACCAGAGTATAGCCATGGCTGCTAACCATGGCCCCCCATCCTATGAAGGGGCTGGGGGCTTCATGCACAGTTCTGCTGCCACCTCTCCTGTCTATGTTCCCACCACTAGGGTGTCTTCCATGATCCCCAGCCTGTCCTACCTCCAGAGCAGTGGACCTTCTCAGCAGGGCAGCCCTGTTTCTGGGCACAACATGTGGGCACAAGCTGGGGCAGAGGCCTCAGCTTACAACCCGGGGACCCCCCACCAGCCTGTGTCTCCCCGCTTCTCCTTCTCCTCCAGCCCCCCCAGCAACGCTCCTTCCTCCAGAGAGGTCTCCTACAGCACCCCCCTGGCCATCTCTGCCAATGGCAGGGAGCAGTACAGCCGGGGCCTGGGTGCCACCTACTCCAGCCCTTACCCAGCGTATGTAGCCCAGGACATGGGCAATGCCTGGACTGCTTCTCCATTCGACAGCTCCATGCTCCACAACCTGCAGAACAGGGGGTGCCCCACTGGCACCCCGAGGTACCCCAACATAGGTAAGATGCATGACATTCTAATATTGTCCATACATGTGATATATAAGTGTCTGTGACTAGGTTGTGGTTAGTGTGTAACGATTATATGTTGTTATTATGTTTCTATCTATGTAAGATCACATTATTACAGTGTCCTCTGAGGGCTCTCAGTCACCGCAGATCATTGATGTGTAATAATTCTCCCCACTTGCTGAGCTGATGCTGATACTGTATATGTCCAAAGGAAGGGAACGTTAGGGATGCCATAGGTGTACATGGGGCAGTCAGAGCTGGAGGCTATATCATCCACAATAATAACAATCTTACTATACACTGTCATGTGATGCTAAATTAATATTGCTTATGGCTATATTATGTCAGAGATGTTAAATATATATATATATATATATATATATATATATATATATATATATATTCGAAGAAAGAGGCGGCTCTCCTTTACTTTGAATAGTGCAAAATCCGTCGGTTTTCATATATATATATTTTGTGTTACTGCTGCTAATCGCATAATTATTTCAGAATTAGGAGGTGACCCACGTCAGAGGCTGTCAGACTTCATTTTAAAATTTTAATATATGTTTTATGATGTTACATATTTACTAAAACACCCCTGAAATATTGTCGTTTACAGTATGTAGCTGCCAATTGCTGTACATATGCATATCAATGGATATTTTATATACACTAGTTTATTTCCTTTATATATTTATCCTTTATTAATGCATATAATGTTTAATCGTAGTAGCCCAGTAAACTAATCTATATATATATATATATATATATATATATATATATATATATATATATATATTATATACACATATATAGAGATTTACAGAACTGCGAGGAGTGTCGCACAATACAGCGCAGCATCTATCTATCTATCTATCTATCTATCTATCTATCTATCTATCTATCTATATATATATATATATATATATATATATATATATAGTTACTGGTTTCATATATCCAAAGAAGATAGAGGATGGCAAATGTATACTGTCCTGTCTATATTGCTATATTAATATACACATTTCGTACACTAGATACAAAAGTAAAATGTAATACAGTTTTTTTAAGTAAAAAATAAATAACCATCAATAACATATATAGCAAACTTTCACTTGTATAGACAGTGTATATTTTGTATCCCATTCTCAGTTATTGTCTCAGTCATAACTGTTTTCCCATTTATATAAATGTATTACAGTTTGATGTGAACTGAATGAGTTGTCTATTAAGTCAGAGGGATACAATGTTTATAAAGATTCACAGTTCTGGTATTTAATGTAATCTATCGGCAACAACCAATATTTTATACACATACACGATATGTAAAAAAAGCTAATTATGTTAAGTATATGGATCCCTGTATAATTAATAGATAATATATTTATTGTAGTAGTTGAGAGAATAATTGTACAGGTTTGTTGAATAATTAGAAAAAAATACATGTTTTTAAATATAGAATTTAGAACAGTTTAGAAGTTATGTGAACGTTTAATTATAGTTTTTGCCTATTTTCATCAGCTGAATCTTCCCTTTTACCACTTTTACTGTACATATGTGCTCCTATAGCATTCCAGTGTTAAATACATTATAGGGGTACTTGCTAATATTTATATGCAACTCAATGTAAAAAAAAATTCCCAAAATATTAAAAAATGAGAACTAATTTTATTTTAAAATTAGACTGTAAAATATTGACAATAATTTTGGAGTTCGTGCTGAATTTCAAATTTAAAGGCCCTTTGTGGAAAAAAAAATTAAACAAAGAAATTTTATTCCATATTCTGTTTGGAATGTGACAAATATTGTTCCCCGGCTATTTTTCAAATAGAAGGGCGAAAAAAGTATACAATGAAAACAACCAAAAATTGTGACTCTTTCTGAAAAATATAGAAAGATTAAAATAAATTGATCAAATAATATTTTTGAGCAGCAAATAAATGACTATTTATTTACATGGCATGTTTCAGTTGTAGTGGCAAAATGAGTGTGGTTATGGAATTGTGGGTGGGAGAAAAGTTTCCCATCCCCCCTAAATATTCTAGCTGTCAGTATTTACAGAATCGCATAGTGTATGGGGGCCTAAGAGCACTGCGGACAGTATCTTTAGGTTTCATGCTAAATAAGGGTTGAAATTCTGGAACCTCAATATGTAATTAATTGTGTCGGTAGAAGGCAAGGGCACAGTCACTGTGTGTGTAAAATCGCTTTGTTGTGAGAATTTGTTTGACTATAACATGATTGTGTTTGGATGGGAGACTATGGCAGCTGGTGGGCTGTTTTACTGTAGTACGCCTTTGTAAGTTTTGTATAAATATCCACACTTCTGGAAAGAAAATGGTAATGGCAACTCAGGAAGAACATTCATTTTGCATACAAATATTTTGTTAAATTTTTTTTCCGAAAAATACAAATATTGCAAGAAACACTTAACACATAAGGGGATCAAATTGAGAAAAATATATGCATGTGTCCCATTGTTCCTTTCTTTTTAGAGGTGTTTGATCACTCTTCCTCTGCGTATTCCTGTATCACTGATCAATGGAACTGTCCTGTTGGTTATCACACCCAAATAGTAGGGGCTCATTTAGAATGTTCATTTAGTCATTGCAAAATGTTGCCATCCACTATGGTTCTGCAATCACCACCAAGTTTAGATTTACTTATAATTCTCCATTCATCTATAAATATTTATTATCAGTTTCTTATATAGCGCACACATATTCTGCAGCGCAAGAGAGAAGATTTGAACATTCACCTTCCTGCCCCAGTGGAGCTTACAATCTATATTCCCTACCACATATACACGCACACACAGACATTCTAGGGTTAATTTGTTGGGAGCCATTTAACCTGCCAGTATATTTTCGGATTGTGTATTACGAGCAGGGCCCTCTACCCTCATATGATTTTCCTACTCATTTAGATTATTTTCTATGCCGTATTCCCTTCCACGGTATCTAATCCTTCAGTATTCCTCCACCCTGATACTTATTTCAGTGTTGTTGATATAGTTGATATAGTACAGGGTCCTCGAGATCTACCAACGGTCCGCGTTTTCCAGGTTACCTAGCTGGTGCACAGCTGTAGTCATTACTAATGGTCACATTTTAAAACCTGCTGCCTACTATACCTACTATAGATCCACAAGTTGCCTGGAAAACATGCACTGTTGGTAGATCTTGAGGACAGGTTTGGCCACCCCTGATCTAATATATATACCCTTTACTTGTCCTATGTTACTTGTCTGGAACTGTAAAGCCCCATATACACTAGGCGATATTGCTCACAATATCGCTAAAAAAGGGCTTTCTGAGCGATATTGTGGACAATATCGCCTGGTGCGTATTCTCACTGATGTTAACAATGTACACACCCTTGCATCATTAATTATCCCCCCCTCCTCCAAGCATATCCAGATGAAGGAGGTCATTGGTAACGAACGCTGCAGCACGGCCATTGCTCCCCCCTGCGGTGGCTCACCACGGAACAAGCATCGGCAAGAGCATATGGGCCTTAAGTCACTGTGTTCTTTTTTCGCCTATTTGTTTATGTGGAAATGGGCAGTGGTGGCGTATAAATAAAGGATAATAATAATAATAATAATAATAATAATAATAATGTAAAGAAAAAATAATAATAATAACTCTCTAAATCTGTATCTATTTATAATTCACCTACAGTATAATTCTGTATTTTCCGGTAATGCGGCCTCCATCTATGAATTTGTCTTCATCTGAATTTAAATGTAATTTTGTATACAACTACAATTCTCATAATTCTTTAATCATTACAATTAAGCTCTAACCTGTAATTCAGCCGTCATCTATACGTATGAATTCACCTACAAAATTATATTCACTTAAAATTCTACATTGACATATAGATCTGTACGTACTCACCTATCTATTCTACATTCATCTATAAATCTGTATTCACCGATACATCTGCGTTCAACATTAATCCTGCATTCACCTAAATGTCTCGATTCATGTAGAATTCTGCGTTAACTTATAAATCTGCATTCACTTATAATTCTGTATTCACTTATAAATCTGTATTCACTTATAATTCTGCATCTACCTATAGTTTTATAATTTACAGTTTCTTATATAGTGCGGCATATTCCATTGCGCTTTACAATTGGAAACAGTGATACAACAAATTGAGTGGTAACAAACCTATAAATGTGTATTCATCTATAATTCTGAATTAATCTATAATAGTGAATATAATTCAGTATTGATCTATAATTTTCCATATAGTTATAACTTTACATTTAACCATAAATGCCAATATATTTAGAAATCAACCCCCCCTCCCCCTCTCTCTCTTTCTCTCTTGAACCCTCTTTCTCTTTGCTCCTGATTTTCCTGGACTCTTAACTTCCTTTGTAAATGTTATTATGCATTTAAATGATAGTAAAGGTGAGTATATCGTTTGTGCAGTATACAGTGATCATTAGTTAGCAAGAATACTATAACCTGTGAGTATTGATTTACCCAGTTCTGAAATGTTTGTGAAAAGTGTTTACGGCAACATTTATAATATTTTGCATTAAAATGTACAATATAATATAGGGGGTTATTTTGGTTCACTCCTTCTGGCAAATTCCTTCATAGGTGGACAAAACCATGTGCACTGCAGGGGGGGGCAGATGTAAAATGTGCAGAGAGAATTAGATTTGGGTGAGTTATTTTGTTCCTGTGCAGGGAAAATACTGACTGCTTTCATTTTACACTTCAATATAGATCTCACTTTTAAGTAAAAGCCCACCCAAATCTAACTCTCTGCACAAGTATCATCTACCCCACCTGCAGCGCACATGGTTTTGTTCATCTAAGAAGAAATTTGCCAGAAGGCGTGAACTAAAATAACCCCCATAATAACAAAATCTAACATCAAATATTATCCAATCAAAATAGCCTATATGTGGTATCAGATACAGATTTTGGGGCAGATATATTAACTTTTTTTTTTAAATTAAATAATATGAAAAGGTTTTTTTCACATTGTTTCATATCACCTTAATATAGTAAAGGGC
Organism: Crinia signifera; assembly: GCF_055691185.1. Classification (NCBI taxonomy): domain Eukaryota; kingdom Metazoa; phylum Chordata; class Amphibia; order Anura; family Myobatrachidae; genus Crinia; species Crinia signifera. The sequence goes on along the minus strand of NC_139219.1, from coordinate 321,995,960 downwards.
TTTTCAAACCCTTCGATTGCTGAATTTTGTTATTACTCAGATTGCATTTCAAATACTTGTAAAATACGATCTGGACTAATTTTCTTAAAAAACAAACAAACAAAAACACAGCAGTGAGCCCTGGGATAATAATGATATCTTCAGATAGTGTCATTATCACAGGGCTCACTGCGATATCTCTGCCTATATAAATAGAAAGCAGTGCAGTGACCCGGCCAGTGTGACTGCTATGTTTATCGATGGACACACAAGCTGAACACTGTGAGAGAAATAAGTTGACAAAAAATCATATTAACCTACACACCTAGGGACCAATGATTGGTGCTACAGTGAGGGCTGCCAGTCATCAGGTACTCCTGTACTGCTGTGTGAACCCCGGTGCAGTAAAGTGATGTTGCAAAGAGGCATCTTACTTTACAGCACCAGGGGTCAACATTACCACAGCACATCTGCGTCCTCAGATGTGAGAGATGATACTTATTCTAGTTCACTCTTTCTGACAAAATCCTTCTTAGATGGACAAAACCATGTGCACTGCAGGGGGGGCAGATGTAACATGTGCAGAGAGAATTAGATTTGGGTGAGTTATTTTGTTTCTGTGCAGGGTAAATACTGACTGCTTTATTTTTACACTGCAATATAGATCTTACTTTAAAGTAAAACACCACCCAAATCTAATTCTCTCTGCACAAGTAACATCTGCCCCACCTGCAGTGCACATGGTTTTGTCCATCTAAGAAGGAATTTGTCAGAAAGAGTGAACCAAAATAACCCCCTTAGTGTGTACTAGAGAACATGTTCTCTCTCTTATTTTTTATTTTGATGTAAAATGACGGGATGTAGAAGTGAGATCTTGGATCACCCATTAAACTAATTGCGATTGCAACATATTTACAATTCTGCTGCAGGATCCATTGTTAGAAAAACTGTAGTCGATTTTTCCATTCTAACTTATTATGAAATATATTATTATTGGTGAGTAGAGTTATTTGTCCCAGGAGATTTGTGCTGTGTATATATCCCCAACGGGTTGGGATCATTTGGTCTACAGCAAGATGGTTGACAAGCATTAGGTCGACATGGTTCTAGGTCGACATGAGTTTAGGTTGACAGGTCAATCGGTCGACACAAGCATTAGGTCGACAGTCAAAAGGTCAACATGGGGGTTTTGACAGTTTTTTACCTAAATGTCGGCACAGTCGACACCGACACAATCTCCAGTGCACCACATTCCCTCGCTACCCATCACTTGCTTGGCGCGCAATGCTTCGGGCACTATTTTATTCTCACACCATGCCCTAGTGCAGGGGTCCTCAAACTATTTTGCTCTGGGACCTCATCAGGCAATACAAATAATTACAGGACCCTGGCAAGTTACAGCAGAAGGTCATCACACTTGTAGTCAGCAGACAGCACATACATGGCAGCACAACATGATGGGAGGAGTCTAATATACCATAACCCATCACATCACACGTGTAGTCAGCAGGCAGCACATACATGGCAGCATTGTAGAGGCACAGAGTGATGGGAGGAGTCTAATATACCATAACCCATTACATCACACGTGTAGTCAGCAGACAGCACATACATGGCAGCAGTGTGGGGGCACAGAGTGATGGAAGGAGTCTGATATACCATAACCCATCACATGTGTAGTCAGCAGACAGCACATACATGGCAGCAGTGTGGAGGCACAGAGTGATGGGAGGAGTCTAATATACCATAACCTATCACATCACAGATGACAGAAGTCATCAGCCTGATGGTCGGCAACATGGACCCCATGCTGAGAAGGTCGGGACCCACTATGGGGTCAGGACCCACAGTTTGAGAACCACTGCCCTAGTGGATGGTAGGGAATGAAATACTGCCTGTCTGTGCATGTCGGCTAAAAAAACAGTAAAAAAAACCCATGTAGACCTTTTGACTGTTGACCTAATAACCTGTCGACCTAGACCCATGTGGACCTAACGGTAAAGACCCAATGCTTGTTGACCAACTTGCTGTAGACCCAATGACCCTATCCCATCCCCAACCAGTGACATCTTGATTTTTGTACTGAATGTCAACACAGTCAACATGGACACTGTCAACGTGTACCGCGCCCCCTCGCATGTCTCGCTGGGCTTGACAATGTAGTTTATTCTCCCTCCATGCCCTAGTGGATGGTAGGGCATGAAATACCGCCTGTCGGCACATGTCGGGTCAAAAAACAGTGAAAAATCCCATGTCGACCTCGCCACCTGTTGACACAAAGTCATGTTGTCTGTTTCACCTGTACATTCTAAATTTCGGGATTTTATCCTTGTCGGGATTTTAAATTTTGGGATTTTGTCCTTGTCGGTATTATGACCCATTCGGGATTTTGACCCTGTCGGGATTTTGACCGTCGGGATTTTGACTGCATCCCTGTGATGCTGTTATACACACGTGTATGGGCACTCAGAGACTCACCAGTCATACTCCCCAGGGTCCAGGGATCAGTGGTCAGTGAGGGTTGTCGGCCTCCGGGGCCTCCTGCTGCACTGTGACCTCAGTGAAGTGATGCTGCAAATCGGCAGCTCATGGTACTGCACCAGGGGTCACAGGAGAAGAAATCCCGGAATCGGTACATCTGTCAGAATGAACTTAGGTCTACAGTCATTAGGTCGACCCCATTAGGTCGACTGGCAGGAAGGTCGACCTGATTTAAGGTCGACATGGGCCAAGGTCGACATGACTTAAGGTCAAATTTGCATAAAGGTCGACATGAGGAAGGTCGACTGGTCATGAGGTCGACATGGGTTTTTCACAGTTTTTTTATCCGAATGTCGACACAGTTGACATGGACACAGTTGGCAATGAGAATCGGACCCTCGCATCGCTTGCTTCGCGCATGATGCTTCGGGCACGGTGGCTCGCTTCGCTCGCCAAAGCTTTAATAACCTCCTCCACGCCCAAGTGGATGGTAGGGCATGAAATACCGCCTGTCGGCACATGTCGGCTCAAAAAACAGTGAAAAATCCCATGTCGACCTTATGACCAGTCGACCTTCCTCATGTCGACCTTTATGCAAATTCGACCTTAAGTCATGTCGACCTTGGCCCATGTCGACCTTAAGTCAGGTCGACCTTCCTGCCAGTCGACCTAGTGGGGTCGACCTAATGACTGTAGACCTAAGTTCATTCTAATAAATGACCGCTTCCCGAAATCCCAGGGGGGGCTCTCAAGGGCAAACTGGTCTGATTTGTCCTTAGGACAAGTCGGAGTAGTGTATGGGGGCCTTAAGGCTGGTTTCACACACTCCGGCTCCTGCCGGACGGTGAAATCCCGCACGGCCAGGGAGCCGTGCCGCACACACTAGTTTATCATGGAGGGGATGGCCACAGCCTGGCAGCCGTCCCTTCCAGTGGTGGGATCCGGCTGCAGCCGTGCGGCCGGGCCGCGGCCGTCCCGTGTGAATGGACACAATAGTGTCCATTCACAACTAGTGTGTGCAGCACGGCTCCCTGGCCGTGCGGGATTTCACCATCCGGCAGGAGCCGGAGTGTGTGAAACCAGCCTAAAGGCCCCCATACACTAGCCGATTTTGGTCAGATTTCTGCCAGATCAGTCGGATCTGGCAGAAATCGGACCAAAATCGGCTAGTTTGGATGTCCCCTCAGATCCGATGCGCGGTCCCGTGCGCATCGGATCTGCGTCGGGTGGTCGGACCTGCTGCACGTCCGACCACCCGACTTGGGACCTAGTGCGGCGGTAGAGGGAGCAGGGGGGGCTGGGGACGCTGCGGGGGACACAGGCGGCATAGAGCCGCGCAGGGGGAGACGGCGGGAGCTGTCAGTATTGAATAAAAAAAAAAAAAGCCCATACAATGCATGGGCGGCCTGTGATTGGCTGAGCGCTCTCTCAGCCAGTCAGCAATTGGCTGAGAGAGCGCTCAGCCAATCACAGGCAGCCCATTCATTGTATAGGCTTTTTTTTCTACCATTGACAGCTCCCGCCGGCTCCCCCTGCCCGGCTCTATGCCGCCTGTGTCCCCCGCAGCGTCCCCAGCCACCCCCGCTCCCTCTACCGCCTCGCCGCACAGACGCTGGGGGGACACAGACGTGTCACCCGCAGCGTCCCCAGCCCCCCTGCTCCCGCCTCGCCGCACAGACGCTGGGGGGACACAGACGTGTCCCCCGCAGCATCCCCAGCCCCCCCCGCTCCCTCTACCGCCTCGCTGCACAGACGCTGGGGGGGACACAGACGTGTCACCCGCAGCGTCCCCAGCCCCCCTGCTCCCTCTACCGCCTCGCCGCACAGACGCTGGGGGGACACAGACGCTGTCCCCCGCAGCGTCCCCAGCAGCGGGGGACACAGAGTCCCCAGCCCCCCCCCCCTGCTCCCCGGGTTTTTTTACATGTGATAAATCGAGACGATTTATCACATGTAAAAAATGGCACATCAAGTGCCAGTCTAATCAAGCTCCCCCGGGGAGCAGCCGGGGAAGCTCAGGGGGAAGTCGGGGGCGACTTGTCCTAAGGACAAGTCGCCCTAGTGTATGGGGGCCTTAAGGTTACTTTGAGGTAACCTTAGATGTGGTGGGCATTTTGAAGGACCATCCGGTGATGTCAGCTGCCTGCCCCTGGCGCCCGCGTCACCGGGTGATTTCCATGGGAACACCCATGAAACACTGGGCGTTCCCAAGGGCACGACTATCTGCCACCATCAAACGTCCACTGCCTGCAATGTTTGGTGTGTGCACCTTGCGAGCAGTCTGGCCGCCCTCAAGCGCAGAAATGCGGCTGCACATGCACATTAGCCAAGAAGATAAGAGAAATAATCTGATTGGTTGCCATGGGCAACATCCCATCTTCAACAGAACATACATCTTACCCCAGCAAGTGGCCGCCCCAGTTGTTTTCAAATTGGACGTGGCGTTAACACAAAGGGGCAGCTGCGATGGGGGAATAAGAAGGATGAGAGAGGGGTGCAGATCCACCTGCCTCCTCCTCAGGGTCAGGCCCTCAATACTGGGTGTAGACGATTTACAGTATTTAGGTCAACGGTCAACAGGTCGGCACCAAATCAGGGCCAAACGTTCCGCAGGTTCAAAAGGGCAACATGATTATCGTCAACATATAAATCTTGTACGTTTAGTAACATGCGACCACCATCAGGAAAAGCAAATACCGCTCGCTGTACTCACCACGCTTTGGGCAAACTGGCTCGCTCCTCTTCACTCGCCACATGTTACTATTCAAGGAAATGTTGGGTAAATGTGTCAACTATTTCTATGTTGACCATTTGTGCCTGTTGACCTTAAGGACTTTCAACCTTTCTTCTGTCAACCTTGTGTACCTCTCGACATTTTGTCCCTGTCGATGTCAACGAAATGGTATTGACTTATTGAGTGTTGACCTAGATACCGTTAATTTATCATCCGTATCCCCTTTGTTGAGAAGTAAAATAACCAATATTAGCTTTCCTGACACATTCTGCCTTGGATTATGTCATCATGTGAATTGATAATAAGAAGATGCCTGGCACCCGGTAAATCTTCCGTCACCCCCGTCCAAGATGAGGTCAGGCTTCAGGGAACGCCTCGCCCGGCCAGAGTAATGTGCTCGTCTGCTTACAGGCTGTGTGTAAGCAAAGAAATAGCCCAAACACCAATAATTAAGGGTGTGTGATGCAGACAGGGCTTTCTTCAGGTGGGGAGATTGAATAGATTAGGTGACAGCCTTTCATAAACAAAGGGCTGAAATAACAAACTCAATGATGATCACCAGTTTTTAAAATGATGATTGAATGCGGGTGGGGCAATGAGCATGCGTCAGCCGGGTGTTCTGTTATGACATAATAATTATAGAGGCCTGTGGCTGCCGTACTATAGATGTAGTTTTAAGGCCCCCATACACTAGGGCGACTTGTCCCCGACTTCCCCCTGAGCTTCCCTGGCTGCTCCCCGGGGGAGCTTGATTAGATTGGCACTTGATGTGCCATTTTTTACATGTGATAAATCGTCTCGATTTATCACATGTAAAAAACCCGGGGAGCAGGGGGGGGGGGGGGGCCTACAGAGCAGGGCTGCTGGTGGGAGCAGGGGGGCTGGGGACGCTGCGGGGGACACAGGCGGCATAGAGCCGGGAGCTGTCAGTGCTAGAAAAAAAAAGCCTATACAATGAATGGGCAGCCTGTAATTGGCTGAGCGCTCTCTCAGCCAATTGCTGACTGGCTGAGAGAGCGCTCAGCCAATCACAGGCCGCCCATTCATTGTATGGGCTTTTTTTTTTTATTCCGTACTGACAGCTCCCGCCGGCTCTATGCCGCCTGCGTCCCCCGCAGCGTCCCCAGCCCCCCCTGCTCCCTCTACCGCCGCGCCGCCCCACTAGGTCCCAAGTCGGGTGGTCGGACGTGCAGCAGGTCCGACCACCCGACGCAGATCCGATGCGCACGGGACCGCGCATCGGATCTGAGGGGACATCAAAACTAGCCGATTTTGGTCCAATTTCGGCCAGATCCGACTGATCTGGCTGAAATCTGACCAAAATCGGCTAGTGTATGGGGGCCTTTACCACGGGATGTTTGGCCTTTTCTACATTGTATGCTTGTTTACATTGAATGTTAATATAGGGCCCTGTTCTTAGTTACTTACTAGGAACATTCTAACTACTGATGATTGGCTATATTCTGTCATTGCTCTGTTCTCCTTCTGCGCAAGAATGAAGGTGACATATTCAGGGGTGAGCTGGAGAAAGGTGAGCTGGAGAGGGGTGAGCTAGATAGGGGTGAGCTAGATAGGGGGTGAGCTGGAGAGGGGTGAGCTGGAGAAATGTGAGATGGAGAGGGGTGAGCTAGATAGGGGTGAGCTGGAGAAGGGTGAGCTAGGGAGGGGTGAGCTAGAGCATATTGAACTGGAGAGGGGTGAGCTGGAGAGGGGTGAGCTACAGAGTGGTGAGCTGGAGAGAGGTGAGCTACAGAGGGGTGAGCTAGAGAAGAGTGAGCTAGTGAAGGGTGAGCTAGATAGCGGTGAGCTAGAGAGGGGTGAGCTGGAGAGGGGTGAGCTGGAGAAGGGTGAGTTGGAAAGGGGTGAGCTGTAGAAGGGTGAGCTAGAGAGGGGTGAGATTGAGAAGAATGAGCTGGAGAGGGGTGAGCTAGAGTGTATTGAGCTGGAGAGAGATGAGCTACAGAGGTGTGAGCTGGAGAGGGGTAAGCTAGTGAAGGGTGAGCTGGAGAAGGGTGAGCTGAAGAAGGGTGAGCTAGAGAGGCGTGAGCTGGAGAAGGGTTAGCTAGAGAGGGATGAGCTGGAAAAGGGTGAGCTACAGTGGGGTGAGCTGGAGAAGGGTGAGCTACAGTGGGGTGAGCTGGGGAAGGGTGAGCTACAGTGGGGTGAGCTGGAGAAGGGTGAGCTACAGTGGGGTGAGCTGGAAAAGGGTGAGCTACAGTGGGGTGAGTTAGCCCCATACACACTACACGATGCTGGCCGTGGCTGATATAGCCCATGTTGAGCATACACACTGAACGATATTGGTAAACGATATCGTTCAGTGACGTCAGCAGGACCCACTAAATGTGCAAGTCGTCGGCTATATAGCCAAATTAACCTGCATGTCCGATGCTCGTTAACGACGTGTGGGAACGCGCATTGTTAATGATATTGAGTGCACACCTGAGACAATATTGTGAAAGATATCACTCAGAAGCCCCTTACTGAGCGATATCTTTATTTTCTCACTATATACACACGTAATTGAAAGTAAAATGTTTTTGTTAATTCCCTAATGTTTGGCAGGGCCTGATTCGCCCTGCCCCCCCGAAGTGCTGCTGACAGTCTCTTCTCCGCGAGATACTTTAAAAGTAGGCAACCCTGGTTAGGGATGGTCATCGACCATCGATGATTCAAAAACATCGATGGTTGATGGCCGATGTCGAATACTTTTGCCATCGATGGGGGAGAACCAGATAGTTTCCCTCCATCGATGGAACAGCAAAACGATGGTTTGCTTTTTTTTTTCAAAGTGCCGGGACACGGAGCATAGCTCCGACACCCGCCAAGCTCCGACACCCGCCAAGCTCCGCCCCCCGCGTTTTGATTGGCCCAAAGGCCAATCAATCAAACACAATGGATGACCATCGATATGTAAAAATATCGATGGTCATCCATTGCATAGTTAAGCACTATCGATGGCCAGTTGCAGAATTGCCATCGATGGCAACCATCGATGGCAAAGGCAACGATGGCCATCCCTAACCCTGGTTAATCAGGAACTGATGATCGGTGGATAGTTTTAAACCCCTCGGCCTAGGTAAAACACCTTATAAATTAGTCCAGATGCCAATGACCCATCAAATAGGCCCATAAATGACTATTTAATATTTGTGTGTTTGGTACTTGTTTCCTAGCACGGCGCCCACGATTTTAATCTTATGACATCGTTTTCATCACATTGATCGCATCGCATGCGACCAGATCGCATGCGATGCGATCAAAACGATTTTTTTAATTGTACATGCACCCTGATGGGTGATTACTATGTTATATGCACCCCTATTGTTAACGCTACCGCCACTATGAACGCCAATCCGAAGCGTGGCGAGTGCAGCGAGCCCACGAGGGGCGGTGGTACGCGTCCTCTGACCTTTTCATACCCCCACTATCCACGTCTTGGTGTTGATTTTATATAGTGTGGCGAGCCCCGAGCTCGGGGACGCGGATAACTTCGCATGTATTCCGCGTCCCCTCGCGGGGCTCGCTGCGCTCGCCACACTTCAGGCTCAGTGGGTCGCTGCGCTCGCCACACTATATAAAATCACCTCCACGCCGACGTGGATAGTGGAGGTATGAAAAGGTCGAAGGACGCGTACTGCTTCCCCTCGCTACGCTCGCCACCATCAGGGTGCCTGTACAATTACAAATCTCATCGCATCGTATGTCATTGTAATGGCATGCGATGCAACGCAATATTAAAATTGTACAGTGCGGCTCTTAGGACCAGAAAATCGGGTCCCATCGCATACCACTAATTAAGGTATGCAATGGTATGCGATGGTATGCGATGGGCGCCGTGCTAGGAAATAAGTACCGTGTTTTATTTCCCTCCTTCTCTCATAAGGCCGCTGTATATTCCCCTGTATATAGATTCCTTAGTCAAGTCTTCAAGACAAAAAAATTTAATATTTAGAAGAGACCAAGGTAAAATATATATATTTGTATTGAATGTGTGGACAGCCAGCCGCCATGGAATGATCATTAGACCAGGCACGGTACAATGCCTCTGCCACAGTCCTCCATGTGAACATGACCTAAACGAGTAGCTAAACTAATTATTATTGTTTTATACTGGCACTTTGGGGATTAATGGGGTGTGAAAGTGACCGGCTTGTCCCTGCTTTTTCAAAGGAGCAGGGACAATGAGATCTTGTTGTAACAACAAGACCATTGAGGCCTCTTAATGCCTTTCGTCTAGGGCGAGGGGACGGTCTCAGATCATTTGGGTAATTGTTGTGTATTCTTGGAATCCACCAACAATGCCAGATAAATCTAATTATGTTAATCTGGCCTCATCTGCATGAGAAAGGCGCTTTGTGGAGGGGGCTCCCTAAGGTTTCTGTAGATGAACATTTGCTGCTAATGAGCACTGGGTACAGGCACAAGGGAGTTTTATAACCACAAATAATGCCATTGTGGGGTCATCTGCGGCATATAGCCTAGAACGCACTGGACTCAGATCATAGCTGGAACATAGTCCTAAACAGCGCTATCACTTTCTTCCAATGGAAATGCTCCAATTTTTTTATTATAATTACAGGTTGGGTATCCCTTATCCGGATATCCCATATCCAAAATATTCCAAAAACGGTAGTTTTCAGAAAATATATTTTTTTTAAATTTTGGTTCCCCACACCTTTTTGTTATACTTACCTCGTCCCCTGGTGTCCATGTTGGCCATCGGACACCTCTTTAGCAGCATCCTCGGTCCCAAGGATGGATTGCGCGGGCACGCCAGTGACGTCACCGGCCCACCCACGCATCGCATCCTTTGGACCCGGGAATGTTGCTGGCGAGGAATCCGAAGGCTGCCGCGGATGCCTGGTGACACTGTAGACATGGGGTGACCGTTGAGGCACCGCCAAGGGACAAGGTATGTATGAAAAAAAAAAATCCGAAATCCGCAATAATTCCTTATCCAGAATGATGTTGATTGTAATCCGTTGATGGGAAAGGGATTGGATTATAATTGCAAGCGGTCATTTACAATCACTGCATTGTTATTATGGGTATAACATTTCAAATAGGTGTCTATGTACTAAGTCTTGGAAAGTGAAGGGATATACACGTACAAGCTGATGAGCTCCTAACTGCCATGTTACAGGCTGTTAGAAAAGGGTGTGTCATATTAAGTCCACGATGTCTAGGACAACACCAGAAGGTCGACACTGGAAAAAGTCAACATGATTTTTTCACTTTTTTTCTTTGCGTCAATGTCAACATGTGAACACGTGGACCTCTAATTAGTGTTCCGTGTTCTGTGTTTACATGGCTTGTTGCACTTGCCTGCTTCCGGCCAGGTTCCTCGCCATTCTTGGTGCACTTTTTGTTCCCATTCAATATGATCATTTGAACCCCCCCCAAAAAAAAATCCCCCCCAAGTTGACCTTTTCCTATGCTGACTATAGCCACATCTCTCTCCCAAGGGCCAGATGTAATCGTCTCTCAGTTCGTAGACTCTGCGGGATACCGTCCGAACAATTGAATTTTTTTAAAGGGACAATCACACAAGTCATGGTGTTGTTCAAATTTGGGCCTGTGGGAGCCCATTGGGCCATAGACATGACCTTAGGATGCCCAGTGGATGGTCCAGTTGCGGACGGCCAATCCAGTGAATGGAGCACAGCAGATAAGCCGTTAAACATTTTATATTTCAGTTCTTTCCATGCCATCTATAAATAAACGCTTTAGTCTTGGATGTAATCATCAGTTGTCAGCAGTTTAATGACCATGGACCTTTAACTTTGGGGCAATTGCATGTCAGCGCTTGATGTACTCTACGGATTACCTTTGTAACGTGTTTATGGCATTATTGCTTTGGTTTAAATACCCCCGCCCCCCTCCCCTCAGATCTGAGATTTTTAGGGGATGCACTTTAGGGGGTTTTGTCCGCCAATGGCACAATTTTGCAAAGATCATGTCACCAAACCCCTGGCTTGGTGACGTCACCTTCACTGGGATCCAGAATGGATATCATGGTACCATTATATAAGTGATGGATTCCAAGGGTTACTGAGGCTACAATCTGTTCCGCTTCCCACAGCTGTTAATGGCAACAACAAGTCAGGGATCTGTATCATCATTATCATTATTATTACTGTCACTGATTTGGAAGGCGCCACAGTTCTCCGCGGCGTAGACCTATACATCATTCAAGGACTACACTGGCTGTTTAGTGCAGTGTTTATCAATACTTAAGCCATAAAGTGATTGTGATGAAAGGGAAGCCCTTTGCTGGGATTTGCGGCGCAGGCTGTTATGTGATTAACACTTTTCCTGAAATCAGATTTCCGTGGCGCAGTGCACGCATCTGTTAATGGTGGACGGATAAGAACTTTAAATCTGTAATCTTCCTCCGTATCACAATAGCTGCTGGGCTTATTTCAGTGATAGCTAATAATAACTTACCTCCCTACAGCATGTAGGACTATCGTATTATCACTGGAGCTTCAGAGATAGTGAGTTTAGTGGTTTGGTGTTTTTGCATTATTGCTGATAAATGACATTAGATTGAGATGTTTTTAAGGTGTGATTAAGAGCGTATTACACTATACACATTACACTAATTACTGTATCCACAATAGTGGTAGAGAAAGACTTTCCGTGGGAATCAACAGAACATGGCACCTTGGCACGTAGGGATGCCATTCCTGGGATTGGCTTCCCTTTAAAAAAAAAAAAATGCCCCGGCATTACCTTTATGGCAGGGTGCGGGCGGGAGCAGCTGGGAGCTGTGTGAGCGAGCTGTGCTGCTGGAAGCACAGCCAGGCACTGGGAAGCTGGGAGCCGGACCGTGGAGCTAGAGACGCACCTGGGATCCGGGCCAAGGATTGCATTGCGGCTGTGGGCCAGCGGAGCGGCTGTGTGTCTTTCGGTAGTGCGGTTGTTCGGCCTGCACAGCGTGACATCTGACCGCATTGTTAAAATGTTGACACAAACAAAATGTCGACACTACTATGGTCGATACATGTAAACAAGGGTTTTGGGGTATTTTTTTCATGTTTTGACTTTATTCGGACTTTATCATCCATGTGGTATCTGATGGGGAATGGTAAAGTGTCCTGAGCAGTGGTAGTGGAGCAAGCGGTGGTGAACCGAGGGCCGAAACATGCTGAGGGGACGTCGTACACCAATTGCTCAGGTGTTGACATTGACCCCAGAAAAAAAGGTTGAAAAACTCATGTTGACCTTTCGCTTGCTTGGACCATTTTCGACCTTGTGCAAGTCATCCTTTTTGGGTCAACCTATTTGATAAATTCAAAGTAAATTGTGCCTACCCGTCTTCCTTAGGTCCAGTTATGTGGTGGTATAGAGTTGTGTTACTAATTGTCCATGTTTTATGGACATGTTTCATTAGGTTCAGTTATGTGGTGGTATAGAGTTGTGTTTCTGATTGTCCAGCCAGAAGCACTGGTTTTACCTATCACTTTGACCACTCTTGACCACCAACCCAAGGCACCCCTGCAAGAGCCTCACTGCACCCCATGGTGCCTAGACACACAGTTTCGGAACCTCTGGGCTAGACCATTTGATGCCCCTCCACATTCACACAACAGTAGTAAAGAGTGGAGGCCTTTTGTAAATATCGATCCTTGCGTGACTGGTCAACATCCCCACTCTTTATACTGCTTGATACATCTTCCCCCATGTTATTTATTATCGCTACTAATGATTATCAACTATCAGCACTAGACTTCGCCTCCAAATGAGCAGCATTCTGGATTAAAGGCTCATTTACGAATCTCCATCCAAAACTGAATTATCTGAAAGAGTTTCTCAAACCATTGACAAGAGGTCAAGAGTTGAGGAACCCTTCCCGGAATTATCTATGTTGGGCGTTAGTTATATTTACCTGGGAGTACCCAGTCGTGTTGCCGCTTTGTATAACACATGTTTAATGAAGATAACCTGATGAAAGAACACAACAAATCTACTAAAACAATCCATCTTTCTTGGCTGGACTCTGCACAACCATTTACTGTCCATGAAAGCCTCCTCTGGTGATTTTTAATGACCGGTTTCTGCTACGAAACATTTGCAACTTTCTTTAAAAACACCAACGGATTTAAGGCTGAATCCAGTATTCCCAGGCATGAGAGGTTATCTGTATACTTTGTACGATCAATAAGGTACAGCAGTATTTATACCTGTGTATTTATGAGCATGGGGCCCTACCTCATTCAATCTGGGCAGATCGATAGCAACTCATTGTGGGTTAATGATAATAGCTAGATAAACGCACAAGTCTCAAAGTTCAGCCAGGCGCTGCAACGTTTCAGAAAACTCCACAGGGCCCAGCCAAGAAGGTTTCATTGATCGGTCCTGGAGCAGGTGGGAGTTTGAACCTGTCCACGGAGCAATTGTGCCCTCTTCAAATGACGCTCTTATCTGAAGCTCTACCTATCTCCTAATGTATGTCATTTAAGATAAAAAGTTCAATTGATTTAAAAACCTGAAGTTATTTTTCTCACAATGCCAGGAGTTGCGATGTCGAATTGCTTCTATTATAGCCATTGAGGGAGCTTAGTTGTAATTATAATATCCGGTTCTTGCCAAACCCTGAATCGACAAAATCTATAATTAAAGTGTTCTTTTAGGTCATGCCAATTTAAGCAGTTTTACTGAGCTAACATTTGCCTTCTATATTATTAGTGCCCTTTATTTATATGATGCCACAAGGGGTCTGCAGGGCCTTACAACGTTCATAAACAGGAACAGTATGAAGACAAAAATGACAATAATTAACTTGGACTTTCACATTTGGATCATATTTTCCTGCTCTTTCGGGAATCCACACAACTTTTGGGGTAGTTCCCCCACTGCACTGGAAGAATGGGCACTGCTCGTGCCAACTTCCTGGTGAAGTGGTCAGAATGGGGTGAATAATATGGAAATCCGCAGTACTGGTGATGGGGCGGGGCCTAATAATGCGTTTCTATGGAGCTGGTAAAATGTTAGTCCACACCCCCTTTGCAAATATGCAGTAATAGCCTCACTTTGCCAGGAGGGGGCGTCCTGATGGTGATGCGTACGGCGCAGCCAATCCTTGAGGGATCAATATATATTAGCTTAGCAATCCATCCTTCGCTATATGGTCAGTGCTGCAGCCTGGTGTCTCCCTATCAACAAAATACAACTGTAGTCACAGTTAAGAGGGGTCTATTTTCTAAGCGTTGGAGAGAGGTAAAATTAGGAGACGTAAAGTATCATCCAATCAGCTCCCAACTGCCACAGTACATTTGAAAAAAATTACCGTTGTGAGATGGTTGATACTAAATAGACTCCACAATTTTTTTTTTATGGTGCTTATTATGCCGAAAAAGAATATGCACTTTGGGCCTGATTCAGTTTGCTAGGCTGCATGTTTTTGCCTAGCAAGCAGGTTAATACCGCCCCACTGAATGACCCCACTGCCGCAGGAATCCCGCCCCACTTAATGACCCCCCCTGCCGCAGGAATCCCTGTGCAGGGATGCGGACAGATGGGTACAGGTACACATCTGTTTGCATGCGGCTGCACAGAGGAGAAATAATTTGATGGAATATTGAATGATTTCTCCTACTGTGCCCTGGGCTTGCAGCCACCGCTTGACCCAGGAGTCACTGCTGTTGCACGTATCCGCAGGATTTCTGGACGAGCGCCGATATCATGCTCCTGCCCCAAACAGGCAGGGGTACGCCTGTGTTCGCTGGGGCCCGCTCAGCATTTCTGTGGGCATGCCCACCGTTTTTACGGCCATGCCCATGAAACGCCAGGGGTCCACCAGTCATGCAGAGTACAGCCAGAGAAGGGTAGTATTGATAATGGTTGACCTATTGCTAGTACAATAAATCGACCCTTAGTTGAACAAACTGCATATTGAGTCTAAGAGGTTGTATAACCCTTAGATTACTGCACGTTACCCCAGGAAGCAGCCCGCTTGTGCCCTTTGCAGTCTTTGCACGTATTCTGAAGAATTGGACACTTCGGGAAGTGGTTATCTTGGTCTCTGAAGTTATCGCCAGCAAGTAATACAGCTTTCAATTAGTATGAGATTATGACAAGGAGACAGCGAGGACACAAGTGACTAGATCTAAAGGATATCAGCCAACATAACTGACAAGCTTTCACTAAAAAGTACTTTATTTTGTCATCAGGGATAAACTGGAGGGTGGTCAAGGTGGGCATCTGCCATGGGAGAACTTATGTCTGTTATTCGTTAGGGAACATAACCCATAGTTCAATTATATGACTCATAATATTGATCTGCATCTCCACCCCCCCTTCTACTGTATCTCTAAGACATATTTACTGTTGTACAACTCCCAGAATCCTCTGTGCTTGTTTTGTGGTTGCACAGCATCTAGAGAACCAACTTCTCTTAAATCTGGCTACTATATATCCCAGACTTCCTGTCTTGTCACTGGGATTGGCCTCCTTTCTTGCCATTGGGATGGACATCTTTTCTTGTCAGTGGAATGGGCCTTCTTTCTTGCCATTGGGATGGACAGCTTTTCTTGTCACTGGGAAAGGCCTCCTTTCTTGTCACTGGGATTGGCCTCTTTTCTTGTCACTGGGATGGGCCTTCTTTCTTGTAACTGGGATGGGCCTCATCCCAGTGCCATGTGGTGGACCTCTTTTCTTGTCAATGGGATTGAGCTTCCTTCCTGTGGCTGGGATGGACATCTTTTCTTGTTACTATAATGGACCTTCTTTCGTGTCAATGTAATGGGCCTTCTTTCCGGTCAATTCGATGGACCACCTTTTTTGTCATTGGGTTGGACCTCCGTTCTTGACGCTCAGTTGGTGCCTCTTTTCCCGTCACTAGGATTTATCCCCTTTGTTGTCATTGGGATGGGACCTAATTTTTTGTCACTGAGATGAGCCTCCTTTCTTGTCACTGGAATCTGCCTCCTTTCTTGTCACTGGGATGGACCTCCTTTCTTGTCACTGTGATGGACCTCCTTTCTTGTTGCTAGGGTGGACCCTTCTTGTCATTATGGTGGACCTTCTTTCTTGTCACTGGGATGGACCTCCTTTCTTGTCACTGGGATGGACCTCCTTTCTTGTCATTATGGTGGACCTTTTTTCTTGTCACTGGGATGGACCACCTTTCTTGTCACTGAGATGAACCACCTTTCTTGTCACTAGGGTGGACCTCCTTTCTTGTCACTGGGATGGACCTCCTTTCTTGTCACTAGGGTGGACCTTCTTTCTTATCACTGGGATAGACCTTGTATCTTCTCCACAATGGTTAGGTGCTATAACTTGACATTGTATAGCTTTTTATTAACCTTTTGTTTTATTAGCTGTACGTTATCTGTTCCCTGTACTAAGTGTAATAAATGACTAATGGTTTATCGCCAAGTATGTTCTAAATGTCACTTTGATAACAGTACAGAATTTATCAGCGGAGATCTCTTTTTTGCGACGCCTCATGCGATGCCATTATTTTTGGTTTGTGTAACAATGTCACACAATGGAAAAACCCACAAATAGAGGACAACTCACTGCTCACTACATAGGACAAGGTCTCTGCAGGAGTCCGGGAGTGCAATTCAACTTTCCCGCCCTCTACAGTGGGCATGGCCACATGCACCCACTCCAGGAATTCTCCCAGATGGGACTAGTAAAAACTAAGTATGTACTAAGTATGTATTAACCCTCTGTGAGTGATGTCTGCTAAAAATGGCAGCGTCGCTCATATTTGTTATCTAAGTTCGAATGAAAAAGGTTGTGTAAAATAAATGTATATTTCCTATATAAGGTGAAGTTACAGGTCATTATAACAATGTTTGATGGCAAATTTCTCACCTATTTTGCAAAATTCACCCATTAGACAGAGCCTAGACCAGTGCCAGGGAATTTGCTCCCCACCTCCCATAAAGGGATAATGGTTCTACAAGGAAGGGGTGTGGTCACACAATAGTAACGCCAATTTAAATTAAAATTAAACACCCGGTAGCGCAATCATATACACATTACACCACATGTAGTGCCCTTGATTCACATTAAATCACACAGTAGTGCCCCTTATACACATAATGTCCACAGTTGTGCTGCTTATACACATGTCTCTGTCACTCCAGCAGCTCTCACTGTCCCTCAGCAGCTCCATACCCTGTGTCCCTCTTGCAGCTCACTGTCCATGTCCTTCAGCAGCAACATGCCCTGTGTCCCTACAGCAGTGCCTTCAGCCCCCTCTCACCTTGTCTTCAGCAAGCACAGAGCCTGCTCCTCTTTGTGGCTCTTCTTCACTTCAACGGCGGTGACAGCATGACATCACATACACCCTGCCAGAAGAAGAAGCTGCTGGGACAGGCTTTTCGGTACTCTTTACCTAGAAGAGCGCCCACGATTTTGATCTTGGGCATCGTAAAGGTAAAAAAATCGCGTCGGTCGCATCGAATGCGACCAAAAAAATCGCATGCGATGCGACCGACGCGATTACCGCGATTTCCCATAGGGTACAATGTTAAATGTCCCAATTGACCCGATTTTCCATAGGGAACAATGTTAAATGGCCCACAGAGGCCAAACAGGCACCCTGAAGTGTGAAATGGCCCCCCCAATTGTTAACGCCACCCCAAGATCAACGTCAACCCGAAGCGTGGCGAGCGCAGCGAGCCCGCGAGGGGCGGCGGTATGCGTCCTACCCCCACTATCCACGTCGGTTGAGTTGAGAATAGAAAGTGTGGCGAGCGAAGCGAGCCACCGAGCCCGAAGCGTGGCGAGCGCAGCGAGCCCCGCGAGGGGACGCGGACACCTTCACAGGTATACGCGTCCCCTCGCGGGCTTCACAGGTGTCCGCGTCCCCTTGCGGGGCTCGCTGCGCTCGCCACGCTTCGGGCTCGGTGGCTTGCTGCGCTCGCCACACTTTCTATTCTCAACTCCACGCCGACGTGGATAGTGGGGGTATGAAAAGGTCGTAGGACGTGTACCGCCGCCCCTCGCGGGCTCGCTGCGCTCGCCACGCTTTGGGGTTCACGTTGATCGTGGGGTGACGTTAACAATTGGGGGGGCCATTTCACACTTCAGGGTGGCTATTTGGCCTCTGTGGGCCTTTTAACATTGTTCCCTATGGAAATTCGGGTCAATTGGGACATTTAACATTGTTCCCTATGGAAAATCGTGGTAATCGCGTCGGTCGCATCGCATGCGATTTTTTGGTACATTCGATGCCCGCGATGGCCGCGATGGGCGCCCTTCTAGGTAAAGAGTACCGGCTTTTCTGTTGGAATTACTGTTCAGGGCTGTGGTAGAGGTCCGTCCCCCCTCACTTTAACACCTGGGATTACTATAGCACTTGTTTCCAGCATGTGTTTAGAAGATGTGTACGGGGGAAGGACACCGTTAGTGTAATGTCGCTGTACACAAGAGGGGCACTCACCGCATATAAACACCAAATATTAGCCCTGAGATAAAAGGGGAGCGGATCTCACAGGTGGAACAGTAGAATTTTGTCCATCTTACAAATGGCTTTCGGATGTGTAAGTAATGGAAGAGCCCCTCTCTGTGTTTGTAGTCGGCATCCGTGTCTCCGTCGATGGGATCACTTAGTTGTGGTGATATGTTGATATAACGTTTCTTCGCTGGTGTAAACAAAGCACTCGTCAGGGGCCGTAATGGAATTCCCTGTCACAGAGGGCCCCGAGGGGCGATGTCAAGGAGGTTGTGTTTCATGTGCTTCACTCTGTGTAATGAATAAGCCAACTTCATCTACGCGGTAAGGTCAACGGCAGAAGCCTTGGGGTATGGCACTGCTTGGGATACCCTGGTATATGCTGGCTCCTCCGGTGCTTGTTAATATGGGCAGCAGTATTGGCAAATGGCTCTATCACAATGGGGGATTCAGCTTGACTCGGTCCCCAGCATATTCGCTCCGGGGACCGATTGGTGCGGCTCTGCGTGTTGGTGAAACGATCAACGATCACAGGCACCAAGGTGTTCGCACAACCGCAGATGGCGCTGGTTCTCGCAAGCAAACTTTCGCCGAATATGATAACAATGGCTGGGCCCCAAAAAAGTGGGATCCAGATGATACATCGACAATATCTAGGTCAACACCAAAAGCACTAACCATCCTAGGTCAACATTAACAAATGTTCGACATGCACTAGGTCAATAATGATAAAAGGTCATGGGGAGCGGATGTACTTTTCCATGTCGACCTTTTGCTTGTGTCAACCCTTTGACCATGTCGATCTAATGCATGTTAACCTTTTGATGTGTCAACCTTTTGACTATCGACCAATACTGGTCGAACTTTTGACTGTTGACCTCACAATCCATACATGCAGAAAGTATGGCACCTCCTCCATGTAACTCCTATAACCGTATAGTGTAAGGAACCGGCTGCTTGGCCCACTCGACTATGAAGTCTGTGAATTATGATGTCACCCCCCCCCTTAATAATTCCACTGTGCCTGTCTGTCTGAGTGTTCAGAGCCTTTAAAAAAAGGAAGTTGTTGCACTTATGGTCGGGTGCGAACCATGGGCGACCTCCTCTTCCCCATTGTTTGGCATCCCAGGAGAGATGTCCAGGCAATTCATAGTATATAGAAGAGTTTCCTTTCCTGTCTGCTGCTTGTATAAGAATGGGAGGAGGAGGTGAGGGAACCCGAGAGAGGAACGTGTCAAAAAGCCCATAATGTCAGGATTTAAAGCTAAGTAATTGAAGCCCATAAAGATCCTCACAAAGGGCTTATGCGGAGTGTTCAATCCCCTGCCGTATTAACAAAGAAAACATTAGCGCACTCATAGACAATGCTACTGTCCGCTGCAGTGTGTGTTTGAAGCTCCGCTCAGAAGGGGGAAGCTTTGCTTGGCCACAAGTAGTTTATTTTTTAAGACTTATTTCTGGAACACACTGGGTATAGGGCAGGGTTGCCGACAAAATTTTGGGGGCATGGCCTAATCGAGGGAGGCGTGGCCACCTACCGCGATTAGGCGGTAGGTGGTAGAGCTCTCTTACTGTCAGTAAGACACTCATGCTGAGCCAGGCTTTGTTGCGCTCGCCATGCTGTCTGGGATACCGACGTCGGTATAATGACTGTCGGGATCCCGACTGTCGGGACTCGGAACTCTATACCACACCCGCTGAGCCTGCTGTCAGCACAGCACATGCTGTTGGTGTGTGCTGCTGCTGCCCGGGATGGACAGAAAGGGAAGGGGCCTTCAGCTAGTCTACCACATGCCCCCCCCAGAGCCCCGCCCCCCCCTGGAGCCGCTGAAAGAAATCATGAAATTCGCGGGTCCGTGGGAGGGGGCGGGACTAAAATGGCGCAAATTGCATCATTTCGTGTCATTGGGTCAGCTTTGAGTCAGTTGCCTTTGGTCCCCACCCCCCGACCAGGACATTCGGCTGTCCTCTCCGGGCTTCTCCCGGAAAGGCAAATGTAAAAGTCGGCAAGTATGCCACAGTTTGGACACGCCTTCATTACATGATATGCACGATAACGACCATCGTTAACGATATTTTGTGCATATTGTCTAGTGTGTATTCTCTATATCATTAACGGTGTGTGCTCCGGCGGATCTTCAGCGATGTCCTCCATCGTCTGTACATGCTGGACAATGGAGGATATCGCTGGCAAGTGTCATGTTGAGGAATACAGCATAACCTCCCTTCTGTCGCTTGTCACGCTTGGCGTCACAAGTGTGTATGCACTTACCAATGCCGTCTAACTTGCTAGGTCCCGCCACTCCTGATATCACGCTGGGTACACAGCTTATTAACCCCTTCCCGACATTTGACGTACATTTACTTCATGGTCGGGATGTACTTCCCGACACATGGCATAAATGTACGTCATGCCTTTGAATTGTCACCGCGTCTACAGACGCGGTGACAGAGGGACGATGTCTGCTGTCCCTGACAGCAGACATCCTCCCTCATTGCCCAGGGGGGGCAGCGATGCCCCCCGTCATGGGCGATCGCTGCGATTGGCTGTTCAAACGTGAACAGCCAAAAGCAGCGTTAAACTGTGTGATGTGTAAAATTTAGACTCTGCTGCCCCCTAGTGTCCAAAAAAATTAAAGGAGGTTGAAATAATGATGTAATAATAAAGTTTAGATATGGTTTATGTTAGTTATTAACTATTTTGAGTGGTATGATTATTTGTCTCACAAGCAGAAAATTTTACATTTTGCAAATAGCAAAATGTTCCATTTTTTTACGACATTTTGGTATTTTTCACAAAAAAAAAAAATGGATCGACCAAAATTTACCACTAATTTAAAGTACAATGTGTCACGGGAAAACAATCTCAAAATCACTGGGATAAGTAAAAGCAAAAAAAAGTTATCCCCACTTAAGTGATACCTGTCAGATTTGAAAAAAAGGCCTCTGTCAGGAAGGCAAAAACAGGCTGTGTCGGGATATATTTCTCAGTTATAGAATAAGAGATTTAGGGCCAGATGTATCAAGCTTCAAAGAGTGATAAAGTGGAGAGTTATAAACAACCAGCCCATCAGCTTTTTCAAACCCAGCCTGTAACAAGACAGGTAGGAGCTGATTGGCTGGCTGTTTATCACTCTCCATTTTATCACTGTTTGAAGCTTGGTACATCTGGCACTTAATAACTACACTTTCTATAGGACCTATAAGATCAGTGGTAATTGTGCACAGTCTTACACAACACATTTGAAAGTCCTGTTTTTTGTCTGCGATAGTTTCCCCTTAAAACCGCTGACCATACATCTATTAGCCATTAAGCCGTATATGGTCTTGTTATCAGTGATATGCAGCCAGCGAGTAGCGCATTTCATTGGCTTTGAGATTTAATGGAGACGTGGTGTAAATATTTATACATCGCAAATTCTGGAGGTACAATAAATGCATATTGTAATGTGATTTACAGCGCTGTGCTGTACGTGCCATAAATACAGGAGAGCCATGCGTTTCAGAACTGGCCTTTTGTAAATAGCATTGGTCAGGGCTACAGTACAGTCAGCGCAGAGGCACGTAACACCCCCCCCCCCCCCCCCCCCGTCATTGGTAGTTTGCAACAGCTGCCGCAAGACTATTTATCTAAAGAACATATACACAGTATTTATTCCATGCTGGCTGAAATATCCAAGCACCGTAACCCCCTGACATCTTGCATGCTTAGTCATATGTGATCACATCAGTACAATATGTGTCGACTTATTGACTGTTGTCGACCTAGATACTGTCTATATATATATATATATATATATATATATATATATATATATATATATATATAAGCCAGACGACATACGACCAATAACGGTCGACACATGAAATTGGTCGACATGGCTACGGTCGACAGGTTCGGACGGTCGACACAAGCATAAGGTCGACAACGGGAAAGGTCGACAGTCAAAAGGTCGGCATGAGTTTTTTTTACCTTTTTGTCCGAATTTCGTCGTATGTCGACATCAGTGCACCGTGTCCACTCGCACGGCTCGCTGCGCTCGGAACACTATTATATTCTCCCCCCACGACATAGCGGATGGTAGGGTATGAAATACCTTCTGTCGGCACAAGTCGGCTAAATTAAAAATGTGAAAAAAGCATGTCGACCTTTACTGGGCTAATGTATGTCGACATTCATGGTGTTGGACTAGCAACCATATCCTGTCATGCTGAGGTGTGTATGTGTGTAGGGTTGTGTGTTTGGGCACCGGAACAGAGCTCCTTTGGGGTGCCACCTAGTGGCCACCAGCACACCGTCGCGGTGAGGAGCAGCCTTTGGCTTTTATTATATAGGCTGTGTCGACAGCTGGTAGTAAGCAACACGTGTTATTTGTGTTATACACAGGAAAGTCATGATTACCCAATTAAATAACAATGGCAGGTCTCGAAATGGGCCTGTGTTTGCCAGAATACGCTGATGTCCTATCTGTGTCTGTAAAAGTGATTATGATACTATATTTCCTTATAACCCAGAAGAATTCTATATAAACCCCCCATTCAAGTGTGATTTGAATGTTAAGGAGATGAAAAGAGACCAAGTGCAAAGGGATCTAAAACTCTCTCTCTCTCTCTCTCTTGGACTTTCAGAATTTTTTGATGATTTCTCTGAAGGCCGAGAATGCGTCAACTGTGGAGCAATGTCCACCCCTCTATGGAGGAGGGATGGTACAGGCCATTACCTGTGCAATGCCTGCGGGCTGTACCACAAGATGAATGGAATCAACCGTCCACTGATCAAGCCCCAACGGAGGCTGGTAAGATCTTCCTTGAATTTTAGACAGCTGTGTGCACCTATCAGTGCTTAACTGAACACAATGGCGATTATTTACTCACAATACACAAAAACCTCCTGTAACTAGATCTAAGAAAACAAATTGCTTATTAGAGGCTGTCGATTAGGGCATGTTTACACTTCGTTAGTAATTAATACCCCCTTGGAAAATCTTTTGCTGATATTAGAGCTATATTCTGCAACGGGTCAATTTCAAGACCTACCTTATTTTGTCCTATGTTGCTTTCCATCACATGGGCTGAGGACCAGCGTGTTCATCAGGCAGCTGCCTAGGGGCTCCATAATCTGGGGGGCGCCCTTGAGTCTTTCACAAAGCTAAGGATGACTCTGTTATGGTTGACCACCCTTAGTCGAATCCGTCTAGTTAGACGTCTAAAGATTTTGGATCACGTCTCGATCGATAGTAACAGAAGTTAGACACCAACTTTAAAGAGACGGGAGCGTGGTCCATGGACGACATGTTTTTCCCATTTTTTTGGGTGGTGCCCAATGTCACAGGGGTCCCCGTGGACCCGGTATATGTGCACAGTGTCCCCTCGCATGTCTCGCTACGCTCCTCACACTATTATAATCTCACTCTATGTCCACTTGGATAGTTTAGTATGAACCAAGTCGGCCTGTGACATTCGGTAACTAAAAAAAAAGGGCGCCCATCGCGGCCATCGCGGGCATCGCATGCACTAAAAAATCGCATGCGATGCGACCGACGCGATGCCCGCGATTTCCAATAGGGAACAATGTTAAATGTCCCAATTGACCCGATTTTCCTGTTCAATGTCTCAATTGACCCGATTTTTCCATACGAAACAATGTTAAATGGCCCACAGAGGCCAAATAGGCACCCTGAAGTGTGAAATGGCCCCCACAATTGTTAACGGCACCCCACGATCAACGTCAACCCGAAGCGTGGCGAGCGTGGTATACGCGTCCCCTCGCGGGCTTCACAGCTGTCCGCGTCCCCTCGCGGGGCTCGCTGCACTCGCTGCGCTCGCCACGCTTTGGGCTCACGTTGATTGTGGGCGCCCTTCTAGGTAAAGAGTACCAAAATGAAAAACTCATGTTGACAATTGCGACCGTCGACCAAGCTCGAATCTTCGAATCTTGGTCTTTTAGGTAAATCTTCAAATTCCGTAAAGCAAAATTGGAACCTGTTAATTATTCGGCATTTTCACAAGACAATGGGGGACATTTACTAAGATACGAGTTATTTTTCACATAAGTTGTTTCTACGGCAACCAATCAGAATCAACTGCTTATTTATTTAGCACCCTCTAGATTCAGATAATAGATGGAATCTGATTGGTTTCCCATAGCAACATCTCATGTGAAATAGAACATAGTAAATTTCCCCAAATATTTGATACCTTAAATCAGTGGTTCCCAAACTGTGTGCCTTGGCACCCTGGGGTGCCTTGGGGGACTTTCAGGGGTGCCCTGGGTTGATGGTCCAGGACCAATTCAAGTTATTTATGTCCAATATAATAGTCAAATTATGGACAAACAGAAGAAAATACTGTCCATTACCACATAACTGACCCTAAGGATGAGATATAAATACAATTTATCTAACTTTAATATTTGTTTCTGACTTTCTTAATGAGAAACCTTTAGCCTAGGGGTGCCGCAAAAATATTTCTGATGCTTCGGGGTGCCGTGATTCAAAAAAGTTTGGGAACCCCTGCCTTAAATCAACGGTTTTATTTCCTGAACCTTGACGGTGCCGGTTTGTTAACGAGATTAACCACTTCCGGAGAGAGAGTAGATTCAGATGAATACAAAAGAGCTAAGTTCTGCTGGAAGTGACCAGGACGCAATGGGGACATCCTGAGAGGAATTTATTTGTATGTCAGCAGATATGAGTTTTGGTGACATAGGGGGTTATTTTGGTTCACTCTTTCTGACAAATTCCTTCTTAGATGGACAAAACCACGTGCATTGCAGGGGGGGGCATATATAAAATGTGCAGAGAGAATTAGATTTGGGTGAGTTATTTTGTTTCTGTGCAGGGTAAATACTGTCTGCTTTATTTTTACACTGCAATATAGATCTCACTTGCCGTAAAACCCCACCCAAATCTAACTCTCTCAGCATAAGTAACATCTGCCCCACCTGCAGTGCGCATGGTTTTGTCCATCTAAGAAAGAACTTGTCAGCGAGAGTGAACCAAAATGGTTACCCCATGGTTCTGAATACTTGTGAGCACGTGTGTGAGGGAAACAACATCTCAATGGCCTGGGATGGGGACATATTCACATTACCATTACATCTTGAGTAATAAATATCATATGAAAATATAATTTGGGGACAGCTGTACAGAGGGGGCACTGTGGCATACATGAACTGGAGTGTCTGTGGTATACTGTGACCTGTAGGTAGTACAGTGTGTTATCCACATTGGTGCTGCTGGGAGTGGTAACACAATAATTGCACATTTTAATAACATTGCCAGCATATTTTTTGGACATTTTTAATGGTAGGGCCCCCCATAACATTGATTGCCCTGGGACCCCACATTAGAGTAACTATATCAAGCAATCAGACATTTACATACCTCCCAACTGTCACGATTTTAGAGGGACAGTCCCGATTTTCGGGTCCTGTCCCGCTGTCCCACCCGCGGCAGACATTGTCCCGCTGCGGGGGGGTGGCAGTTGGGAGACCCCCAATCTAGTAGAATAGACGCTGTGCGCATGCGCACAGCGTCTATTCTCGTATGAAAATGAGGTCGCGGCTAATTAGCATAAGCCGCGCCCTCATTTGCATACGCCCCGCCCCCTTTTCGGGCGCTCGCGCGGTACGGACAGAAGTTGGGAGGTATGCATTTATAGTTTAGGAAATAAAAGTTTACTTCTAATTTGTTTTTATCCCCACCCCCCCTTTTTTTTCTTTTTCATACACCTTCTGCCATAAATTCCCACCAGTGACTCGGTACTTATACTGCCATCTAGTGGTGAAAGAATAATTAGTGAATGCCCTTAATTTTCTCAAACAAATGACAAATTAGACTCTTTGGAAAACAAATATGGCAGAAAACAGATTAAAAGAAATAAAATGTAACCAAGTAACTTATTTGTAATGTACTGATGTAGCTGCAACAAACCTGTATAATTAAATAAAGCTCATTACAGATGTGGATGTTTAATGAAGAATTATAAATCAATTACTTGTGTTAAATATGTACATTGATATTAGAGTAAAAAGTCTGCAATTCGAATTATAAATATATATCTATATATCTATATATAGATATATATATTATATGTATTGACTCTCTCTATGTATTTACATACACAAAACCTAATAATACCCACTTTCCGTCTTGCAGTCTGCCTCCCGTCGTGTTGGTCTGTCCTGCGCCAACTGCCATACAACCACCACTACGTTGTGGCGTCGGAACGCAGAAGGAGAGCCTGTATGTAACGCCTGCGGACTCTATATGAAGCTGCATGGGGTTCCAAGGCCCCTGGCAATGAAAAAGGAAGGCATCCAAACAAGGAAGCGTAAACCAAAGAATCTAAGCAAGTCTAAAACACCGACAGGTACGAATGATTCCAGAACTCTGAACTCTAGATACAGCCAGAATTTGGGCAGCACTGCAGTGGATATACATTACCACAAGGGGGAAACAGTGAGACTGACCGGTGACCGGTTTTGCAACTGTTGTGGAGCTAAAAGTCAGCCGGTCGTTTCAGTTTCTGGTCAACAGTAGTAGGAAAGTTAAAGGTTGGTTGACTCTGACCCAGGGCAGCTCATGACTGTGAGTGAATGGGGGCTTCCTTTTGGTAAAGTGTCCCTCACAGCAGTTAGCCACCAAGCTCCGTCATGCAGTATCGGTATTACCGGTTACAGTGGTCTTGTCATGATCTTTGTCTTCCACTAGATTGAAACTGAAAAAGTTTGGTGTCTTTTGATAAATTGGGTACACACAGGGCGATTTCAGCTATAATCGCCGGGGATATGGTATATCCCTGTGTGTAGGGAGCGACGGGCGCCGGAAGCGCGCTCCCACGACCAGCCCCCAACCAGCGGCTGCCGCAGCCAGAGTGTCTTGTTTTTATTAGTGACCAGCTGAGCAATATGATAGCTGAGCAATATTTTGCTTGCAATATTAAGCCAGTATTGCTCCGTGTGTGCGGAGCTTAATACTGTGTACACACGGGGTAATATGATTGCTGGGGATATATTGCTAGCAATATATCCCCAGCAATCATATTGCTCAGTGTCTCCTTTTCATCAGCGATGAAAAGGAGACACTGCTACGGGGCGGAGGGGGAGCGCAGCAGCAGCAGCAGACGCTGCTGCTGTCACTTTGATGGGAGGAGGGAGGGAGCAGCGGCACGGGGCTGGGGAGATCAACGCTGATCTCCCCGGCGCTGACCTCCCGGCACAGCGATCGCCGGGGAAAGCCCTGCTCCTGCGACCATTAGGCAGTGTACACGGGAACGCGCAGCTGGCGATTTATCGCTCAGCGACCATATTCCCAGCGATTTTACATGAAATTGCACCCGTGTGTACTCACCTTAAGACATATCCAAAAAGGTGCAAGACTTTTATTTTCCCTGTGGCGCAGGGTTTTTCCTATTCAATTGGTATAGGAATTACTGCTGCTTATTAATCGCAGCTTCAGGGCATAAGGTGAAAATATCAGTACTTGGTTAAGAACCCCTCGAACCACCCGTTAATGAGTAATTAGGCATTTGAAAGTTTTCAGTTAATTGGGCCAGTAAATAAATGTTATTTTTGTGTTAAAAAAAAGTCCTTGCTTCACTGCAGATGCAACTCTCATTTTCTTTTGCACCCCAAATTTAGGTAAATGAATGATTTTTTTTTTCAAATTTAAAATGGCCTCAAATTACAGCAAAGTCACCTCTTATACTTTTCTTTTTTGCTTTTTATACTTTTTTTTTTAATACACAAATCAGCCTTTTAAAGCATGTTAATAGCGCAAAAAAAAAATATTTTTGGGAACTAATATACATCTAGACTGTTGCCAAATATTTTTGAACATATTATTTTTAGGGTACAGGCTGTCCTCAAATTTTTTCTTTTGGATAGCGTGGCAAATGGGAGTTTGCAAACCCCCTTTATTTAAAAATTGGTTGTGATAGCCGCAGTGGTTTTTAATATGCCTCGTAGTTTTGCAGTCCCCTTTTATTCATACAAATGTTTTGCATTAGGGAGTTGTGCTTGAACATGGACGCCCAGTACAATGCACAATGCAGGGTTTTCTGTGTGTGTTTGTTACTAAATGTAGCTCTGATCTCTCTCTACCAGGCCCAAATGTCAGCGACGGCCTCACTCCTTCTACCAGCTCCAACAACTGCACCACATCAGAGGAAATACGGCCCATAAAGATCGAGCCAGGACTGTCCCCTCCATATGGACATTCTGCTTCCCTGTCTCAGGTACCAGACACACAGGACAGATGTATAGATTCTGTGTTGCCAGTGACTGAGGGGTCGATTTATTAAGCTTGGTGAAGTGATAAATTGTCTGGTTTTTATCGCCGGCCAATCAGCTCCTATCTGTTTTTCAAACCAAGCCTGTAATTTCACAGTTAGGAGCTGATTGGCCGGTGATAAAAACCAGACCCTTTATCACTTCACCGAGCTTAATAAATCTGCCCATCATTTAGAAATCATACTCAGGAACTGTGGCAGCTTCAGGGGAGGGGCTGAAGCATAGTTTCAAAATCAAATAGGGGAGCCACACCCACTGCCAGTGAGTCAGTTTGGAACGGCAGTTGGTGGCAGTGAGTGTGGCTCCCCTATTTGAATTTTAGACTGTGGTGCAGCCCAACCTCTGGCGCCTCCACTGCTCAGGAATAAGTCTTCGGGAATATACAGACAGACATGTCTGGTGATGGGATCACAATAAAGGCTGCAATGTGCAATCAGTACTTATAGGGCAAAGATCAAAAAGGAAAGTGCTTTTAAAACTCAAATTTTTTGTTCCTCAATTTAAAGGGGGGAATTGATTAAGATGTGTATTCTATTTCACATGGTATGTTGCTACGGGCAACCAATCAGATCCTGTCTATTATATTCTAGAGGATGCTAAATGCTCCAAAAGGTCGATATGCACAAGTTCAACATTAACAAACACAAGCAAAATTTTGACACAAGCCAAGGGGTCCAGATGGCCAATGGTCAATACATGAAAACTTTAACATGAGTTTTTCATTTTTCATACTTTACCATCCACATGAACTCTGATTGGGAATGGTAAAGGGCGTGTCAAGCAAATCGAACCATGTGAGGGTATATGGTGCACTAATTGGGGGTCCAAGTGTTCAGGTGTCAACATTGACACCAAAAAAACATATTTGTGTCGACCAAGATACGGACAACTCTATGATCCATACCTCACCAAAACAGAGCCCCGGCAACCCTGGTTTTTAGCCGGGGCTGTGAGAATAACCATGGAGCTTCCCAACCAATGCAAAGCCTTAAAATGGATTGTTGTGGAGTCTAATGCTGGCTACACATCAGACCAACTTTCCTCCAACCATCCAACTAGTTGGTTGTTGGACTGAAAATCTGGTACTGTATGGCAATAAGTAATTTGCTTACAAACTCAGGAGAATGGACAAAAACATTCAGTGAAATTGTTAAAATCAAATAGGTCCAACTACAGTACATTGTCGGAGTGACAGTTTCCGTTTTCCGATTTGGGAAACAAATGACTTAATTACAAATGACATTTGCTCCCATCCAGCACCAGGTTTTTATTCCATCCAACCAACTAGTTGGATGGTTGGAGGAAAGTTGGTCTGATGTGTGGCCAGCATAAGGCAGGCATTCCCAGCCACGGTCCTCAAGGCACACCAACAGTGCAGGTTTTAGTGATATCCAGGCTTCAGCACAGATGGTTTAATCAGAATCCGTCAGGTATTAATGAAGTCACCTGTGCTCAAGCCTGGATATCACTAAAGCCTGCACTGTTGGTGTGCCTTGAGGACCATGGTTGGGAATGCCTGGTCTAAGGGGTAAAGTTACTAAGATGGAAGTTCTATTGAAGATGTGATGTTGCCCATATCATCCAATCACGTTATATCTATTATCTTCAACCAGGTGCTAAATAAATAAGAAGTTGAATCTGATTGGTTGCTATGGGCAACATCCCATCTTCAATAGAACTCGCATCTTAGTAAATTTACGCCTGAGTGACTGTGTCAAATGACGGCATCATGTATGACCCCATGGATCGTCTTTGCTTTTGATGCCAAACACACAACATCAATGATTTTTCACTTGCTCGCAAATCTGAATCAGTCTGGGCTGACTTAGACTTGCGGCATCCAATCCGAGAATAGGGGCAGGCGGTTCAGGTCCTGAGACATCAGCTGCCTGCCCCCCAGCAGGCAGCTGCTCGCCTGCGTTTGCATGGGGACTCCCAGCAGTTTCCCGGGCACACCCAGCGTTTTTGTGGATACGCCCAGGAAACGCTGGGCTTCCCAAAGCGAACGCACCCTGCCTGCCTCTGTCCTGCCCCCCCCCCCCCCCCCGAGCACCACAGGGACTATGCAAGTCGACGAAGGTGCCCGCACAGAAGCCCTGAACATGAGCATAATCCAATATGCTCATACTCAGGGCAGATACATGGGCCCCCGGAGCGAACACACTGGGGACCGAAGCAACCAGAATCAGGGCCTTCATTTGATATAACCATTAGCATGTTTATACTCAAAACCAGGACTGGACTGTACTGATGGAGTTTGGGAAACTTAGGTCTAGATCTTCTTGTATTTTTTGAAGTTGTTTATAGAATTTTTGTTTTTTTCTTCTCTATTTTAGGCCTCACAATTATCTACTATCACAAGCCATGGTTCATCTATACATTCAATGGTAAGTCTGAAGTGGAACCACCAGACTCCTTCCTGGATGCATATGTATGAGAAGCTTAGGTTTTAGTAGCTATGAGTAGACTAGTACTTTGTGTAGAAAATATACGTACAGGCTTGAGGTTGTAGCAGAGTTTCTGTTCACCTTACAACTATGAACAGTCGAGTTACTTGAAGACTCCTGTATCCCACTGTGGCACACTAAGGCAGTGACAAGATGGCGATGCGCATGCTCTGTGCTTAGGTCGGTGGCCATCTTGGTACAAGGAATGAAGCCTCCCTGGAGAAACAATATGGATTCTGAGCCATATTGCCCTCCACTCTCAACAAAAAAGGTGCCGGCACGCTTCAAAAATGCTGAAGGTTCTGTGATCCCAGTTAAGGATCTGCTCCAATCTATAAAGTAGATTTGAAGGAGGATTTTGGTGAAATTCCAGACAGAAGTTGTAAACATACACAGCAATCATGATAGTAGGACTTTCTGTTTCTCCCCAAAAGGGCGGTACATGGTGGCATTGAGTAACGTTATAACGAAGGCACTGAGACTATACAATTATATGTGCTCTTTGTTCCATTTGAACATTTTCATTTATGAAAGATCTAACACTTGTTTGCGTTGTTCTCAGTTGTTTATATAACATTTGCCATTCCTCTATTTCAGGCCTCCCCTTTATCTGCTATCACAAGTCACGGATCATCTATACATTCAATGGTAGGTCTATAGTATAGCTTTACATTCTGCCACAGATGTGGGAGAGTGAGATATTTCCCATGGACCTCCTTGTTCCTTTCAGCGTGATACATACAATATCCTGGCGGAGGGGATGCCGGCGGTCTAAAGACCATCCCTGACATCCCAATATAATAACCTTCCCTCTCCCACTATCCACCTAACCCTCCCCCCCTCTGCAGCCATATCCTAACCATGCACGCTAGTGCCTAAACCTACCCTTACCGTACCCCTACACCTAAATCTAACACACCCACCCCTCAGACTATCAGTTACTCCTCTTATCCTAATCCTCCCTCTCTGCAGCCTAACCCTAAATCCCCCACTAATACCTGAACATAACCCTCCATCCCCAGCCTGACCCTAGCCCCGGACATACATATATTTGGGATGGTGACTGTTGGTATTCTGGCTTCATCATCCTGATGTTTTTGAAGTTCCAGCACCATTATTCTGATGGCAGTTGGGATGCCTGAGTCTGTATACTAACCCCTTGCATCCCCTTTCAGCCTATGATGCCATATATGAACTGGTCATCGTTGGTCCATTAGATATTTACTAGTCAAATCTAGATTGGATTGTATATGTATTGCCACCTGATTAACAATATGTGGTGTCATTTTTCCATAATGGACCTATATCTGTATGTAGTACTTGATAGTGTCGACCTAGTGACTGTATCCCCTCCCTCTCGATAAGACAGCTTAATGTGTTCTTTGTCCAATTTGAATTTTTTAATTGAAATGTGTATATATTTTTTGTTTTTGTAAATGTCCTAACTGCTATTTCTTCACCTTCCTAATGTTTTTAATACACATTCCTCTGTTTCAGTCCTCACCCTTATCTGCCATCAACAGTCATGGATCATCTATACATTCAATGGCAGGTCAAAAGATGTCTCCTCAGACCCACCACTCTACAATTAATGCATCTCCGCAAGCCAGTTCCAAACATGACTCCTGGAATAATATGGTCCTCGCTTAAAGTCTGCTGACCACTCCATCTCCTCCTAACGTCACTTGAACATTGGGCTTAACCGATGATTTAGTTGTTGTACATTGCCGAAACTGGACCTGACAACACAAATGTTGCAAGTTCTCCAGAGTCCAAAACACTTCTGCTACTAGAGAATTTAAAGGAACTCCTAGCATTTAAAGAAATTAAATATTTGTTTCATAGCAAAGAACTGTTTATAAATTGGACTGGATTCAATGTGGATGGAACGGACAGATGAGTGCCTGGAGTAGAGTGTTTGGCTGCATTGTGCCATTTTACTCTTAATTTAAAAAAAAAAAAATCATACTTGACAAAAATTAAATTTTTTGTTAATGTTGCAATAAGCCAGACTTTAAGGAGACAGTCTGGAGGACTTTCCGGTTCTTTAGATGATGGGACATTTACAGTGCATTCGGAAGAATTACATTTTTCGATGTGGTCTACTGTCCTCTCCGACTTATACACTTTGCCAGTTTGAAGTTTTGTTTTTTCCTTTTTCATCATAATCATGATTATTTTTTTGCTAAAAACAAATTGCAGAATTGGCTTTACTTTGGGCTCTTCCACTTAGAAATTTCAGTTGTCTGGTCAGGAGGTATTTAAAAAAATTCTGTATGTCTTATTTCTACATTCAAAAAGATTTTGAGAACTCAGGTAAAAAATCTATAACTATTTTGTCTCCAGGTCCTTAGGACAGATCTATGGGATCTAAAGTTAAGTAAATCCATTGGTTGTCATTGTTATATATATAAATATATTTTAATTGCTCAACACAGACAGCGGACCCTGAATCACTGTATAAACACTAAATCCATTATGTTAAGGTTGAAATATTGCAAAGTGTTATTTAAGTCTCATCAATCTCGAATTTTGTAAGATGTGTTAAATTAAATAGAATCGAACTTTGCAATTTATTTAATGTGAAATTTGCATCGATTTTATCACATTTGCTGGTAGGACGCCCGTCGTATTCTGTTTAGTGCGAAGTACCGTAATGCCTACAGGTTTTATTGTTCTAAATTGCTGTTAATAAAAATAAGGTTTATTTGCCAAGATACAGATTGCGAAGTCACAGTTTTGTGCCACAATCCATACAGTGATACACTTTAATGGGCACTTGACAGAATGAGTTAAACAGTGTGCAGAGAAATTTTGCAATAATTGACTCTCCTTTATGCCAAAGCAGTACTACCACCTATAGTCTACTTAAAGTACTACACTCTGTTTAATTAACCTTTGAGTGCCAACATCTCTGTGAGCGACTGAGATATCTGCTAGAAATGCCGGCAGCGCTAACATTTGTTATATAAATTCAAATGAAAAAAATGTTGTATAAAAATAGATTATATATTTCCTACATAAGTTAAACATTACAGGTCATTATGATGATTAAAAAATTTTGCTTCTGCAATTTTCGTACCGACAAATTCACTTGACACTCAAAGGGTTAAACATTAGCAGGTTAGTACATGATAGAAATGGATGTTTAATCATTGGGAGGGAGTAGATTGGTCATTATGTTAGCACAGAGTAACTTTTACCCTGACAAATATTTCCCGGGTTTTTGCATATGAACGCGCATCAACCCGGGAAATTGGTCAATGTCAGTGAAAGGGTCCTGGTAGATGATGCCGGGTCCAGCGTTTCGGGATTTCTACCCAGAACGCTTGCGGGTCCAGACGCAGTGTGAACAGGTATCCTGGGTCGACGCAACCTGCAATGTAAAGGCACTGCTGCAAGATGCTGACATCTTCCAGCACCGCCCCGGCCCCGCCTCAAGATGATGTCACCCACCCGGCTTTATGCCGGGTCGGTTAGCTAGTGTGAAAGCACTTGCAAGCCGTATTGCAGCCGAGATTTTGTACCCAGCTTGCGACCCGGCTTGTAAGCGCTTGCGAGTGTGAAAGGGGTATTAATGAAATCATAAATTGGCTTTTCCATCTATGTAGCATTAAAGAACACTTCATGCCATTTATGTTAATGCAGCCTAACTTCACTGCTGAACCTGTGTATGCCTCCCATTCACTCATGCAGAATCTGGGCGGAATAGACATGCCTTGCGGATCTGGTCACACCTGAACAGTTCCCAGGCCCCATGGAAATCTCAACTGCCCTGTTTACCTGGCCTCCAAACAAACCTCAATTGTCTACAGGTATGCCTTGCTATAGCATAGAGTACAAGCTGCCTTTAACCATTGGAGTCCTAGGTTGCAGGTAACATTGCCTCAGAAAAAAAGAGAGCCCCCTTTATGCCGGCCCCTTAGCTTCAGCCTAGTGAGCCTTAGGGAAAATACATCCCTGGGCAAAGGGATCACATTAATTCTATGCAGCGCTGCACCTTTCTGAGATTCAGGACAGAAAAATGGCGGTGCGCCCTTTGAGATTATGGAGAAATCCTTCTCGTGTCATGTATAAATTCCAAACGTGCCCCTTCACAGTGCATTCATATAAAAAGACTAGACAATAAGAATAAACGTCATCTAATGTGAAGAATAACAAACTGATACTCTGCATTCCCAACGGATATCCCTTCAGTCAACAAAATGGCCACCTCCACCGAGTGACATCTACGTAACTGACACATGTTTATTCATGTTTATGGGACCTGTGTCCACACTGGAATTGTTCAACAAGAAAACAAGAAAAAAAGCCCCAGTGCAGAGTTCTAGAGGTGTTTGAGGTGGTTCCGTTTGATAGGTTGACCGTGTCCAGCTCGACCGTCATTAGATTGAAAGCTATTGGCCGATGGGCACATGAAAAAGGTAATCATGGTCTAGGTCTACATTGACAAAAACTCTACACAAGCAAAAGGGTACTTATGTATTATCTGGGCTCCCATGTTTAATGCACCCCATTTTTTGATACCCCCAATATCCAACTACGCATGGAGTTGATTTTATATAGTGTGGCGAGCGCAGCGAGGGGACGCGGTCTCATAAGAAAAACGGGAGCCCAGATATTACATAAGTACCAGCAAAAGGTCTAAGTGTAAAGGATTGACACAGCAAAAGGTTGACACAAGGTTTTCATAATTTTTTTTTGCCAACTTGTCCTTGCTTCACCCAAGCGGGCAAAGAGGGAAAATATAATAGTGCCCGAAGCATAGCAAACCATGCGAGGGGACTAATACGGTGCCCATGTTGACATTTACACAAAAAAATGCAAAAAAACTGTTTTGCCATTTCCTAGTTGTTCGGTCTGTTTAATAGCAGACTTGGACTGTTTGGTGGACTTGTTCTAGGGGTAGACACAGGAGTAGTTCTCGAAAGGCTTGGATTGAAACTAGAAAGTTTAAGGCCCCCTTACATTAGGGACAAGTCGGCCTTGATGATGCGGTTTATCACAGGTAAGCCTGGGGAGCTGCAGTAGGTGGGCGGCGGAAATGAAAATTCCTATTCAAAAGACAAGGTGGCGGCTGATTGACTGAGAGAGCTCTGTGGCCTCCCATTGTTTTGAATAGGAATTTTCAATTCTCCTTACTCCTCGCCACACCCCGTACACTGTGATTTATCTTATGTGCAGCCCATTCGACCTCTGGTCTGATACGCAGGGGACCATGCATCAGATCCAATCAGATGTCAGACTGTTACGGTTTGGGCCGAACTCACCCGAGATCTCGTCCTGATATGATAGAATTGGGTGAAATTGGGCAGAAATTGCTTAGTATATGAGGCCTTTAGAACTGGACTTAATTTAGAGTAATAACATTAATTAAATAATGAGATAGGGATGTTGGGATGCAGAGCAGTACCAGCTATTACAGGATTGCTGGGATGCAGAGCAGTACCATCTATTATAGGATTGCTGGGATGCAGAGAAGCACCAACTACAGAGTACGAAACAAACGTCGAGACTATCTTGGGTGTATCACACTCCAGTTCGCCTGACTCCACCCTTATATTAGGAATGATGCTAGGGGGGCAATCTTGTTTAGCCAAAAGGGCTAGCCACTTCCCAGCCCTATCTACGCTGGCAAACCTACGCTGATCACCAGAGATTAATCTACGACTTGTAACTTCTTGCATATAGTCCAACCATTCTTTTTGGGCTTCGTGCCAAGCATTCCTATCCACATCCAAGCCGCTGTCATATTTTCCAACTCAGAGGCCCTAATCCGATGTCTTTTCTTTATATACGCGATCTTTTTAATTAATATCCCCTGACAAAGGCCTTAAAGGTATCCCACACCATGACGCCCTGAGCAGAACCACGATTCTCCCTGAAAAACTCCTCCATTACTGATTCTAGCTCCTCCTGCTCACCTAATTGGGCCAGACAGAATGGCTGCAATTTCCAGTACTTGAACCCAACCTCTCTTGTTAATTCTAACTGAATAACAACTGGAGAGTGGTCAGAAATTGCTCGGGATTTATACTCTATCTGTGTGACCTTATTAAGGAGACCATCAGATACCAAAATTAAATTCTATTTTCTTTGATAAATTCTCTTATTACCTTCCTTAACCAACTCCTGGGAAGGTTTCCATCTATCCAGTCGGGAGTCAAGGACCTTATTAAAGTCCCCTAAGCATATTACCTGGCTATCTGGAAAGCTCACTGAGAACTCTACCGCTTCCTTGATAATCTCATAGGAAAACGGTGGGGGTATATAGACTGTAAGAATACACATCCTTATCTGATTAATGCGACACTCCAAAAATATATATCTACCCAAGGGGTCAATCTTACAAACTCCAGGTACAAAAGCCAGAGACTTTCTAATCAGAATCGAGACTCCTCTAGACATGGAAGAGAAAGGGGCATGATAGAGAGATCCTAGCCAGGGTCGTTTTAAAGAAAGTAGTTTATCCCCAATCAAGTGGGTTTCTTGAAGGCAGATTATGTCTGCCTCCTAGTTTTTGTATTGCTTTAACACCAACGCCCTTTTTACTCTCTCATTCATGCCCCTCACATTCCAGCTCAAATTTCTGACTCCCATGGTTTAACAGAGACATTAAATTGTATGAAGAGCCCGGCTGCCCGAGATAACTCAAGGTTTGTCTTGTGGCAAAAAAAGGGTATAATTTCGATCAGAGATGTATTTGATCCTGGGGGTGTGGTGTTATCCTTTGACTCCCTGATTGATAAATTCCATGTAACTAATTAAGATTTTTTTATGTATTTGCAAATTAGGCATTATGTGCAATCACCCCCCCCCCATATGACGCTTCACTAAAACTGGACCCTCTCACATCTCTTACCGCTATGGTGTCTATTGCGCCATATAGAATCAAATTATTGTATTGGGAATTTCTCCCTCTGTGTCCAATCAAGCTATGGGCGTGCGGAGTGTCATCCTGGGAATTTGACCTTACAAGGCCAATTATACTGAAAGACTTACACCATGGTCTACCCAATATTCTCAAATTTTTACACTCTGCAAAATTACAGGAGACGCATATGCGCTTTCTGCATAGAGCTTATATATCTCCGGGACAAAGGGCGCATATGTTTCCTAACTCCTCCCCAAAGTGCCTGAAGTGTGGAACCGCTATGGCACTATTTATACACTGCTTTTGGACATGTCCAAAAATCAGAAAGTTCTGGGACAAAACTTTGGGGTTTATCAATACTACCTTTAAATTGCAATTGACATTAGACCCACTGGCTATACTAATGCTAAACTTCTCTAGTTGGCACCTCACCAAGAAACAAAGACATCTGATTCCGTTACTATGTTTAATCCTAACTATTGGAAAAAAGCTTATACTCCAAAATTGGACCGTGCGGTCCCCACCCAGACTTGACACGATGCGCGCTCACATACTTAAAACCCTGTACCTTGAAAGGCAATCCACCCTCCCGAACATAGAAGTGGATGGGCACCGTTTCTATAAAAAATGGAACCCGTTCATTGAATCCCTAGACCCAAGCCAGCAGGACCAAATTATGGCCTTATTTGACTCGACTACCTGGAATACTTGCCGTCATCTATCTCTGACTTCACGCCCAACAACCTTGTCTGCTTAATCGATTTATTCCCTTGAATACACCTACATTACCATATATAATACAAGGTATATCAACTTATGTATAAGGTAATGACCTTGACCAGGAGCACTTTACCCTATGTCCCTCCCTCCTCCCTCCCCATTATTGATCCCTTTTATAATTTTATTGATATGTTTAAGGTATAAGTTTTTCCTTTCTGCCTCTTTTTATTACTACTTGATACTGCTCGGTTGTCATTAAGTGTATGTGTGGAAATTTCCACTAACCAGCATTGGCTGTGTTATTTAATTACACTAGCGGAAGGTTCGCAACTCTATTTGGAATGCAGGACACATGTTATTGTTTTCATTAATCCGGAAACCCCTTGCGGTTCCGGTCAAAGCTTGGTTCTCATCTACTTCCCCTGCGGGCGGCGTTGCCAGCCAGCCATGCTGGGGAGACGATTGGATGTGAACTCCTTCTACAAATAGACGATGTCTCAACATGTGTTTTGTGAATGCCATGCTAATGTTTATTTCCATCTGTTAACTTTGAAAAAAAAAATGAAAATTTCAATAAATATATTTTCAAAAAAAATAAATTGTATGAAGAGAAAAAGCCGTAATGCGACTTGTTCAGCCATTCCAAGTTTGAGCCATGTGTGACCAGAAAAAAAAAAAGACACATACATATAAAAATAACATTGCAAGTAACACACCCCTCCCCCACCCTGTATACCCAGGTCTCTTAGGCATACCTTTGTCCCTCAGTCCCCCCCCCCCCCAACATATCTTCTTTTGGGGCAATTAACTAAACAGCCATCGGAGAGAGCTATCCCTCCCTCCCCATGTACCACCTGCAATTCATAAGCTGTACTTAATATATTTCAAATTTCAGTGAAACTTTCTCACACCCATCCCTGCCCTGCAGACTTTATGCAAATATCTAATATGAGGGCAAATTACAAGTGGAATACCCAATAAAAAAAAAAACTAGTTAGCCAGCACTTGTCTCTTCCCTGGAAAAGATCTGTCCAACCAGCTAGCCGTGTCACTAGGCGAAGAAAAATTTTTTGTGGCACTGTCCGCCACTACCCTCAGATTAGAAGGGTACAGCATTGAGTACTTCAAATCCAATTCCCGCAGCCGCACTTTCACATCTTTGAACTTTGCACGGTCCCGCTGAACCTCAATAGGAAAGTCCGGAAAAGTGGCAATCTTTTTACCGTTATGAGTTAAATCCACCTTATCCCTAGCCAGCCGCAATAAAGTATTGCGGTCTTTAAAGTGAAGAAGGTTGGCAATTAAAGTTTGGGGTGGAGCCCCCGGCACTTGTGGACACCCAGGGATTCGGTGCGCCCATTCAACCGCAAACTGGGCAGAGAAACCTTCTCTACCAAACTTATGTATTATCCACTCTTCCAGGAATTTTTCAGGCTCCTTTCCCTCCACCTGTTCATCAAAGCCCAGAAACCGGACATTATTGCGTCTGAGCCTCCCTTCCATATCGGTAAGCTTCTGACGTAGCTCTACAACTTGGGTCGACATTGTTTTAACATGGGCGTTAAGGGGAGTAACACAATCCTCCAATAATGATACACGGTTCTCAACCTCAGATACTCTTTCTCTTATTTTCTGGGCATCATTTCTTAGTAATAAAATGTCAGACTGCACTTTACCCAACTGTTCCAGCAAGCGGGCCTCACATTTATTTACAGCTTCCAACACTTGTTGCAAAGTAACGTCCGCTGCCGGTTGTGGATTGCCTCCTTTTACTGGGGTAGTCACAGGTGTAGTAGTTTGAGAACTACTCCCAAGCTGGGACTGTGTACGGGTGTATTTTTCAAGTCCGGCCGCTTTTTGGCAAGTTTTCCCCATGTTATTTGTGCGTACAGTGAGGTCTCACACCCCACTAAACAAGTCACTTAATACAAGCCGGGGTACTGGACAGGATGAAGGCTAGCAAATAGGGTGAAGGCTAGCAATAGTCAGAGTACGCACCTTAGGGCCTTAGCACAAAACCTCACAATTCAGAGCTATAAAAACTGAGAATGCTTACTATAGGCCCAGAAGCAGGAGCAGCGCTTTATGCCCACTCCCAGTAGCTGATTCTCTCACAGGCAGCCAGGCAGAAGCGAGCCAGACATCCAAAAAGGCCAACAGAGGCTTGTCCAGTTCAGCGGCAATAAGCTGACAGGAGTCTATAACTGGACACCGTCCTCTCCTTCTGGTCCGGAGAGCACCGCCCGCCCGGTCTCGGCCGCCTCGTGTGTTCCACAGTAGACGGCAGCTGATGATGTCAGACGCCCGCGACCGCTGTCCCGGAAGTGGTGCGCACAAGGGTTCTCCGCTGTACCTACAACACCAGAACTGCCAGCCGACTTCTCCATGGCCACGCACTCCGCCCGGTCCTTGCAAACATACACTCCGGCCACAGCACAGGTACCCTATCTCTCTTAGGGACGTATTATAGGACCAGGTTTCCGTAGCCAAAACGAACAAAGTCAAAATGATCAGAGATGCAGGGCTGCACACAGGGGACAATGTTCATTGTATTGTGCAGGAGGCCATGGGGAGGAGAGAGCACGCTACCTCACGCACGCACAGCCATGGCCACACCCCCAATAGATTGTGTTTGGATGTCCACACAACTCACATCTTAGTAAATTTCACCCATAATGTTTTGCTCAAGAACATTTTCCATTGTAGGGGATGTAGCTCAGTGGTAGACCGCATGCTTCGCATGTATGAGGCCCCGGGTTCAATCACCGGCATCTCCATCTTTTGCAAAATCAAGATTCATGCATCCTCTCCAAATAAGATGCCTTGAAAAGCCTTATTCAGCAATGCTCAATAGGCAGTCATAGCATACATCCTGTGCGTCTTTCTACCAAGGTTTGATACTGCTGATTAAACTAAATATAAAAATGTCCTCTGCTTTGAAGACTTGATAAATATCAATGCCATTCATTATATAAGATAGGAGATTCTGATACTAAACTAGCCTCGTGTTAAGACTTACAGCAATCTAAAGTGTGGAATGGGCATTAACTTGCATCCTTATCAGATGTGGACACTCTGGTGTCTTTGAACCTCTAGCAAGTTATAATGATTATCATTGCTCCATACTCTAATACCCCTTTTACACCGCCGAAAAATCCGTGTCAGCGGCGGGTCAGACCCTGATCTTCGGCGGTGTAAATCCCTAACGCCATGTCCCTTTACACGGGACTTCTACCCAGGTCCTGACCTGGGTAGAACACGGCTAGGACCTGGGTAGAGGGCGGTGTAAAAGGGAACGCCGGGTCGGATGACCCGGCTCCCATTTACATGAATGGGGAACGTCCAACCTGCGGACCGCAGCGTCCGCAGGTTGGACGGGTTGTCAGCCTGACAGTCACTGACAGCCGGCGCTGCTGTCTGCTATACCCTGCAGACAGCAGCAGCAGCGGCGGCGGGGGAGGGAGGTGAACGGATGCCTGTGTGCGGCATCCATTCACCTCCTGTGCGACGGCGGGGGGAGTGTGCGCGGGGACTGGGGGCAGCCTAGCAGCTTACCTTAGTACTGGGATGCCCCCAGCAGCGTTCCGGTGGTGGCACGCGGCGGTGATTGGCGCTTGGAGATGACATCGCGCTGTCATCTCCAAGCTCCAGGGGGAGCGGGCGCGGGTGCGGGTCGAGCTGTCCGCCCAGTGTAAATGGCACTAAACGCCGGGTCGCACCCGGCTTGAACCTGGGTCTAAAAAAGCCGGGTGCGACCCGGCGTTTTGGTGTAAAAGGGGTATTAGAGACACCATTAGAACCCTGGAAAGTCGCAGATCCTGAGTACACTGAAAATCTACAGTTGCTCACGAAACATTTTCAACGCAGGTTGAATAAATTGAATAATTTAACAAAAGTAATTTAAGAATGAAAAATATGAATGATTGCACTTTAAATTAATGAGCAAAGTTTAATTACAATCGAATAATTTAACAAAACTAATTTCTTAAGAACAAAAGATATCTTTAAATACATTGGGCAGACAGGAGGATGGGTTTGGAATTTGATATAAAACATATAGAGGGAAATTTACTAAGATGTGAGTTGTATTTCACAAGGGATTTTGCTATGGACAACCAGGCAGATACTATCTAATTTCTTCTAGTAGGTGTTAAAAAAATGAGAAGTAGTTTCTGATAGGTTGCCCATAGCAACATTCAATGTGAAACACAACTCACATCTTAGTATATTTCCCCCATAATGTTTTGCTCAAAAAACTTTT
Source organism: Crinia signifera (assembly GCF_055691185.1). Taxonomy (NCBI): domain Eukaryota; kingdom Metazoa; phylum Chordata; class Amphibia; order Anura; family Myobatrachidae; genus Crinia; species Crinia signifera. The sequence continues at coordinate 321,952,747 of NC_139219.1, read as the reverse complement.
CCAATGTAGGGGATGTAGCTCAGTGGTAGAGCGCATGCTTTGCATGTATGAGGCCCCGGGTTCAATCCCCGGCATCTCCATCTTTTGCAAAATCAAGATTCTTGCTTAACTGTATGCATCCTCTCCAAAAGAGACGCCTTGAAAAGCCTTATTCTGCAATGCTCAGTAGGCAGTCATAGCATACATCCTGTGCGTCTTTCTACCAAGGTATGATACTGCTGATCAAACTAAATATAAAAATGTCCTCTACTTTGAACACTTGATCAATATCAATGCCATTCATTATATAAGATAGGAGATTCTGATACTAAACCAGCCTCGTGTTAAGACTTACAGCAATCTAAAGTGTGGAATGGGCATTAACTTGCATCCTTATCAGATGTGGACACTCTGGTGTCTTTGAACCTCGAGCAAGTTATAATGATTATCATTGCTCCATACTCTAAGAGACACCATTAGAACCCTGGAAAGTCGCAGATCCTGAGTACACTGAAAATCTACAGTTGATCACGAAACATTTTCAACGCAGGGGATGTAGCTCAGTGGTAGAGCGTATGCTTCGCATGTATGAGGCCCCGGGTTCAATCCCCGGCATCTCCACCTTTTGCAAAGTCAAGATTTTTTCTTAACTGTATGCATCCTCTCCAAAAGAGACGCCTTGAAAAGCCTTATTCTGCAATGCTCAGTAGGCAGTCATAGCATACATCCTGTGCGTCTTTCTACCAAGGTATGATACTGCTGATCAAACTATATATATAAAAATTTCCTCTACTTTGAACACTTGTTCAATATCAATGCCATTCATTATATAAGATAGGAGATTCTGATACTAAACCAGCCTCGTGTTAAGACTTACAGCAATCTAAAGTGTGGAATGGGCATTAACTTCCATCCTTATCAGATGTGGGCACTCTGGTGTCTTTGAACCTCTAGCAAGTTATAATGATTATCATTGCTCCATACTCTAAGAGACACCATTAGAAACCTGGAAAGTCGCAGATCCTGAGTACACTGAAAATCTACAGTTGCTCACGAAACATTTTCAACGCAGGGGATGTAGCTCAGTGGTAGAGCGCATGCTTTGCATGTATGAGGCCCCGGGTTCAATCCCCGGCATCTCCACCTTTTGCAAAGTCAAGATTCTTACTTAACTGTATGTATCCTCTCCAAAAGAGCAAGAGACCAACAAATGAATGATTGCACTCTAAATTGATGAACAAAGTTTAATTACAATTGAATAATTTAACAAAAGTAATTTAAGAATGAAAAATATGAATGATTGCACTTTAAATTAATGAGCAAAGTTTAATTACAATCGAATAATTTAACAAAACTAATTTCTTAAGAACAAAAGATATCTTTAAATACATTGGGCAGACAGGAGGATGGGTTTGGAATTTGATATAAAACATATAGAGGGAAATTTACTAAGATGTGAGTTGTATTTCACAAGGGATTTTGCTATGGACAACCAGGCAGATACTATCTATTTTCTTCTAGTAGGTGTTAAAAAAATGAGAAGTAGTTTCTGATAGGTTGCCCATAGCAACATTCAATGTGAAACACAACTCACATTCTTAGTATATTTCCCCCATAATGTTTTGCTCAAGAAACTTTTTCAATGTAGGGGATGTAGCTCAGTGGTAGAGCGCATGCTTTGCATGTATGAGGCCCCGGGTTCAATCCCCGGCATCTCCATCTTTTGCAAAATCAAGATTCTTGCTTAATGCATCCTCTCCAAAAGAGACGCCTTGAAAAGCCTTATTCTGCAATGCTCAGTAGGCAGCCATAGCATACATCCTGTGCGTCTTTCTACCAAGGTATGATACTGCTGATCAAACTAAATATAAAAATGTCCTCTACTTTGAACACTTGATCAATATCAATGCCATTCATTATATAAGATAGGAGATTCTGATACTAAACCAGCCTCGTGTTAAGACTTACAGCAATCTAAAGTGTGGAATGGGCATTAACTTGCATCCTTATCAGATGTGGACACTCTGGTGTCTTTGAACCTCTAGCAAGTTATAATGATTATCATTGCTCCATACTCTAAGAGACACCATTAGAACCCTGGAAAGTCGCAGATCCTGAGTACACTGAAAATCTACAGTTGCTCACGAAACATTTTCAACGCAGGGGATGTAGCTCAGTGGTAGAGCGCATGCTTTGCATGTATGAGGCCCTGGGTTCAATCCCCGGCATCTCCATCTTTTGCAAAATCAAGATTCTTGCTTAACTGTATGCATCCTCTCCAAAAGAGACGCCTTGAAAAGCCTTATTCTGCAATGCTCAGTAGGCAGTCATAGCATACATCCTGTGCGTCTTTCTACCAAGGTATGATACTGCTGATCAAACTAAATATAAAAATGTTCTCTACTTTGAACACTTGATCAATATCAATGCCATTCATTATATAAGATAGGAGATTCTGATACTAAACCAGCCTCGTGTTAAGACTTACAGCAATCTAAAGTGTGGAATGAGCATTAACTTGCATCCTTATCAGATGTGGACACTCTGGTGTCTTTGAACCTCTAGCAAGTTATAATGATTATCATTGCTCCAAACTCTAAGAGACACCATTAGAACCCTGGAAAGTCGCAGATCCTGAGTACACTGAAAATCTACAGTTGCTCACAAAACATTTTCAACACAGGGGATGTAGCTCAGTGGTAGAGCGCATGCTTCGCATGTATGAGGCCCCGGGTTCAATTCCCGGCATCTCCATCTTTTGCAAAATCAAGATTCTTGCTTAACTGTATGCATCCTCTCCAAAAGAGACGCCTTGAAAAGCCTTATTCTGCAATGCTCAGTAGGCAGTCATAGCATACATCCTGTGCGTCTTTCTACCAAGGTATGATACTGCTGATCAAACTAAATATAAAAATGTCCTCTACTTTGAACACTTGATCAATATCAATGCCATTCATTATATAAGATAGGAGATTCTGATACTAAACCAGCCTCGTGTTAAGACTTACAGCAATCTAAAGTGTGGAATGGGCATTATCTTCCATCCTCATCAGATGTGGGCACTCTGGTGTCTTTGAACCTCTAGCAAGTTATAATGATTATCATTGCTCCATACTCTAAGAGACACCATAAGAACCCTGGAAAGTCGCAGATCCCGAGTACACTGAAAATCTACAGTTGCTCACGAAACATTTTCAACGCAGGGGATGTAGCTCAGTGGTAGAGCGCATGCTTCGCATGTATGAGGCCCCGGGTTCAATCCCCGGCATCTCCACCTTTTGCAAAGTCAAGATTCTTGCTTAACTGTATGCATCCTCTCCAAAAGAGACGCCTTGAAAAGCCTTATTCTGCAATGCTCAGTAGGCAGTCATAGCATACATCCTGTGCGTCTTTCTACCAAGGTATGATACTGCTGATCAAACTAAATATAAAAATGTCCTCTACTTTGAACACTTGATCAATATCAATGCCATTCATTATATAAGATAGGAGATTCTGATACTAAACCAGCCTCGTGTTAAGACTTACAGCAATCTAAAGTGTGGAATGGGCATTATCTTCCATCCTCATCAGATGTGGGCACTCTGGTGTCTTTGAACCTCTAGCAAGTTATAATGATTATCATTGCTCCATACTCTAAGAGACACCATAAGAACCCTGGAAAGTCGCAGATCCTGAGTACACTGAAAATCTACAGTTGCTCACAAAACATTTTCAACGCAGGGGATGTAGCTCAGTGGTAGAGCGCATGCTTCGCATGTATGAGGCCCCGGGTTCAATCCCCGGCATCTCCACCTTTTGCAAAGTCAAGATTCTTGCTTAACTGTATGCATCCTCTCCAAAAGAGATGCCTTGAAAAGCCTTATTCTGCAATGCTCAGTAGGCAGTCATAGCATACATCCTGTGCGTCTTTCTACCAAGGTATGATACTGCTGATCAAACTAAATATAAAAATGTCCTCTACTTTGAACACTTGATCAATATCAATGCCATTCATTATATAAGATAGGAGATTCTGATACTAAACCAGCCTCGTGTTAAGACTTACAGCAATCTAAAGTGTGGAATGGGCATTATCTTCCATCCTTATCAGATGTGGGCACTCTGGTGTCTTTGAACCTCTAGCAAGTTATAATGATTATCATTGCTCCATACTCTAAGAGACACCATAAGAACCCTGGAAAGTCGCAGATCCTGAGTACACTGAAAATCTACAGTTGCTCACGAAACATTTTCAACGCAGGGGATGTAGCTCAGTGGTAGAGCGCATGCTTCGCATGTATGAGGCCCCGAGTTCAATCCCCGGCATCTCCACCTTTTGCAAAGTCAAGATTCTTGCTTAACTGTATGCATCCTCTCCAAAAGAGACGCCTTGAAAAGCCTTATTCTGCAATGCTCAGTAGGCAGTCATAGCATACATCCTGTGCGTCTTTCTACCAAGGTATGATACTGCTGATCAAACTAAATATAAAAATGTCCTCTACTTTGAACACTTGATCAATATCAATGCCATTCATTATATAAGATAGGAGATTCTGATACTAAACCAGCCTCGTGTTAAGACTTACAGCAATCTAAAGTGTGGAATGGGCATTATCTTCCATCCTTATCAGATGTGGGCACTCTGGTGTCTTTGAACCTCTAGCAAGTTATAATGATTATCATTGCTCCATACTCTAAGAGACACCATAAGAACCCTGGAAAGTCGCAGATCCTGAGTACACTGAAAATCTACAGTTGATCACGAAACATTTTCAACGCAGGGGATGTAGCTCAGTGGTAGAGCGCATGCTTTGCATGTATGAGGCCCCGGGTTCAATCCCCAGCATCTCCACCTTTTGCAAAGTCAAGATTCTTACTTAACTGTATGTATCCTCTCCAAAAGAGCAAGAGACCAACAAATGAATGATTGCACTCTAAATTGATGAACAAAGTTTAATTACAATTGAATAATTTAACAAAAGTAATTTAAGAATGAAAAATATGAATGATTGCACTTTAAATTAATGAGCAAAGTTTAATTACAATCGAATAATTTAACAAAACTAATTTCTTAAGAACAAAAGATATCTTTAAATACATTGGGGAGACAGGAGGATGGGTTTGGAATTTGATATAAAACATATAGAGGGAAATTTACTAAGATGTGAGTTGTATTTCACAAGGGATTTTGCTATGGACAACCAGGCAGATACTATCTAATTTCTTCTAGTAGGTGTTAAAAAAATGAGAAGTAGTTTCTGATAGGTTGCCCATAGCAACATTCAATGTGAAACACAACTCACATCTTAGTATATTTCCCCCATAATGTTTTGTTCAAGAATCTTTTACAATGTAGGGGATGTAGCTCAGTGGTAGAGCGCATGCTTTGCATGTATGAGGCCCCGGGTTCAATCCCCGGCATCTCCATCTTTTGCAAAATCAAGATTCTTGCTTAACTGTATGCATCCTCTCCAAAAGAGACGCCTTGAAAAGCCTTATTCTGCAATGCTCAGTAGGCAGTCATAGCATACATCCTGTGCATCTTTCTACCAAGGTATGATACTGCTGATCAAACTATATATATAAAAAATGTCATCTACTTTGAACACTTGTTCAATATCAATGCCATTCATTATATAAGATAGGAGATTCTGATACTAAACCAGCCTCGTGTTAAGACTTACAGCAATCTAAAGTGTGGAATGGGCATTAACTTGCATCCTTATCAGATGTGGACACTCTGGTGTCTTTGAACCTCTAAGAAAAGGGGGGAAGAAAAAGTACTCTCCTTTGTTTGGGGGCACGCTTTTATAGAAAATTTGTATTGAATAATGGTTTAATTTAAAACGTAGCTTTTATTAGAATATTTAGTAAAAAAGTGGTTTGAAGACAATAACAAACACGAACAGATTACACATAACAAATAGAATTGGTTGTAACAACCAATACAGACGGCTCAAAAGAGAGAGTCCCGTCTCCAAAATGCTGACGTTTGAGATAGAAATTTAAGTACCAGTACTACCTGAATAAATGTAGAATAGACCTAATTAGTAATATAACCTTCAATGGGTGGGTCTATTAATACTGGTGTATATCTCAAAAAAGATTAATTATATGCGAAAATAGAAAAAAACATTAATTTCGGTTCACACCAATTTATTGTATGGTGTGTACCCACATGCACATTTCAGGAAGAAGATAATTTACAATTTTTTAACACAAATTAATCCTGAATTTTAATGCAAGCAGTAAAGCGGTGACAGCCACAATTGTAACAAATGTCTCATTAAATGGAATCAGAATATATTCGTAACATCTCAGTCTCTGATTAATGTAGTCAGATATTGGGCAAAAAAAGGGGTGATAAAGTTTATGAGCGTCTGCTTTCCCTTGCCCCCGGACAAGGTGCCCTGTTGGTGAAATACCAGAGCAGGGTCTAGCCGAGACCCAAGGGGTAGGGTTGAGAGTGCTGCTGAAAGAAAAGTGTTTAAAAGTAAAGTTTAGAATGTGACAAGAGACGGTTTATATCCGGTGGATTATAGTAGGCTGCTGCTTCCCATTTGTCCAAACATTGTTGGGAAGTGAGCGGTACACACCACCAGATAACGTTAGGGGATAGTAAGGGATAACTCCCACTCCTTCATGCAGGAAGTATGGTGCCCTGTTGCGCAAAGACAGTGCAGGGTCCTGCCAAATCCTGCATGTAGTATGTGGGGAATCCCTGGGAGGTATGTCAAGAAGACAAAGAGTAAAAAAATATTAGATATGTTGCCGTCAGATGGTGCAGGCTGACATTTACATAAATTAAGTGCAATGTATACCGCCCATATAGTTAAGACACTTGTTCCTCAATGGTAAACAATAAACATTTGTTTTGCCTGGAAATAACTTATGGAGAGACAAATACAGTCACAGTGGCTGTGATAGATTAATTGTGCCACTCGGCGGTGGCTATAGTAATCCTGGTCGGTGTGGCTAGCACCGCTTACCCGCCTGCAGGAGGGCTCCGAGTCCTCCGTGAGCCCTCAGCATGTGTCCTGAGCAGCGCGTATAACGGCGTCTCTGTCAGCCGGCGCCTCAGGTATCAAAATGAGCAGACAGCTGTTTCGCCAAGGAGCTTCGTCAGTGCTGACGTGTAGGTCCCACGTCAGGGTATTAAATAGCTGCCCATGTTATTGGTTAATGCTAATGGGCGTTTGTATCATGATTATGTGTTTGTGTGGCTTTGTGGCAGTGTAATAATTAGTTGATTGTCAGAAGCGCTAACTACGCAATCTCTCAAATGAGGGAGAAGAAGGGAGGTGATCCCTTGTGTTTTATTACTTTGCGCAACATGCACATAAATAAAAACAAATAGGTATCTCCTATTTAGGACTATTAAACATGCATACGCGTTAATTGTAAAAAAGGCAATAATTAACGGAAAATGACTTATATTCCTTCAAAGAAGGAACTATAAGAAACTGTTCCCTACATGTATGGGAAAAGAATATATATAATGATAATAGTAGGATACCATTATTTATTATTTTTTACTTTTTACGTGACAGTGGAGAGCTGTGATACAGCAACAAAGTCTTATTTATTAGTAGCTATAGTTACTATGTCGCTATGCAATGATAGAGTATCATTGGCAAATTAGCAAGAGAATTAGCATACGATCGGGCATCTTTTTGTGTTATATATGTGTGTTTAAATGTCAAAACACAGACATAGTAGGGATCGCTGAATGAATATACAAGCAGGAGAATTGACATCAAACATATTACAGTAGTGTTAGAGTATTCCTTAATCCATGTTTGGGCAGTAATTATAGTAGTATGAGTGATGTGACTCAGGGATTCACATAATGTGTTATATTGTTGAACTAGTTACCCTGTGTCATAGGGAACGGTTGTGGAGAATTATAAGTCATAGACATTAGCTGTTTAAGGACATGACACCTAGATATTCTGGCTATTGTGCGGATATGTGTACATAAAGGATTTTCAGTATTTAATATTATGTATGATATCAGTGTTTAACCGTAAATAATTATACAAGCTTATAAAAGTATATCTGTAAAGAATATATATATCTAGAAGAAGCAGAAAATGTGATAGTCGTAGATTAGTTTGGTATAATAGAGAGAATTATAAAGAAAAATAATAAAAATATAAATAAATAAAAATATATATATATATATATACACATATATATATAAATTAAAATACAAATAATAATAATAATAATAGAAAATAATAAATATAAATATAAAAATAAATAATAAAATTAAATAAAATTAAAATAAATAAAATTAATAAATGTTAAAAATAAAAATAAATATAAATATAAAAATAAATAAAATAAAATAAAAATAAAAATAAATATAAAAATAAATATAAAAGTAAATATAAAAATAAATATAAAAATAGATATAAGAAATAAAAAATTGAGTGAAGTTAATGCATTTAAGCGGAGTTAATAAGAAGAAGGGGAGGGGAGTGTGTACAGTGTTGGAAATATGATAGTATTTATTAGAAAAAAAGGGGGGAAGTAGGGGAAGTTGTGTATCTATGTGCATTAGGTGATATAATATAAATTAGAGCTAACGTGGGAGATGTCTGGGAATTGCTTATAGTGTAATTATATTAAATGGTGTCTGTGTAAATAAGACTAGTGGTGAAATGAAATGTGGGGAGTATAGATGGGTGTGTGTTTATGTAGTGAAAAATCAGTATATAGTATCTAAGTGAATTGAAAAGGGGCAATCTGTGTAAAATATATAATACCAAGTTGTGACCGTGAAAGTGTATACTACATCCTATTGTCGGAGGTTTGTTAAAATATGTGACATGGATTGGAGAAATATAGAAAAGGGGAAAGGAGATAGTGAAAAAGTGAAGATAGAGATAGAGAGATTAATATGAATGAGTAGGAAGTGCATGGTTAGTGAGAGTAATATGAGTGTTGCACTGTTGCATAGGTAAAGCTGTTTAAAGGTTATTCATGCATGTCAAAAGGTTTTTTTTGCGGTGGTGTAGGTTTATTTTTTTAAAGAAAAGAATTGTAGCTTGTATATTCATTGAGGCCATTGGGAACCACAGTATTTAGATCGAATATCCATCTACTTTCTTTCTTGAGGAGTTCTTGAGTGAGATTTCCTCCTCTTATTCCTAGTCGGATTTGTTCGAGTCCAAATGCCTTCAGGTCTTTTGGGTTGCCTTCATGTACTTTGAGATAGTGGCGGGCTACTGATGTGAGCTTTTTAAAATTCGTGGTGTCTTTTTGAGCGTTCCTGATGTTTCCAATATGCTCTAGTACTCTGTTCTTAAGAGCTCTGGTGGTCATGCCCACATATTTCAAGTCACATGGGCAGGTGAGGCAGTAGATTACTCCCACTGTGCTACAACTCATAAATTGTTGGATTGTATGTTTTTTACCGTATCTGTCGGTGATTTGTTCTTTTTTCTGTATATGTGGACATGCTTTACAGTTTCTACATGGGAAGGTTCCTTTTAATCGAGGTTTACTTCTCGGGGTTCCTATATAGTGACTTTTTACCAACGTGTCCCTTAAGTTCCTTGATCTTCTCCAGCTGAATGCTGGTTTATCAGATAACGCTTTCTTGAGGTCGCGGTCGTTTTTTAAGATGTACCAGTGCCTGCCAATAATATTTTGGAGTTCCTTCCACTCCTTGCAGTATTCTGTGACAAATCTTAGGGCCGATGTTTCTCCATTGGGTTCTGTTTTCTTTTTGGGAAAAATGAGATCCTCTCTTTTTGTTTTTAAGGCAATGGATCTAGCTTTCTTGATATTTCTCCTACTATAGCCTCTCTCCATTAGCCTTTTCATGAGTTCATTACTTTTTGAATTGAACGTTTCTCTACTGGAGCAGTTCCTCCTTAATCTCAGGAATTCCCCCTTTGGGAGGTTTTTAATGGTAGGGGGGAAGTGTGAGCTCTCATGATGGAGAAGGCTGTTAGTGGCTGTTTCTTTGCGAAACAGTTCTGTGTGGATGTAATCATCGGTACCGCGGAAAATGTATAGATCGAGGAAGGTCGCATTATTGTCACTGATGTTAAATGTGAGTTTTAGGTTCAGGTGGTTGTTGTTAAGTACCGAGATAAATTCCAAGAGATCTGCTTTAGGGCCCTGCCATATCATTAATATATCATCGATATATCTCAGCCATGTTGTAATTTGGCTGGTATATCTCTCGTTGGCTTCCGAGAAGACAGACTCTCTCTCCCACCATCCGAGGAACAGGTTGGCATACGTGGGCGCACAGGCTGCGCCCATCGCTGTCCCTCGGACCTGGAGAAAGAATCTGTCATTAAAAGTAAAATAATTTTTCTTCAGTATAAACTCCAAAAGTGTAAGTAGGAGTTCATTGAAGTCATTGGTGCCTTCTGAGGCGAGGAAATATCTGATGGCTGCAAGGCCCTGATCATGGTGGATGCTTGTGTATAGGGATTCCACGTCTAATGTCACTAGATATTGATCTTTTTCCAGGATCACATCATCCAATCTTCTGAGTACATCACTCGTGTCCTGTACATAGGAGGCTAGTGAGAGTACGTGATGTCTCAGATGACGGTCACAGAACACACTTGCCTGTTCGGAGAGGCCCCCTATACCCGAGACAATCGGTCTTCCTGGTGGCTTTACTAGATTCTTATGTACCTTAGGTAACATGTAGAAAGTAGGTACTTTTGGGTGTTCCACATTCAGAAATTTCAACTCGCTTTTGGTGATGGTACCAGTTTTGAAAGCCTGTTCTATTATCCTGTTATAATAGATTCTGTAGTTGTCTGTAGGGTTGAATGTGAGTTGTTGATAACACGACTTGTCCTGAAGTTGGCGTAGTGCTTCAGCGAGGTATAGTTCTCTGGGCCACAGTACAATATTACCACCTTTGTCGGCCTGTTTTATTATTACATCATCCCAGCTTTTGATGTCTCTAAGAGCCTCCCATTCTTCTTGCAAGAGATTTTTACTAGTGTGGTGCCTTGATCTATTAACATATAATTGGTCCATTTCATCAGATACCAGTTCCAGGAAGATCTTTACCTCTGGACAAATGTTGTTTGATGGGTAGAATGTGCTCTTTCTTTTTAAGATTTCCCTTGAGTCAGTCTGGGTATTCTGTATAGTCTCAGATTCTTCAGCAAGTTCTTCCAATACTTGTAATGCGGACTCTTCTTCTTCTGTAAGAGGTATAGGTGGGGAGATGTTAGACCTGGGATTTGCTGTTCCGGACTCATTAGTTTGGTGGTCGACAAAGAATTTTTTTAGGAGAAGTTTCCTCCCAAAAAGTTGTAGGTCCTTTTCCCATTGGAACCTATTGAAGGATGTTTCAGGGGAGAAAGATAAGCCTTTACCCAGAACTGTTTCCTGTATTGGGGATATTTGCCGATCGGAGAGATTGATCACTTTTAGCTGTTGGTTATTGGGGGTCAGAATTTCTTCTGGAAGCGAGGAGATTGCCTCTCGGGTTCTAGAGTACCCCATGTTCTCCAGTTTCCTCTCCCTTTTCCTTTTCTTCCCCCTCCGTAGTCTCCTCTTGTAGGGTTCCGATATCTGTTTTTGGAGGAGGGGCCCCTCTCTAAAAAAGAAGCCGAGGAAGTTGATTCCAAGGAACCTGGTATCTGTGGTGAGACGTCTTCGGTTTCAGAAAAGTCAGTATCAGATGAGCTTTGTTCTGTGAAGTATCTACGTCCCTTTGTTTGGCGTGCGTTGGTCCACCTAAAGATATTCCCACTTGAAAAGTCCTTTTTGTCTCTGATGAATTTATTCTTTTTTCTGGCGATTAATTCGTCCTCGTATCTGTTGAGATCTTCCTTTTGTTTTTCAAAAGTGTGTTGGAAGGTAGTATCCTTCTCCCAGACTTCTAGGGTCGTGCCCAGTTCTTCAATTTCTTTCTCAACCTTGTTCATTAATAGCATATTATGTTTATAGAGAACATTCATTAATTCGTTTGAACATTTCAAGAGGCTGGATTCCCATTCTGTTTTCAAAATGTCTGTTGCCAGTTCAAAAGTGGGAAAAAGTTTAGGGCGGAGTCCGCGGGGTACCAATTTTTGTTTTAGGTAATTCTCAAGTGTAGTGATTTCCCATTTGAGACGTATCTGTTTTTGTAGGAGTAATCTTAATTTATGAATATCGTCGTTCCAATTGTTGTATCCCGTGGTATCTGATACATTTGTGGGGAAGATATTGTTAAGGTCCTCTCCAATGTCACGTTTAGTGGTAAGTTCTTTCCGTAAGTTAAAGGCCATGCCAGACTGCTGTCTGTGTTGATGGTCAAAAAAACACGTTTGAAGGTAAATTCCTAAAGAAATAGGATGGGTGTAGAGCTGTGCTGGCGGACAAAGATTTGAGATAAAAACTCAAAAACAATGTATGGGTTTTTTTTGGGGGAGGGGGATCTGGGAGAAGGTCCGCGCACAAGTTGCACCCTTTAATCAGAGTATTATGTGAGCAAATAGGTATTAGTGTATAGTCCACAATCTCAAAAGGTTATTTTAGAATAAAGAATAACTCATGTGGAGGTGCTCCCCTGAGAGTAAAATGTACAGATAAGAAAAGGGGGGAAGAAAAAGTACTCTCCTTTGTTTGGGGGCACGCTTTTATAGAAAATTTGTATTGAATAATGGTTTAATTTAAAACGTAGCTTTTATTAGAATATTTAGTAAAAAAGTGGTTTGAAGACAATAACAAACACGAACAGATTACACATAACAAATAGAATTGGTTGTAACAACCAATACAGACGGCTCAAAAGAGAGAGTCCCGTCTCCAAAATGCTGACGTTTGAGATAGAAATTTAAGTACCAGTACTACCTGAATAAATGTAGAATAGACCTAATTAGTAATATAACCTTCAATGGGTGGGTCTATTAATACTGGTGTATATCTCAAAAAAGATTAATTATATGCGAAAATAGAAAAAAACATTAATTTCGGTTCACACCAATTTATTGTATGGTGTGTACCCACATGCACATTTCAGGAAGAAGATAATTTACAATTTTTTAACACAAATTAATCCTGAATTTTAATGCAAGCAGTAAAGCGGTGACAGCCACAATTGTAACAAATGTCTCATTAAATGGAATCAGAATATATTCGTAACATCTCAGTCTCTGATTAATGTAGTCAGATATTGGGCAAAAAAAGGGGTGATAAAGTTTATGAGCGTCTGCTTTCCCTTGCCCCCGGACAAGGTGCCCTGTTGGTGAAATACCAGAGCAGGGTCTAGCCGAGACCCAAGGGGTAGGGTTGAGAGTGCTGCTGAAAGAAAAGTGTTTAAAAGTAAAGTTTAGAATGTGACAAGAGACGGTTTATATCCGGTGGATTATAGTAGGCTGCTGCTTCCCATTTGTCCAAACATTGTTGGGAAGTGAGCGGTACACACCACCAGATAACGTTAGGGGATAGTAAGGGATAACTCCCACTCCTTCATGCAGGAAGTATGGTGCCCTGTTGCGCAAAGACAGTGCAGGGTCCTGCCAAATCCTGCATGTAGTATGTGGGGAATCCCTGGGAGGTATGTCAAGAAGACAAAGAGTAAAAAAATATTAGATATGTTGCCGTCAGATGGTGCAGGCTGACATTTACATAAATTAAGTGCAATGTATACCGCCCATATAGTTAAGACACTTGTTCCTCAATGGTAAACAATAAACATTTGTTTTGCCTGGAAATAACTTATGGAGAGACAAATACAGTCACAGTGGCTGTGATAGATTAATTGTGCCACTCGGCGGTGGCTATAGTAATCCTGGTCGGTGTGGCTAGCACCGCTTACCCGCCTGCAGGAGGGCTCAGAGTCCTCCGTGAGCCCTCAGCATGTGTCCTGAGCAGCGCGTATAACGGCGTCTCTGTCAGCCGGCGCCTCAGGTATCAAAATGAGCAGACAGCTGTTTCGCCAAGGAGCTTCGTCAGTGCTGACGTGTAGGTCCCACGTCAGGGTATTAAATAGCTGCCCATGTTATTGGTTAATGCTAATGGGCGTTTGTATCATGATTATGTGTTTGTGTGGCTTTGTGGCAGTGTAATAATTAGTTGATTGTCAGAAGCGCTAACTACGCAATCTCTCAAATGAGGGAGAAGAAGGGAGGTGATCCCTTGTGTTTTATTACTTTGCGCAACATGCACATAAATAAAAACAAATAGGTATCTCCTATTTAGGACTATTAAACATGCATACGCGTTAATTGTAAAAAAGGCAATAATTAACGGAAAATGACTTATATTCCTTCAAAGAAGGAACTATAAGAAACTGTTCCCTACATGTATGGGAAAAGAATATATATAATGATAATAGTAGGATACCATTATTTATTATTTTTTACTTTTTACGTGACAGTGGAGAGCTGTGATACAGCAACAAAGTCTTATTTATTAGTAGCTATAGTTACTATGTCGCTATGCAATGATAGAGTATCATTGGCAAATTAGCAAGAGAATTAGCATACGATCGGGCATCTTTTTGTGTTATATATGTGTGTTAAATGTCAAAACACAGACATAGTAGGGATCGCTGAATGAATATACAAGCAGGAGAATTGACATCAAACATATTACAGTAGTGTTAGAGTATTCCTTAATCCATGTTTGGGCAGTAATTATAGTAGTATGAGTGATGTGACTCAGGGATTCACATAATGTGTTATATTGTTGAACTAGTTACCCTGTGTCATAGGGAACGGTTGTGGAGAATTATAAGTCATAGACATTAGCTGTTTAAGGACATGACACCTAGATATTCTGGCTATTGTGCGGATATGTGTACATAAAGGATTTTCAGTATTTAATATTATGTATGATATCAGTGTTTAACCGTAAATAATTATACAAGCTTATAAAAGTATATCTGTAAAGAATATATATATATCTAGAAGAAGCAGAAAATGTGATAGTCGTAGATTAGTTTGGTATAATAGAGAGAATTATAAAGAAAAATAATAAAAATATAAATAAATAAAAATATATATATATATATATATATATATATATATATACACATATATATATAAATAAAAATAAAATTAAAATACAAATAATAATAATAATAATAATAATAGAAAATAATAAATATAAATATAAAAATAAATAATAAAATTAAATAAAATTAAAATAAATAAAATTAATAAATGTTAAAAATAAAAATAAATATAAATATAAAAATAAATAAAATAAAATAAAAATAAAAATAAATATAAAAATAAATATAAAAGTAAATATAAAAATAAATATAAAAATAGATATAAGAAATAAAAAATTGAGTGAAGTTAATGCATTTAAGCGGAGTTAATAAGAAGAAGGGGAGGGGAGTGTGTACAGTGTTGGAAATAGGATAGTATTTATTAGAAAAAAAGGGGGGAAGTAGGGGAAGTTGTGTATCTATGTGCATTAGGTGATATAATATAAATTAGAGCTAACGTGGGAGATGTCTGGGAATTGCTTATAGTGTAATTATATTAAATGGTGTCTGTGTAAATACGACTAGTGGTGAAATGAAATGTGGGGAGTATAGATGGGTGTGTGTTTATGTAGTGAAAAATCAGTATATAGTATCTAAGTGAATTGAAAAGGGGCAATCTGTGTAAAATATATAATACCAAGTTGTGACCGTGAAAGTGTATACTACATCCTATTGTCGGAGGTTTGTTAAAATATGTGACATGGATTGGAGAAATATAGAAAAGGGGAAAGGAGATAGTGAAAAAGTGAAGATAGAGATAGAGAGATTAATATGAATGAGTAGGAAGTGCATGGTTAGTGAGAGTAATATGAGTGTTGCACTGTTGCATAGGTAAAGCTGTTTAAAGGTTATTCATGCATGTCAAAAGGTTTTTTTTGCGGTGGTGTAGGTTTATTTTTTTAAAGAAAAGAATTGTAGCTTGTATATTCATTGAGGCCATTGGGAACCACAGTATTTAGATCGAATATCCATCTACTTTCTTTCTTGAGGAGTTCTTGAGTGAGATTTCCTCCTCTTATTCCTAGTCGGATTTGTTCGAGTCCAAATGCCTTCAGGTCTTTTGGGTTGCCTTCATGTACTTTGAGATAGTGGCGGGCTACTGATGTGAGCTTTTTAAAATTCGTGGTGTCTTTTTGAGCGTTCCTGATGTTTTGAGCCGTCTGTATTGGTTGTTACAACCAATTCTATTTGTTATGTGTAATCTGTTCGTGTTTGTTATTGTCTTCAAACCACTTTTTTACTAAATATTCTAATAAAAGCTACGTTTTAAATTAAACCATTATTCAATACAAATTTTCTATAAAAGCGTGCCCCCAAACAAAGGAGAGTACTTTTTCTTCCCCCCTTTTCTTATCTGTACATTTTACTCTCAGGGGAGCACCTCCACATGAGTTATTCTTTATTCTAAAATAACCTTTTGAGATTGTGGACTATACACTAATACCTATTTGCTCACATAATACTCTGATTAAAGGGTGCAACTTGTGCGCGGACCTTCTCCCAGATCCCCCTCCCCCAAAAAAACCCCATACATTGTTTTTGAGTTTTTATCTCAAATCTTTGTCCGCCAGCACAGCTCTACACCCATCCTATTTCTTTAGGAATTTACCTTCAAACGTGTTTTTTTGACCATCAACACAGACAGCAGTCTGGCATGGCCTTTAACTTACGGAAAGAACTTACCACTAAACGTGACATTGGAGAGGACCTTAACAATATCTTCCCCACAAATGTATCAGATACCACGGGATACAACAATTGGAACGACGATATTCATAAATTAAGATTACTCCTACAAAAACAGATACGTCTCAAATGGGAAATCACTACACTTGAGAATTACCTAAAACAAAAATTGGTACCCCGCGGACTCCGCCCTAAACTTTTTCCCACTTTTGAACTGGCAACAGACATTTTGAAAACAGAATGGGAATCCAGCCTCTTGAAATGTTCAAACGAATTAATGAATGTTCTCTATAAACATAATATGCTATTAATGAACAAGGTTGAGAAAGAAATTGAAGAACTGGGCACGACCCTAGAAGTCTGGGAGAAGGATACTACCTTCCAACACACTTTTGAAAAACAAAAGGAAGATCTCAACAGATACGAGGACGAATTAATCGCCAGAAAAAAGAATAAATTCATCAGAGACAAAAAGGACTTTTCAAGTGGGAATATCTTTAGGTGGACCAACGCACGCCAAACAAAGGGACGTAGATACTTCACAGAACAAAGCTCATCTGATACTGACTTTTCTGAAACCGAAGACGTCTCACCACAGATACCAGGTTCCTTGGAATCAACTTCCTCGGCTTCTTTTTTAGAGAGGGGCCCCTCCTCCAAAAACAGATATCGGAACCCTACAAGAGGAGACTACGGAGGGGGAAGAAAAGGAAAAGGGAGAGGAAACTGGAGAACATGGGGTACTCTAGAACCCGAGAGGCAATCTCCTCGCTTCCAGAAGAAATTCTGACCCCCAATAACCAACAGCTAAAAGTGATCAATCTCTCCGATCGGCAAATATCCCCAATACAGGAAACAGTTCTGGGTAAAGGCTTATCTTTCTCCCCTGAAACATCCTTCAATAGGTTCCAATGGGAAAAGGACCTACAACTTTTTGGGAGGAAACTTCTCCTAAAAAAATTCTTTGTCGACCACCAAACTAATGAGTCCGGAACAGCAAATCCCAGGTCTAACATCTCCCCACCTATACCTCTTACAGAAGAAGAAGAGTCCGCATTACAAGTATTGGAAGAACTTGCTGAAGAATCTGAGACTATACAGAATACCCAGACTGACTCAAGGGAAATCTTAAAAAGAAAGAGCACATTCTACCCATCAAACAACATTTGTCCAGAGGTAAAGATCTTCCTGGAACTGGTATCTGATGAAATGGACCAATTATATGTTAATAGATCAAGGCACCACACTAGTAAAAATCTCTTGCAAGAAGAATGGGAGGCTCTTAGAGACATCAAAAGCTGGGATGATGTAATAATAAAACAGGCCGACAAAGGTGGTAATATTGTACTGTGGCCCAGAGAACTATACCTCGCTGAAGCACTACGCCAACTTCAGGACAAGTCGTGTTATCAACAACTCACATTCAACCCTACAGACAACTACAGAATCTATTATAACAGGATAATAGAACAGGCTTTCAAAACTGGTACCATCACCAAAAGCGAGTTGAAATTTCTGAATGTGGAACACCCAAAAGTACCTACTTTCTACATGTTACCTAAGGTACATAAGAATCTAGTAAAGCCACCAGGAAGACCGATTGTCTCGGGTATAGGGGGCCTCTCCGAACAGGCAAGTGTGTTCTGTGACCGTCATCTGAGACATCACGTACTCTCACTAGCCTCCTATGTACAGGACACGAGTGATGTACTCAGAAGATTGGATGATGTGATCCTGGAAAAAGATCAATATCTAGTGACATTAGACGTGGAATCCCTATACACAAGCATCCACCATGATCAGGGCCTTGCAGCCATCAGATATTTCCTCGCCTCAGAAGGCACCAATGACTTCAATGAACTCCTACTTACACTTTTGGAGTTTATACTGAAGAAAAATTATTTTACTTTTAATGACAGATTCTTTCTCCAGGTCCGAGGGACAGCGATGGGCGCAGCCTGTGCGCCCACGTATGCCAACCTGTTCCTCGGATGGTGGGAGAGAGAGTCTGTCTTCTCGGAAGCCAACGAGAGATATACCAGCCAAATTACAACATGGCTGAGATATATCGATGATATATTAATGATATGGCAGGGCCCTAAAGCAGATCTCTTGGAATTTATCTCGGTACTTAACAACAACCACCTGAACCTAAAACTCACATTTAACATCAGTGACAATAATGCGACCTTCCTCGATCTATACATTTTCCGCGGTACCGATGATTACATCCACACAGAACTGTTTCGCAAAGAAACAGCCACTAACAGCCTTCTCCATCATGAGAGCTCACACTTCCCCCCTACCATTAAAAACCTCCCAAAGGGGGAATTCCTGAGATTAAGGAGGAACTGCTCCAGTAGAGAAACGTTCAATTCAAAAAGTAATGAACTCATGAAAAGGCTAATGGAGAGAGGCTATAGTAGGAGAAATATCAAGAAAGCTAGATCCATTGCCTTAAAAACAAAAAGAGAGGATCTCATTTTTCCCAAAAAGAAAACAGAACCCAATGGAGAAACATCGGCCCTAAGATTTGTCACAGAATACTGCAAGGAGTGGAAGGAACTCCAAAATATTATTGGCAGGCACTGGTACATCTTAAAAAACGACCGCGACCTCAAGAAAGCGTTATCTGATAAACCAGCATTCAGCTGGAGAAGATCAAGGAACTTAAGGGACACGTTGGTAAAAAGTCACTATATAGGAACCCCGAGAAGTAAACCTCGATTAAAAGGAACCTTCCCATGTAGAAACTGTAAAGCATGTCCACATATACAGAAAAAAGAACAAATCACCGACAGATACGGTAAAAAACATACAATCCAACAATTTATGAGTTGTAGCACAGTGGGAGTAATCTACTGCCTCACCTGCCCATGTGACTTGAAATATGTGGGCATGACCACCAGAGCTCTTAAGAACAGAGTACTAGAGCATATTGGAAACATCAGGAACGCTCAAAAAGACACCACGAATTTTAAAAAGCTCACATCAGTAGCCCGCCACTATCTCAAAGTACATGAAGGCAACCCAAAAGACCTGAAGGCATTTGGACTCGAACAAATCCGACTAGGAATAAGAGGAGGAAATCTCACTCAAGAACTCCTCAAGAAAGAAAGTAGATGGATATTCGATCTAAATACTGTGGTTCCCAATGGCCTCAATGAATATACAAGCTACAATTCTTTTCTTTAAAAAAATAAACCTACACCACCGCAAAAAAAACCTTTTGACATGCATGAATAACCTTTAAACAGCTTTACCTATGCAACAGTGCAACACTCATATTACTCTCACTAACCATGCACTTCCTACTCATTCATATTAATCTCTCTATCTCTATCTTCACTTTTTCACTATCTCCTTTCCCCTTTTCTATATTTCTCCAATCCATGTCACATATTTTAACAAACCTCCGACAATAGGATGTAGTATACACTTTCACGGTCACAACTTGGTATTATATATTTTACACAGATTGCCCCTTTTCAATTCACTTAGATACTATATACTGATTTTTCACTACATAAACACACACCCATCTATACTCCCCACATTTCATTTCACCACTAGTCGTATTTACACAGACACCATTTAATATAATTACACTATAAGCAATTCCCAGACATCTCCCACGTTAGCTCTAATTTATATTATATCACCTAATGCACATAGATACACAACTTCCCCTACTTCCCCCCTTTTTTTCTAATAAATACTATCCTATTTCCAACACTGTACACACTCCCCTCCCCTTCTTCTTATTAACTCCGCTTAAATGCATTAACTTCACTCAATTTTTTATTTCTTATATCTATTTTTATATTTATTTTTATATTTACTTTTATATTTATTATTTTTATATTTATTTTTATTTTTATTTTATTTTATTTATTTTTATATTTATATTTATTTTTATTTTTAACATTTATTAATTTTATTTATTTAAATTTTATTTAATTTTATTATTTATTTTTATATTTATATTTATTATTTTCTATTATTATTATTATTATTTGTATTTTAATTTTATTTTTATTTATATATATATGTGTATATATATATATATATATATTTTTATTTATTTATATTTTTATTATTTTTCTTTATAATTCTCTCTATTATACCAAACTAATCTACGACTATCACATTTTCTGCTTCTTCTAGATATATATATTCTTTACAGATATACTTTTATAAGCTTGTATAATTATTTACGGTTAAACACTGATATCATACATAATATTAAATACTGAAAATCCTTTATGTACACATATCCGCACAATAGCCAGAATATCTAGGTGTCATGTCCTTAAACAGCTAATGTCTATGACTTATAATTCTCCACAACCGTTCCCTATGACACAGGGTAACTAGTTCAACAATATAACACATTATGTGAATCCCTGAGTCACATCACTCATACTACTATAATTACTGCCCAAACATGGATTAAGGCATACTTGCCTACTTTTGAAAAGCAAAATGAGGGAGATTTTAGATGCTACCAAAATGCACCAAGCGCAGCGTCGCGCACCGTTGAAGGGGTGTGTCATCAACCAAAGGGCGTGTCTAGTGACTTGAACTAAGGAGATGCAAATATCAAATTTACTTTTGAAATGCATGAACAAACTATACATTTTCTTGATGTATCAATCACTAAAAAGGCTACATAACCGACAGATTGCAATACATTATTGTCGGCAGGGCTATTTTTCAGCAGGCTCCAGCAGGAACTGAGACCCTTTTTCTAGTTCACTCTGACAAAATCTTTCTTAAGCTGTGTACACACGGGGGCGATTGGGGCTGAAATCGCTGGAAATATGGTCGCTGGCGACCATATTACCAGTGATTGGAGTGCGCACCAATGATAAATCGCCGGGTGCGCGCTCCCGTTTTTAGCCCCCTTATGAACGCTGGTTGCAGGAGCTTGCTCCTGCGACCAGCTGATTACCTCTGCTGCTCCCCCGGCAGAGGTTCCCTTTCATCAGCGACCATCTCTGGTCGCTGAGGAAAAGGAGAAACTGAGCAATATATGGCTGAGCAATATATCTCCCCCCGTGTGTACGAGGCTTTAGATCAGGCATGTCCAACCTGTGGCCCTCCAGATGTGCTAAAACTACACATCCCAGCATGCCTTGCCACAATTTGGCTATTAGGGAATGCTAGAATGATGGCAATGCATGCTGGGATGTGTAGTTTTAGCACATCTGGAGGGCCGCAGGTTGGACATGCCTGCTTTAGATGGACAAAACCATGTGCACTGCAGGTGAGGCAGGTGTTACTTGTGCAGAGAGAATTTGATTTGGGTGGGGTTTTACTTCAAAGTGAGATCTGAGTGTAAAAATAAAGCAGTCAGTATTTACCCTGCACAGAAACAAAATGACTCACCCAAATCTAATTCTCTCTGCACATTTTAAATCTGCCCCCCTGCAGTGCACATGGTTTTGTCCATCTAAGAAAGATTTTGTCAGAAAGAGTGAACTAGAATAAGGGCCTCAGTTCCTGCTGAAAAATAGCCCTGATTGTCGGCATCTAGCTTCCATCCCACACCCCTCAAAAATGGTCTCCCCTTTTCTCAATTCCTCCGGGTCCCTAAAATATGCAATGATCCATCTGATGAACTGCTACAAATGAATAGGAGGAAAATTACATTTTTACAGAGGGGATAAACTAATAAAATGTTGCAAAGCGCCATGTCTAAAGCTTTAGCGCAACCACGCACTCAATCCCCTTCAACAAAAAGCAATGCAGACACTGCAATGGTTTGGGTGAGTACCTATACCACTGCTAGTACGAGGATTAATAAGATAGCCAAAAACCATTCACTCGATTCAAAACGACTCGAAATAGAGGCAGAAATGTCCGCAATTTAGTGTTACATACACATATTTCTGCAAGAGCACAGGTTGGAGAGACACATTTTCTCACTAAGAAACCAGGTGTAGATAAGTGCACGGGCTGTGCCACTTGCACAAACATGGAGACTGGCAACTCTTTTCCCATCCACATACAGGCAAGCAAATTAAAAATGTATTAAACTGCAGTAGTCAGTACGTAATATATTACATCAAATGCCTGTGACAAATATTACATAGGCAAAACTATACGTACCTTTAAGGAAAGGATGGTCCCATTTAATGCTAGAGGTGGTGATCGCAATCGATCTTTATCGCAACTTGAAACAAGGTGGATATCTGAATTAAATACTGTACAGCCATATGGATTAAATGAATATTTAACATTCACAAGTTTCTATTAAAGGGAACTTCTGTTTTAACTTAGTCTCCTGCATTAAGTTTACTGCCTGATTCTAATACTACTATATGTGCACAGACCCGCTGTATGTACCTTTCAGTCTTTTCTTCCCTTCCGTGCTCCATCTTGATATTATGACATTTATCTAAATAATTGTTTTTGTTACTATAGACATGTTGCACACAAGTGCACAATAGGGACTTAACACACAGATGTTCCCCAAATTACCTGTTCTTAAACTACATTGCATAGTACATCTCATTTTCACTCAGCGTCTCAGCATAATAAGGGTTAATCAGCCATCTTGGTTTCATACAGTTACTATGAATAAAACTGCTACAGACTGGCCAGGTCTGCACCACAAGTATTGCAACTCTCCTTATTTCTTCTCTATTTTATGACACACATAGATACAATGTTGCAGTAGCCATCATGAATTTGGTTATTTTTTTGTTCATTGTCACTGACAGCGCTACATCTTATTTTCAGAGAACACAGCAAGCAAAGTATGTTACGCTGTTCTCCTTATCACAGCTTGGATCAACCTGATATAGGGATAACCACTGCTGTGTGTTCCAGCGCTGTACATATCAATGTATATCTTATCATTTATATATATCATTTATATATCTCTCATTGCCATGCTTAGTGTTATATTTTTTTTTTTGTGTTGCTTTTTCTAATAATCATTTATAATCACGTGTAGATAATTTTGTGTATTAACCCTCACAGTATTTTTTGTCATAGAGGTGAGACTTTCCACCTCATTGAGAGGGGGTGTGTTTTTTCACGTGTTTGTTCACTTCCTGATGGTCCCTATATCTGTAAGCACTGCCTCATTATTCTGTATTCCTGATATATACACATACACATATATACATATCAGTGGCGTAACTATAAATTTTGCTCCCCCAAGCCAAAAAAGTTGTGGCGCCCCCCCCCCCCCCACACACACACTAATATATATATATATATATATATATATATATATATATATATATATATATATATATATATATATATATATATATATACATACACATACATACATACACAAACATACATATACACACACACAGGGATCCAGAAAAAATGACAGTGGGGGCACTACAATAAATAAATGGGGGGGGAGGGGCAGTTTCGTGCAGGTTCCTAGAAAAGTGTGTATTATGGTCTAATACAACGGGTTGTGGACTCCAAGGAAATACTGTTCCCAGGAGCCACAAATTCATTTTCATCATTCCGTGTGCATGGGATACAGTTCTAGCTGGGGACAGATGGGTATATGCTGGGCAGAGAGAGGGAGACAGATGTCGGGCAGGAAGAGGGGGACAGGTGATGGGCAGGGAGGTGGTACAGATGCTGGACAGAGAGAGGGGAGAGATGCTGGGGATGGACGGGGACAGACATTAGACAGAGAGAGGAAGACAGGTGCTGGGAAGAGGGAGGGGGGATGAATGGTGGGCAGAGAGAGGGGTGGTTTGCAGGGATGATTGACAGGGAGAGGGGGAACGGATGGTGGGCAGAGAGAGGAGATGGATGGTGGGCAGACAGAGGCCGGATGGTGGACAGGGAGAAGGGGTACGGATGGTTGGCAGGGAGAGGAGGAGGGCAGATGCTGGGCAGGCATAGGGGGGAGAGAGAGGATATCCAGTGAGTCGGTGGGCAGATACTGGGCAGGTAGAGTTGGGACAGATATTGGGCAGGGAGTGGGGTAGGCACTGGGATGGAACGCAGGACTGAGGGGCGGGCATAGACGGACTACCTCATACATACATACATACACTGCCACCCTGATATATACAGATACATACAGTACATACATACACTGCATCCCTCATACATACATACATACAACCATCCATCCATACACTACCTACCTCATGCATGCATGCATACATACACTGACTTCCTTATGCATACATACATACATACATACATACACTGCCTCCCTCATACATACATACATACATACATACACACACTGACTTCCTAATGCATAAATGCATACACTGCCTACCTCATACATACATACATACATACATACATACACTGCCTCCCTGATACATACAGCACATCCATACACTGCCTACCTCATACATACATACATACATACATACATATATACATACATACACTGCCTCCCTCATACATACATACACTGACTTCCTAATGCATACATACATACACTGCCTCCCTCATACATACATACATACATACATACATACATACACTGACTTCCTAATGCATACATACATACACTGCCTACCTCATACATACATACATACATACATACACTGCCTCCCTGATACATACAGCACATCCATACACTGCCTACCTCATACATACATACATACATACATACATACATACACACACTGACTTCCTTATGCATACATAAATACTCACACTGCCTCCCTCATACATACATACATACATACATACATACATACATACACTACCTACCTCATGCATGCAGGCATGCATACATACATACATACATACATACATACACTGCCTCCCTCATACATACATACATACATACATACACTGCCTCCCTCATACATACATACATACATACATACAACTATCCATACACTACCTACCTCATGCATGCATGCATGCATACATACATACATACATACATACATACATACACTGACTTCCTTATGCATACATACATACATACATACATACATACACACAAACACACACACACACACACACACACTGCCTCCTACATACATACATACATACATACATACATACACTGCACCCTCATGCATACATACATACATACATACATACATACATACATATGTCCCCAAAATGACATCCATACATGTATCCCAAGATATTAATAATATTGTACATACCACTGGCGCTGGGTGGAGGGCCTGCCAGCAGCAGCATTAGGGAGTCCAGCAGCAGGTGTTTGCACTTTGCAGGGGCCAGCTTAATTGTCCCCTGGCAGAGAAGAGGCAGCAGCTCAGGCCCCAGGAACCCATGCTTGTTCTCAGTCAGGCTCAGCAGTGACTGGAGGGAGGAGGCGGGGCTCAGAACTGCAGCGTGGAAAGTGAAAGTAAAGTCACTTCCTCTGCTGCTGCTGCCCTTGTAAGCCCCAGGCTCCTGAGTCCCGTCCAGCAGCAGCTGCTGCTTTCATTACAGCCGGCGCTGCTGCCTGTCACGCTGTGACACACTAATTATTATGCCGGGCGCCCACCGCAGGCGGCTCCCCCAAGCAGCTGCGGGGGCTGCCTTTATTGTAGCTACGCCCCTGATACATATATATGCAATATGGCGAAGGCGGAACGGAATTTGCATTAAAGAAGTCTCTGAGTGCCGCCTTCACCATATTGCATGTCATATTTGTGTGTGTGTGTATATATGGGAACACAGTGGATGGCACTCGTGCATGTGCAGTCAATTTTTTTGGGGGGGGGGATGGGACATAAACCGCGAGGAACCGAGGGATTTGCGGGGGAGCGGGAGGAGGATTAAAAAACGTGAGCCTCCTACTAAATGCGGGAGTGTAGGCAACTGTACATATATACACATACAGTATGTGTATTGCCTACAGTACATAGGCACACATAAAGGTATACCATGGATAAGAACACAGCACACAAAGTGTGGCACCAGACATTATACCAACCTCAGTAGCCTGCATTTACTGTACATATCACTTCATGGCTGGTAACCTAGCTGCTATATATAAATGTATATAAAAGTGTTCTACAGCACAGCATTCCCATTTGGAGCTCAGCCTTTGCAGGCAAGCCCAGATTTGGAGGGTGAATGGGCGGAGCTTCAGAAAGTCAGTGGGCGGGGTTTGGAGGGCTCCATGTGTGGGCAGGGCTTACACTATTTGCATATAAATGAGCAGTGCTTTAAGGTAGGTACAGGTTGAGGGTTGCGGCTGAGGATGGTGGTGTTTTACTGGCTTGGAGCAGCTCTGAGAAGGTGGGGTTTCAGCAGCTTCGTGTGAAATGGCAGGTCCTGCTGCCGGAGCTCTTACCCACTGTTTGACCCTGGACACGGAGAGTACTGTATGCTGATGCTCCTTCCCTGCACACACCAGAACCAGAAACCCCAATCCCCCCCCTCCCCAACCCCCAGAGTGCCGGAGCTCTTACCCACTGTTTGACCCTGGACACGGAGAGTACTGTATGCTGATGCTCCTTCCCTGCACACACCAGAACCAGAAACCCCAATCCCCCCCCTCCCCAACCCCCAGAGTGCCGGAGCTCTTACCCACTGTTTGACCCTGGACACGGACAGTTTGCAGAAGCTCAAAATAAAAAAGGAAGCAGGTTTTAGTGGGTGAGGGAGAGAGGTTACTTACTGCTGGTCCCGGCTCCCGCTGCCACGCACAGTCAAATGTTGTCACAGTCTCCGCGCTGCCCTCCTACTCCGTGCGCTTCCTGGCTCCCAGCCGCTAACTCTGCTGCCGCTCGTGGAAGCTGCTCCTGCTCAGACCTGCTGTCGCACCACGGCTTCCCACACGGCCCCGCGGTACCCGGCATAGTGAATGATGTCGCGCATTAGGGCCCCGCCCCCGAAATATGGCGCTCGCGCATGCGCAGTCCATTTTTGGGGGGGGAATAGGTCAAAAACCGGGAGGAACCGAGGGAATTGCGGGAGAGCGGGAGTAGGCATCAAAAAACGGGAGACTCCCGCTAAATGCGGGAGGGTAGGCAAGTATGGATTAAGGAATACTCTAACACTACTGTAATATGTTTGATGTCAATTCTCCTGCTTGTATATTCATTCAGCGATCCCTACTATGTCTGTGTTTTGACATTTAACACACATATATAACACAAAAAGATGCCCGATCAGATGCTAATTCTCTTGCTAATTTGCCAATGATACTCTATCATTGCATAGCGACATAGTAACTATAGCTACTAATAAATAAGACTTTGTTGCTGTATCACAGCTCTCCACTGTCACGTAAAAAGTAAAAAATAATAAATAATGGTATCCTACTATTATCATTATATATATTCTTTTCCCATACATGTAGGGAACAGTTTCTTATAGTTCCTTCTTTGAAGGAATATAAGTCATTTTCCGTTAATTATTGCCTTTTTTACAATTAACGCGTATGCATGTTTAATAGTCCTAAATAGGAGATACCTATTTGTTTTTATTTATGTGCATGTTGCGCAAAGTAATAAAACACAAGGGATCACCTCCCTTCTTCTCCCTCATTTGAGAGATTGCGTAGTTAGCGCTTCTGACAATCAACTAATTATTACACTGCCACAAAGCCACACAAACACATAATCATGATACAAACGCCCATTAGCATTAACCAATAACATGGGCAGCTATTTAATACCCTGACGTGGGACCTACACGTCAGCACTGACGAAGCTCCTTGGCGAAACAGCTGTCTGCTCATTTTGATACCTGAGGCGCCGGCTGACAGAGACGCCGTTATACGCGCTGCTCAGGACACATGCTGAGGGCTCACGGAGGACTCGGAGCCCTCCTGCAGGCGGGTAAGCGGTGCTAGCCACACCGACCAGGATTACTATAGCCACCGCCGAGTGGCACAATTAATCTATCACAGCCACTGTGACTGTATTTGTCTCTCCATAAGTTATTTCCAGGCAAAACAAATGTTTATTGTTTACCATTGAGGAACAAGTGTCTTAACTATATGGGCGGTATACATTGCACTTAATTTATGTAAATGTCAGCCTGCACCATCTGACGGCAACATATCTAATATTTTTTTACTCTTTGTCTTCTTGACATACCTCCCAGGGATTCCCCACATACTACATGCAGGATTTGGCAGGACCCTGCACTGTCTTTGCGCAACAGGGCACCATACTTCCTGCATGAAGGAGTGGGAGTTATCCCTTACTATCCCCTAACGTTATCTGGTGGTGTGTACCGCTCACTTCCCAACAATGTTTTGACAAATGGGAAGCAGCAGCCTACTATAATCCACCGGATATAAACCGTCTCTTGTCACATTCTAAACTTTACTTTTAAACACTTTTCTTTCAGCAGCACTCTCAACCCTACCCCTTGGGTCTCGGCTAGACCCTGCTCTGGTATTTCACCAACAGGGCACCTTGTCCGGGGGCAAGGGAAAGCAGACGCTCATAAACTTTATCACCCCTTTTTTTGCCCAATATCTGACTACATTAATCAGAGACTGAGATGTTACGAATATATTCTGATTCCATTTAATGAGACATTTGTTACAATTGTGGCTGTCACCGCTTTACTGCTTGCATTAAAATTCAGGATTAATTTGTGTTAAAAAATTGTAAATTATCTTCTTCCTGAAATGTGCATGTGGGTACACACCATACAATAAATTGGTGTGAACCGAAATTAATGTTTTTTTCTATTTTCGCATATAATTAATCTTTTTTGAGATATACACCAGTATTAATAGACCCACCCATTGAAGGTTATATTACTAATTAGGTCTATTCTACATTTATTCAGGTAGTACTGGTACTTAAATTTCTATCTCAAACGTCAGCATTTTGGAGACGGGACTCTCTCTTTTGAGCCGTCTGTATTGGTTGTTACAACCAATTCTATTTGTTATGTGTAATCTGTTCGTGTTTGTTATTGTCTTCAAACCACTTTTTTACTAAATATTCTAATAAAAGCTACGTTTTAAATTAAACCATTATTCAATACAAATTTTCTATAAAAGCGTGCCCCCAAACAAAGGAGAGTACTTTTTCTTCCCCCCTTTTCTTATCTGTACATTTTACTCTCAGGGGAGCACCTCCACATGAGTTATTCTTTATTCTAAAATAACCTTTTGAGATTGTGGACTATACACTAATACCTATTTGCTCACATAATACTCTGATTAAAGGGTGCAACTTGTGCGCGGACCTTCTCCCAGATCCCCCTCCCCCAAAAAAACCCCGTCTTTGAACCTCTAGCAAGTAATAATGATTATCATTGCTCCATACTCTAAGAGACACCATTAGAACCCTGGAAAGTCGCAGATCCTGAGTACACTGAAAATCTACAGTTGCTCACAAAAAATTTTTTCAACGCAGGGGATGTAGCTCAGTGGTAGAGCGCATGCTTCGCATGTATGAGGCCCCGGGTTCAATCCCCGGCATCTCCATCTTTTGCAAAATCAAGATTCTTGCTTAACTGTATGCATCCTCTCCAAAAGAGACGCCTTGAAAAGCCTTATTCTGCAATGCTCAGTAGGCAGTCATAGCATACATCCTGTGCGTCTTTCTAACAAGGTATGATACTGCTGATCAAACTAAATATAAAAATGTCCTCTACTTTGAACACTTGATCAATATCAATGCCATTCATTATATAAGATAGGAGATTCTGATACTAAACCAGCCTCGTGTTAAGACTTACAGCAATCTAAAGTGTGGAATGGGCATTAACTCGCATCCTTATCAGATGTGGACACTCTGGTGTCTTTGAACCTCTAGCAAGTTATAATGATTATCATTGCACCATACTCTAAGAGACACCATTAGAACCCTGGAAAGTCGCAGATCCTGAGTACACTGAAAATCTACAGTTGCTCACAAAACATTTTCAACGCAGGGGATGTAGCTCAGTGGTAGAGCGCATGCTTTGCATGTATGAGGCCCCGGGTTCAATCCCCGGCATCTCCATCTTTTGCAAAATCAAGATTCTTGCTTAACTGTATGCATCCTCTCCAAAAGAGACGCCTTGAAAAGCCTTATTCTGCAATGCTCAGTAGGCAGTCATAGCATACATCCTGTGCGTCTTTCTACCAAGGTATGATACTGCTGATCAAACTATATATATAAAAATGTCCTCTACTTTGAACACTTGTTCAATATCAATGCCATTCATTATATAAGATAGGAGATTCTGATACTAAACCAGCCTCGTGTTAAGACTTACAGCAATCTAAAGTGTGGAATGGGCATTAACTTGCATCCTTATCAGATGTGGACACTCTGGTGTCTTTGAACCTCTAGCAAGTTATAATGATTATCATTGCTCCATACTCTAAGAGACACCATTAGAACCCTGGAAAGTCGCAGATCCTGAGTACACTGAAAATCTACAGTTGCTCACAAAAAATTTTTTCAACGCAGGGGATGTAGCTCAGTGGTAGAGCGCATGCTTCGCATGTATGAGGCCCCGGGTTCAATCCCCGGCATCTCCATCTTTTGCAAAATCAAGATTCTTGCTTAACTGTATGCATCCTCTCCAAAAGAGACGCCTTGAAAAGCCTTATTCTGCAATGCTCAGTAGGCAGTCATAGCATACATCCTGTGCGTCTTTCTACCAAGGTATGATACTGCTGATCAAACTAAATATAAAAATGTCCTCTACTTTGAACACTTGATCAATATCAATGCCATTCATTATATAAGATAGGAGATTCTGATACTAAACCAGCCTCGTGTTAAGACTTACAGCAATCTAAAGTGTGGAATGGGCATTAACTCGCATCCTTATCAGATGTGGACACTCTGGTGTCTTTGAACCTCTAGCAAGTTATAATGATTATCATTGCACCATACTCTAAGAGACACCATTAGAACCCTGGAAAGTCGCAGATCCTGAGTACACTGAAAATCTACAGTTGCTCACAAAACATTTTCAACGCAGGGGATGTAGCTCAGTGGTAGAGCGCATGCTTTGCATGTATGAGGCCCCGGGTTCAATCCCCGGCATCTCCATCTTTTGCAAAATCAAGATTCTTGCTTAACTGTATGCATCCTCTCCAAAAGAGACGCCTTGAAAAGCCTTATTCTGCAATGCTCAGTAGGCAGTCATAGCATACATCCTGTGCGTCTTTCTACCAAGGTATGATACTGCTGATCAAACTATATATATAAAAATGTCCTCTACTTTGAACACTTGTTCAATATCAATGCCATTCATTATATAAGATAGGAGATTCTGATACTAAACCAGCCTCGTGTTAAGACTTACAGCAATCTAAAGTGTGGAATGGGCATTAACTTGCATCCTTATCAGATGTGGACACTCTGGTGTCTTTGAACCTCTAGCAAGTTATAATGATTATCATTGCTCCATACTCTAAGAGACACCATTAGAACCCTGGAAAGTCGCAGATCCTGAGTACACTGAAAATCTACAGTTGCTCACAAAAATTTTTTTCAACGCAGGGGATGTAGCTCAGTGGTAGAGCGCATGCTTCGCATGTATGAGGCCCCGGGTTCAATCCCCGGCATCTCCATCTTTTGCAAAATCAAGATTCTTGCTTAACTGTATGCATCCTCTCCAAAAGAGACGCCTTGAAAAGCCTTATTCTGCAATGCTCAGTAGGCAGTCATAGCATACATCCTGTGCGTCTTTCTACCAAGGTATGATACTGCTGATCAAACTAAATATAAAAATGTCCTCTACTTTGAACACTTGATCAATATCAATGCCATTCATTATATAAGATAGGAGATTCTGATACTAAACCAGCCTCGTGTTAAGACTTACAGCAATCTAAAGTGTGGAATGGGCATTAACTTCCATCCTTATCAGATGTGGGCACTCTGGTGTCTTTGAACCTCTAGCAAGTTATAATGATTATCATTGCTCCATACTCTAAGAGACACCATAAGAAACCTGGAAAGTCGCAGATCCTGAGTACACTGAAAATCTACAGTTGCTCACGAAACATTTTCAACGCAGGGGATGTAGCTCAGTGGTAGAGCGCATGCTTTGCATGTATGAGGCCCCGGGTTCAATCCCCGGCATCTCCACCTTTTGCAAAGTCAAGATTTTTTCTTAACTGTATGCATCCTCTCCAAAAGAGACGCCTTGAAAAGCCTTATTCTGCAATGCTCAGTAGGCAGTCATAGCATACATCCTGTGCGTCTTTCTACCAAGGTATGATACTGCTGATCAAACTATATATATAAAAATGTCCTCTACTTTGAACACTTGTTCAATATCAATGCCATTCATTATATAAGATAGGAGATTCTGATACTAAACCAGCCTCGTGTTAAGACTTACAGCAATCTAAAGTGTGGAATGGGCATTAACTTCCATCCTTATCAGATGTGGGCACTCTGGTGTCTTTGAACCTCTAGCAAGTTATAATGATTATCATTGCTCCATACTCTAAGAGACACCATTAGAAACCTGGAAAGTCGCAGATCCTGAGTACACTGAAAATCTACAGTTGCTCACGAAACATTTTCAACGCAGGGGATGTAGCTCAGTGGTAGAGCGCATGCTTTGCATGTATGAGGCCCCGGGTTCAATCCCCGGCATCTCCACCTTTTGCAAAGTCAAGATTCTTACTTAACTGTATGTATCCTCTCCAAAAGAGCAAGAGACCAACAAATGAATGATTGCACTCTAAATTGATGAACAAAGTTTAATCACAATTGAATAATTTAACAAAAGTAATTTAAGAATGAAAAATATGAATGATTGCACTTTAAATTAATGAGCAAAGTTTAATTACAATCGAATAATTTAACAAAACTAATTTCTTAAGAACAAAAGATATCTTTAAATACATTGGGCAGACAGGAGGATGGGTTTGGAATTTGATATAAAACATATAGAGGGAAATTTACTAAGATGTGAGTTGTATTTCACAAGGGATTTTGCTATGGACAACCAGGCAGATACTATCTATTTTCTTCTAGTAGGTGTTAAAAAAATGAGAAGTAGTTTCTGATAGGTTGCCCATAGCAACATTCAATGTGAAACACAACTCACATTCTTAGTATATTTCCCCCATAATGTTTTGCTCAAGAAACTTTTTCAATGTAGGGGATGTAGCTCAGTGGTAGAGCGCATGCTTTGCATGTATGAGGCCCCGGGTTCAATCCCCGGCATCTCCACCTTTTGCAAAATCAAGATTCTTGCTTAATGCATCCTCTCCAAAAGAGACACCTTGAAAAGCCTTATTCTGCAATGCTCAGTAGGCAGTCATAGCATACATCCTGTGCGTCTTTCTACCAAGGTATGATACTGCTGATCAAACTATATATATAAAAATGTCCTCTACTTTGAACACTTGTTCAATATCAATGCCATTCATTATATAAGATAGGAGATTCTGATACTAAACCAGCCTCGTGTTAAGACTTACAGCAATCTAAAGTGTGGAATGGGCATTAACTTGCATCCTTATCAGATGTGGACACTCTGGTGTCTTTGAACCTCTAGCAAGTTATAATGATTATCATTGCTCCATACTCTAAGGGACACCATTAGAACCCTGGAAAGTCGCAGATCCTGAGTACACTGAAAATCTACAGTTGCTCACAATACATTTTCAACGCAGGGGATGTAGCTCAGTGGTAGAGCGCATGCTTCGCATGTATGAGGCCCCGGGTTCAATCCCCGGCATCTCCACATTTTGCAAAGTCAAGATTCTTACTTAACTGTATGTATCCTCTCCAAAAGAGCAAGAGACCAACAAATGAATGATTGCACTCTAAATTGATGAACAAAGTTTAATTACAATCGAATAATTTAACAAAAGTAATTTAAGAATGAAAAATATGAATGATTGCACTTTAAATTAATGAGCAAAGTTTAATTACAATCGAATAATTTAACAAAACTAATTTCTTAAGAACAAAAGATATCTTTAAATACATTGGGCAGACTGGAGGATGGGTTTGGAATTTGATATAAAACATATAGAGGGAAATTTACTAAGATGTGAGTTGTATTTCACAAGGGATTTTGCTATGGACAACCAGGCAGATACTATCTAATTTCTTCTAGTAGGTGTTAAAAAAATTAGAAGTAGTTTCTGATAGGTTGCCCATAGCAACATTCAATGTGAAACACAACTCACATCTTAGTATATTTCCCCCATAATGTTTTGCTCAAGAAACTTTTTCAATGTAGGGGATGTAGCTCAGTGGTAGAGCGCATGCTTTGCATGTATGATGCCCCGGGTTCAATCCCCAGCATCTCCATCTTTTGCAAAATCAGGATTCTTGCTTAACTGTATGCATCCTCTCCAAAAGAGACGCCTTGAAAAGCCTTATTCTGCAATGCTCAGTAGGCAGTCATAGCATACATCCTGTGCGTCTTTCTACCAAGGTATGATACTGCTGATCAAACTAAATATAAAAATGTCCTCTACTTTGAACACTTGATCAATATCAATGCCATTCATTATATAAGATAGGAGATTCTGATACTAAACCAGCCTCGTGTTAAGACTTACAGCAATCTAAAGTGTGGAATGGGCATTAACTTGCATCCTTATCAGATGTGGACACTCTGGTGTCTTTGAACCTCTAGCAAGTTATAATGATTATCATTGCTCCATACTCTAAGAGACACCATTAGAACCCTGGAAAGTCGCAGATCCTGAGTACACTGAAAATCTACAGTTGCTCACGAAACATTTTCAACGCAGGGGATGTAGCTCAGTGGTAGAGCGCATGCTTTGCATGTATGAGGCCCTGGGTTCAATCCCCGGCATCTCCATCTTTTGCAAAATCAAGATTCTTGCTTAACTGTATGCATCCTCTCCAAAAGAGACGCCTTGAAAAGCCTTATTCTGCAATGCTCAGTAGGCAGTCATAGCATACATCCTGTGCGTCTTTCTACCAAGGTATGATACTGCTGATCAAACTAAATATAAAAATGTTCTCTACTTTGAACACTTGATCAATATCAATGCCATTCATTATATAAGATAGGAGATTCTGATACTAAACCAGCCTCGTGTTAAGACTTACAGCAATCTAAAGTGTGGAATGAGCATTAACTTGCATCCTTATCAGATGTGGACACTCTGGTGTCTTTGAACCTCTAGCAAGTTATAATGATTATCATTGCTCCATACTCTAAGAGACACCATTAGAACCCTGGAAAGTCGCAGATCCTGAGTACACTGAAAATCTACAGTTGCTCACAAAACATTTTCAACGCAGGGGATGTAGCTCAGTGGTAGAGCGCATGCTTCGCATGTATGAGGCCCCGGGTTCAATCCCCGGCATCTCCATCTTTTGCAAAATCAAGATTCTTGCTTAACTGTATGCATCCTCTCCAAAAGAGACGCCTTGAAAAGCCTTATTCTGCAATGCTCAGTAGGCAGTCATAGCATACATCCTGTGCGTCTTTCTACCAAGGTATGATACTGCTGATCAAACTAAATATAAAAATGTCCTCTACTTTGAACACTTGATCAATATCAATGCCATTCATTATATAAGATAGGAGATTCTGATACTAAACCAGCCTCGTGTTAAGACTTACAGCAATCTAAAGTGTGGAATGGGCATTATCTTCCATCCTCATCAGATGTGGGCACTCTGGTGTCTTTGAACCTCTAGCAAGTTATAATGATTATCATTGCTCCATACTCTAAGAGACACCATAAGAACCCTGGAAAGTCGCAGATCCCGAGTACACTGAAAATCTACAGTTGCTCACGAAACATTTTCAACGCAGGGGATGTAGCTCAGTGGTAGAGCGCATGCTTCGCATGTATGAGGCCCCGGGTTCAATCCCCGGCATCTCCACCTTTTGCAAAGTCAAGATTCTTGCTTAACTGTATGCATCCTCTCCAAAAGAGACGCCTTGAAAAGCCTTATTCTGCAATGCTCAGTAGGCAGTCATAGCATACATCCTGTGCGTCTTTCTACCAAGGTATGATACTGCTGATCAAACTAAATATAAAAATGTCCTCTACTTTGAACACTTGATCAATATCAATGCCATTCATTATATAAGATAGGAGATTCTGATACTAAACCAGCCTCGTGTTAAGACTTACAGCAATCTAAAGTGTGGAATGGGCATTATCTTCCATCCTCATCAGATGTGGGCACTCTGGTGTCTTTGAACCTCTAGCAAGTTATAATGATTATCATTGCTCCATACTCTAAGAGACACCATTAGAACCCTGGAAAGTTGCAGATCCTGAGTACACTGAAAATCTACAGTTGCTCACAAAATGTTTTCAACGCAGGGGATGTAGCTCAGTGGTAGAGCGCATGCTTTGCATGTATGAGGCCCCGGGTTCAATCCCCGGCATCTCCATCTTTAGCAAAATCAAGATTCTTGCTTAACTGTATGCATCCTTTTCAAAACAGACGCCTTGAAAAGCCTTATTCTGCAATGCTCAGTAGGCAGTCATAGCATACATCCTGTGCGTCATTCTACCAAGGTATGATACTGCTGATCAAACTAAATATAAAAATGTCCTCTACTTTCCCCAAGGGTCAGTCCTTGGCCCTCTCCTCTTCTCCCTCTACACCACCTCTCTGGGCACCCTCATCAGCTCCTATGGTTTTCATTACCACCTTTATGCTGATGATACCCTAATCTATCTCTCCTCCCCCGACTTATCCCCATCACTTCTGTCCAAGGTCTCCGAATGCCTCACGGCCATCTCAGCCTGGATGACCCAACGCTTCCTGAAACTAAACATGGCTAAAACTGAACTTCTAATCTTCCATCCCCCGAACATCCCCTCTTCTCCCACTATCTCCATCAGCATTGGTGAAACTGAGATCACGTCCACCGACCAAACGCGCTGCCTCGGTGTCATCATTGACTCCTCCCTCTCTTTCACCCCCCACATTCGTGCTCTCTCACAGTCTTGCCGCTTTCACCTACGCAACATCTCACGCATCAGACCATTCCTCTCCACTGACGCGATCAAAATTCTCATTCACTCTCTTGTCATCTCCCGCCTTGACTACTGCAACATCCTTCTCTCTGGGCTACCTCTCACCCGCCTCGCACCTCTCCAATCCATTCTTAACGCTGCTGCTAGGCTCATCTTCCTCTCCCACCGCTCTACCTCCGCCTCCCCCCTCTGTTTATCTCTTCACTGGCTCCCCATTCCTTTCCGAGTTCTCTTTAAACTCCTCACCACCACCTACAAGGCTCTCTCCTCCTCCACAGCTCCCTACCTCTCTTCACTGATCTCTATCCACACTCCCTCCCGTCCTCTTCGCTCCATCGCTGACCGCCGACTGACCTCTCACCTAATCACCTCCTCCCACTCCCGTGTCCAAGATTTCTCTCGCGCTGCCCCCCTGCACTGGAACAACCTCCCGCCACCCATCAGGCTATCTGATTCCCTTACCTCCTTCAAGCGCTCCCTCAAAACCCACTTTTTTCGACTAGCCTATCCCTCCTCCTAACCTCTTTTGATCCTCCTATCCTGCCTCCGTTCCCCTCCGTTCCTACTTATCCTATTGTATTTCGTTCGTCCACCCACCTATTTTTAGTATGTTAACTCTTATGAGCAGGGCCCTCCTTCCTCACGTACTCACCCTACCATATTACCTCACCTGTGCTCCTGTCCTGTTCTTCCCTTCCTCTACTTCATCTTCGGTCTCCTTGACTATTTTGACACCTACTTCTGAACTGATGCTGATTTTAGTTCTACCAGCTATACCGCTATTTATACTGTATCTTTCTACACACCCTGTACGTTACCTTGTAATTTTTTTTTTTTTTTTTTGCTATGTACGGCGCTGCGGACACTTTGTGGCGCCTTATAAATAAACGTACTACTACTACTACTACTACTTTGAACACTTGATCAATATCAATGCCATTCATTATATAAGATAGGAGATTCTGATACTAAACCAGCCTCGTGTTAAGACTTACAGCAATCTAAAGTGTGGAATGGGCATTAACTTGCATCCTTATCAGATGTGGAAACTCTGGTGTCTTTGAACCTCTAGCAAGTTATAATGATTATCATTGCTCCATACTCTAAGAGACACCATTAGAACCCTGGAAAGTTGCAGATCCTGAGTACACTGAAAATCTACAGTTGCTCACGAAACATTTTCAACGCAGGGGATGTAGCTCAGTGGTAGAGCGCATGCTTTGCATGTATGAGGCCCCGGGTTCAATCCCCGGCATCTCCATCTTTTGCAAAATCAAGATTCTTGCTTAACTGTATGCATCCTCTCCAAAAGAGACGCCTTGAAAAGCCTTATTCTGCAATGCTCAGTAGGCAGTCATAGCATACATCCTGTGCGTCTTTCTACCAAGGTATGATACTGCTGATCAAACTAAATATAAAAATGTCCTCTACTTTGAACACTTGATCAATATCAATGCCATTCATTATATAAAATAGGAGATTCTGATACTAAACCAGCCTCGTGTTAAGACTTACAGCAATCTAAAGTGTGGAATGGGCATTAACTTGCATCCTTATCAGATGTGGACACTCTGGTGTCTTTGAACCTCTAGCAAGTTATAATGATTATCATTGCTCCATACTCTAAGAGACACCATTAGAACCCTGGAAAGCCGCAGATCCTAAGTACACTGAAAATCTACAGTTGCTCACGAAACGTTTTCAACGCAGGGGATGTAGCTCAGTGGTAGAGCGCATGCTTTGCATGTATGAGGCCCCGGGTTCAATCCCCGGCATCTCCATCTTTTGCAAAATCAAGATTCTTGCTTAACTGTATGCATCCTCTCCAAAAGAGACGCCTTGAAAAGCCTTATTCTGCAATGCTCAGTAGGCAGTCATAGCATACATTCTGTGCGTCTTTCTACCAAGGTATGATACTGCTGATCAAACTAAATATAAAAATGTCCTCTACTTTGAACACTTGATCAATATCAATGCCATTCATTATATAAGATAGGAGATTCTGATACTAAACCAGCCTCGTGTTAAGACTTACAGCAATCTAAAGTGTGGAATGGGCATTAACTTGCATCCTTATCAGATGTGGACACTCTGGTGTCTTTGAACCTCTAGCAAGTTATAATGATTATCATTGCTCCATACTCTAAGAGACACCATTAGAACCCTGGAAAGTTGCAGATCCTGAGTACACTGAAAATCTACAGTTGCTCACGAAATGTTTTCAACGCAGGGGATGTAGCTCAGTGGTAGAGCGCATGCTTTGCATGTATGAGGCCCTGGGTTCAATCCCCGGCATCTCCATCTTTTGCAAAATCAAGATTCTTGCTTAACTGTATGCATCCTCTCCAAAAGAGACGCCTTGAAAAGCCTTATTCTGCAATGCTCAGTAGGCAGTCATAGCATACATCCTGTGCGTCTTTCTACCAAGGTATGATACTGCTGATCAAACTAAATATAAAAATGTCCTCTACTTTGAACACTTGATCAATATCAATGCCATTCATTATATAAGATAGGAGATTCTGATACTAAACCAGCCTCGTGTTAAGACTTACAGCAATCTAAAGTGTGGAATGGGCATTAACTTGCATCCTTATCAGATGTGGACACTCTGGTGTCTTTGAACCTCTAGCAAGTTATAATGATTATCATTGCTCCATACTCTAAGAGACACCATTAGAACCCTGGAAAGCCGCAGATCCTGAGTACACTAAAAATCTACAGTTGCTCACGAAACATTTTCAACGCAGGGGATGTAGCTCAGTGGTAGAGCGCATGCTTCGCATGTATGAGGCCCCGGGTTCAATCCCCGGCATCTCCATCTTTTGCAAAATCAAGATTCTTGCTTAACTGTATGCATCCTCTCCAAAAGAGACGCCTTGAAAAGCCTTATTCTGCAATGCTCAGTAGGCAGTCATAGCATACATCCTGTGCGTCTTTCTACCAAGGTATGATACTGCTGATCAAACTAAATATAAAAATGTCCTCTACTTTGAACACTTGATCAATATCAATGCCATTCATTATATAAGATAGGAGATTCTGATACTAAACCAGCCTCGTGTTAAGACTTACAGCAATCTAAAGTGTGGAATGGGCATTAACTTGCATCCTTATCAGATGTGGACACTCTGGTGTCTTTGAACCTCTAGCAAGTTATAATGATTATCATTGCTCCATACTCTAAGAGACACCATTAGAACCCTGGAAAGTTGCAGATCCTGAGTACA
The DNA here is from genome assembly GCF_055691185.1 of Crinia signifera. Taxonomy (NCBI): domain Eukaryota; kingdom Metazoa; phylum Chordata; class Amphibia; order Anura; family Myobatrachidae; genus Crinia; species Crinia signifera. The sequence continues at coordinate 321,912,048 of NC_139219.1, read as the reverse complement.
CTGAAAATCTACAGTTGCTCACGAAACATTTTCAACGCAGGGGATGTAGCTCAGTGGTATGTATGTATGTATGAGGCCCCGGGTTCAATCCCCGGCATCTCCATCTTTTGCAAAATCAAGATTCTTGCTTAACTGTATGCATCCTCTCCAAAAGAGACGCCTTGAAAAGCCTTATTCTGCAATGCTCAGTAGGCAGTCATAGCATACATCCTGTGCGTCTTTCTACCAAGGTATGATACTGCTGATCAAACTAAATATAAAAATGTCCTCTACTTTGAACACTTGATCAATATCAATGCCATTCATTATATAAGATAGGAGATTCTGATACTAAACCAGCCTCGTGTTAAGACTTACAGCAATCTAAAGTGTGGAATGGGCATTAACTTGCATCCTTATCAGATGTGGACACTCTGGTGTCTTTGAACCTCTAGCAAGTTATAATGATTATCATTGCTCCATACTCTAAGAGACACCATTAGAACCCTGGAAAGTTGCAGATCCTGAGTACACTGAAAATCTACAGTTGCTCACAAAATGTTTTCAACGCAGGGGATGTAGCTCAGTGGTAGAGCGCATGCTTTGCATGTATGAGGCCCCGGGTTCAATCCCCGGCATCTCCATCTTTAGCAAAATCAAGATTCTTGCTTAACTGTATGCATCCTTTTCAAAACAGACGCCTTGAAAAGCCTTATTCTGCAATGCTCAGTAGGCAGTCATAGCATACATCCTGTGCGTCATTCTACCAAGGTATGATACTGCTGATCAAACTAAATATAAAAATGTCCTCTACTTTGAACACTTGATCAATATCAATGCCATTCATTATATAAGATAGGAGATTCTGATACTAAACCAGCCTCGTGTTAAGACTTACAGCAATCTAAAGTGTGGAATGGGCATTAACTTGCATCCTTATCAGATGTGGAAACTCTGGTGTCTTTGAACCTCTAGCAAGTTATAATGATTATCATTGCTCCATACTCTAAGAGACACCATTAGAACCCTGGAAAGTTGCAGATCCTGAGTACACTGAAAATCTACAGTTGCTCACGAAACATTTTCAACGCAGGGGATGTAGCTCAGTGGTAGAGCGCATGCTTTGCATGTATGAGGCCCCGGGTTCAATCCCCGGCATCTCCATCTTTTGCAAAATCAAGATTCTTGCTTAACTGTATGCATCCTCTCCAAAAGAGACGCCTTGAAAAGCCTTATTCTGCAATGCTCAGTAGGCAGTCATAGCATACATCCTGTGCGTCTTTCTACCAAGGTATGATACTGCTGATCAAACTAAATATAAAAATGTCCTCTACTTTGAACACTTGATCAATATCAATGCTATTCATTATATAAAATAGGAGATTCTGATACTAAACCAGCCTCGTGTTAAGACTTACAGCAATCTAAAGTGTGGAATGGGCATTAACTTGCATCCTTATCAGATGTGGACACTCTGGTGTCTTTGAACCTCTAGCAAGTTATAATGATTATCATTGCTCCATACTCTAAGAGACACCATTAGAACCCTGGAAAGCCGCAGATCCTAAGTACACTGAAAATCTACAGTTGCTCACGAAATGTTTTCAACGCAGGGGATGTAGCTCAGTGGTAGAGCGCATGCTTTGCATGTATGAGGCCCTGGGTTCAATCCCCGGCATCTCCATCTTTTGCAAAATCAAGATTCTTGCTTAACTGTATGCATCCTCTCCAAAAGAGACGCCTTGAAAAGCCTTATTCTGCAATGCTCAGTAGGCAGTCATAGCATACATCCTGTGCGTCTTTCTACCAAGGTATGATACTGCTGATCAAACTAAATATAAAAATGTCCTCTACTTTGAACACTTGATCAATATCAATGCCATTCATTATATAAGATAGGAGATTCTGATACTAAACCAGCCTCGTGTTAAGACTTACAGCAATCTAAAGTGTGGAATGGGCATTAACTTGCATCCTTATCAGATGTGGACACTCTGGTGTCTTTGAACCTCTAGCAAGTTATAATGATTATCATTGCTCCATACTCTAAGAGACACCATTAGAACCCTGGAAAGCCGCAGATCCTGAGTACACTAAAAATCTACAGTTGCTCACAAAACATTTTCAACGCAGGGGATGTAGCTCAGTGGTAGAGCGCATGCTTCGCATGTATGAGGCCCCGGGTTCAATCCCCGGCATCTCCATCTTTTGCAAAATCAAGATTCTTGCTTAACTGTATGCATCCTCTCCAAAAGAGACGCCTTGAAAAGCCTTATTCTGCAATGCTCAGTAGGCAGTCATAGCATACATCCTGTGCGTCTTTCTACCAAGGTATGATACTGCTGATCAAACTAAATATAAAAATGTCCTCTACTTTGAACACTTGATCAATATCAATGCCATTCATTATATAAGATAGAAGATTCTGATACTAAACCAGCCTCGTGTTAAGACTTACAGCAATCTAAAGTGTGGAATGGGCATTAACTTGCATCCTTATCAGATGTGGACACTCTGGTGTCTTTGAACCTCTAGCAAGTTATAATGATTATCATTGCTCCATACTCTAAGAGACACCATTAGAACCCTGGAAAGTTGCAGATCCTGAGTACACTGAAAATCTACAGTTGCTCACAAAATGTTTTCAACGCAGGGGATGTAGCTCAGTGGTAGAGCGCATGCTTTGCATGTATGAGGCCCCGGGTTCAATCCCCGGCATCTCCATCTTTAGCAAAATCAAGATTCTTGCTTAACTGTATGCATCCTTTTCAAAACAGACGCCTTGAAAAGCCTTATTCTGCAATGCTCAGTAGGCAGTCATAGCATACATCCTGTGCGTCATTCTACCAAGGTATGATACTGCTGATCAAACTAAATATAAAAATGTCCTCTACTTTGAACACTTGATCAATATCAATGCCATTCATTATATAAGATAGGAGATTCTGATACTAAACCAGCCTCGTGTTAAGACTTACAGCAATCTAAAGTGTGGAATGGGCATTAACTTGCATCCTTATCAGATGTGGAAACTCTGGTGTCTTTGAACCTCTAGCAAGTTATAATGATTATCATTGCTCCATACTCTAAGAGACACCATTAGAACCCTGGAAAGTTGCAGATCCTGAGTACACTGAAAATCTACAGTTGCTCACGAAACATTTTCAACGCAGGGGATGTAGCTCAGTGGTAGAGCGCATGCTTTGCATGTATGAGGCCCCGGGTTCAATCCCCGGCATCTCCATCTTTTGCAAAATCAAGATTCTTGCTTAACTGTATGCATCCTCTCCAAAAGAGACGCCTTGAAAAGCCTTATTCTGCAATGCTCAGTAGGCAGTCATAGCATACATCCTGTGCGTCTTTCTACCAAGGTATGATACTGCTGATGAAACTAAATATAAAAATGTCCTCTACTTTGAACACTTGATCAATATCAATGCCATTCATTATATAAGATAGGAGATTCTGATACTAAACCAGCCTCGTGTTAAGACTTACAGCAATCTAAAGTGTGGAATGGGCATTAACTTGCATCCTTATCAGATGTGGACACTCTGGTGTCTTTGAACCTCTAGCAAGTTATAATGATTATCATTGCTCCATACTCTAAGAGACACCATTAGAACCCTGGAAAGTTGCAGATCCTGAGTACACTGAAAATCTACAGTTGCTCACAAAATGTTTTCAACGCAGGGGATGTAGCTCAGTGGTAGAGCGCATGCTTTGCATGTATGAGGCCCCGGGTTCAATCCCCGGCATCTCCATCTTTAGCAAAATCAAGATTCTTGCTTAACTGTATGCATCCTTTTCAAAACAGACGCCTTGAAAAGCCTTATTCTGCAATGCTCAGTAGGCAGTCATAGCATACATCCTGTGCGTCTTTCTACCAAGGTATGATACTGCTGATGAAACTAAATATAAAAATGTCCTCTACTTTGAACACTTGATCAATATCAATGCCATTCATTATATAAGATAGGAGATTCTGATACTAAACCAGCCTCGTGTTAAGACTTACAGCAATCTAAAGTGTGGAATGGGCATTAACTTGCATCCTTATCAGATGTGGACACTCTGGTGTCTTTGAACCTCTAGCAAGTTATAATGATTATCATTGCTCCATACTCTAAGAGACACCATTAGAACCCTGGAAAGCCGCAGATCCTGAGTACACTGAAAATCTACAGTTGCTCACGAAACGTTTTCAACGCAGGGGATGTAGCTCAGTGGTAGAGCGCATGCTTTGCATGTATGAGGCCCCGGGTTCAATCCCCGGCATCTTCATCGTTTGCAAAATCAAGATTCTTGCTTAACTGTATGCATCCTCTCCAAAAGAGACGCCTTGAAAAGCCTTATTCTGCAATGCTCAGTAGGCAGTCATAGCATACATCCTGTGCGTCTTTCTACCAAGGTATGATACTGCTGATCAAACTAAATATAAAAATGTCCTCTACTTTGAACACTTGATCAATATCAATGTCATGCATTATATAAGATAGGAGATTCTGATACTAAACCAGCCTCGTGTTAAGACTTACAGCAATCTAAAGTGTGGAATGGGCATTAACTTGCATCCTTATCAGATGTGGACACTCTGGTGTCTTTGAACCTCTAGCAAGTTATAATGATTATCATTGCTCCATACTCTAAGAGACACCATTAGAACCCTGGAAAGTTGCAGATCCTGAGTACACTGAAAATCTACAGTTGCTCACGAAACGTTTTCAACGCAGGGGATGTAGCTCAGTGGTAGAGCGCATGCTTTGCATGTATGAGGCCCCGGGTTCAATCCCCGGCATCTCCATCTTTTGCAAAATCAAGATTCTTGCTTAACTGTATGCATCCTCTCCAAAAGAGACGCCTTGAAAATCCTTACTCTGCAATGCTCAGTAGGCAGTCATAGCATACATCCTGTGCGTCTTTCTACCAAGGTATGATACTGCTGATCAAACTAAATATAAAAATGTCCTCTACTTTGAACACTTGATCAATATCAATGCCATTCATTATATAAGATAGGAGATTCTGATACTAAACCAGCCTCGTGTTAAGACTTACAGCAATCTAAAGTGTGGAATGGGCATTAACTTGCATCCTTATCAGATGTGGACACTCTGGTGTCTTTGAACCTCTAGCAAGTTATAATGATTATCATTGCTCCATACTCTAAGAGACACCATTAGAACCCTGGAAAGTCGCAGATCCTGAGTACACTGAAAATCTACAGTTGCTCACGAAACATTTTCAACGCAGGGGATGTAGCTCAGTGGTAGAGCGCATGCTTTGCATGTATGAGGCCCTGGGTTCAATCCCCGGCATCTCCATCTTTTGCAAAATCAAGATTCTTGCTTAACTGTATGCATCCTCTCCAAAAGAGACGCCTTGAAAAGCCTTATTCTGCAATGCTCAGTAGGCAGTCATAGCATACATCCTGTGCGTCTTTCTACCAAGGTATGATACTGCTGATCAAACTAAATATAAAAATGTTCTCTACTTTGAACACTTGATCAATATCAATGCCATTCATTATATAAGATAGGAGATTCTGATACTAAACCAGCCTCGTGTTAAGACTTACAGCAATCTAAAGTGTGGAATGAGCATTAACTTGCATCCTTATCAGATGTGGACACTCTGGTGTCTTTGAACCTCTAGCAAGTTATAATGATTATCATTGCTCCATACTCTAAGAGACACCATTAGAACCCTGGAAAGTCGCAGATCCTGAGTACACTGAAAATCTACAGTTGCTCACAAAACATTTTCAACGCAGGGGATGTAGCTCAGTGGTAGAGCGCATGCTTCGCATGTATGAGGCCCCGGGTTCAATCCCCGGCATCTCCATCTTTTGCAAAATCAAGATTCTTGCTTAACTGTATGCATCCTCTCCAAAAGAGACGCCTTGAAAAGCCTTATTCTGCAATGCTCAGTAGGCAGTCATAGCATACATCCTGTGCGTCTTTCTACCAAGGTATGATACTGCTGATCAAACTAAATATAAAAATGTCCTCTACTTTGAACACTTGATCAATATCAATGCCATTCATTATATAAGATAGGAGATTCTGATACTAAACCAGCCTCGTGTTAAGACTTACAGCAATCTAAAGTGTGGAATGGGCATTATCTTCCATCCTCATCAGATGTGGGCACTCTGGTGTCTTTGAACCTCTAGCAAGTTATAATGATTATCATTGCTCCATACTCTAAGAGACACCATAAGAACCCTGGAAAGTCGCAGATCCCGAGTACACTGAAAATCTACAGTTGCTCACGAAACATTTTCAACGCAGGGGATGTAGCTCAGTGGTAGAGCGCATGCTTCGCATGTATGAGGCCCCGGGTTCAATCCCCGGCATCTCCACCTTTTGCAAAGTCAAGATTCTTGCTTAACTGTATGCATCCTCTCCAAAAGAGACGCCTTGAAAAGCCTTATTCTGCAATGCTCAGTAGGCAGTCATAGCATACATCCTGTGCGTCTTTCTACCAAGGTATGATACTGCTGATCAAACTAAATATAAAAATGTCCTCTACTTTGAACACTTGATCAATATCAATGCCATTCATTATATAAGATAGGAGATTCTGATACTAAACCAGCCTCGTGTTAAGACTTACAGCAATCTAAAGTGTGGAATGGGCATTATCTTCCATCCTCATCAGATGTGGGCACTCTGGTGTCTTTGAACCTCTAGCAAGTTATAATGATTATCATTGCTCCATACTCTAAGAGACACCATTAGAACCCTGGAAAGTTGCAGATCCTGAGTACACTGAAAATCTACAGTTGCTCACAAAATGTTTTCAACGCAGGGGATGTAGCTCAGTGGTAGAGCGCATGCTTTGCATGTATGAGGCCCCGGGTTCAATCCCCGGCATCTCCATCTTTAGCAAAATCAAGATTCTTGCTTAACTGTATGCATCCTTTTCAAAACAGACGCCTTGAAAAGCCTTATTCTGCAATGCTCAGTAGGCAGTCATAGCATACATCCTGTGCGTCATTCTACCAAGGTATGATACTGCTGATCAAACTAAATATAAAAATGTCCTCTACTTTCCCCAAGGGTCAGTCCTTGGCCCTCTCCTCTTCTCCCTCTACACCACCTCTCTGGGCACCCTCATCAGCTCCTATGGTTTTCATTATTACCTTTATGCTGATGATACCCTAATCTATCTCTCCTCCCCCGACTTATCCCCATCACTTCTGTCCAAGGTCTCCGAATGCCTCACGGCCATCTCAGCCTGGATGACCCAACGCTTCCTGAAACTAAACATGGCTAAAACTGAACTTCTAATCTTCCATCCCCCGAACATCCCCTCTTCTCCCACTATCTCCATCAGCATTGGTGAAACTGAGATCACGTCCACCGACCAAACGCGCTGCCTCGGTGTCATCATTGACTCCTCCCTCTCTTTCACCCCCCACATTCGTGCTCTCTCACAGTCTTGCCGCTTTCACCTACGCAACATCTCACGCATCAGACCATTCCTCTCCACTGACGCGATCAAAATTCTCATTCACTCTCTTGTCATCTCCCGCCTTGACTACTGCAACATCCTTCTCTCTGGGCTACCTCTCACCCGCCTCGCACCTCTCCAATCCATTCTTAACGCTGCTGCTAGGCTCATCTTCCTCTCCCACCGCTCTACCTCCGCCTCCCCCCTCTGTTTATCTCTTCACTGGCTCCCCATTCCTTTCCGAGTTCTCTTTAAACTCCTCACCACCACCTACAAGGCTCTCTCCTCCTCCACAGCTCCCTACCTCTCTTCACTGATCTCTATCCACACTCCCTCCCGTCCTCTTCGCTCCATCGCTGACCGCCGACTGACCTCTCACCTAATCACCTCCTCCCACTCCCGTGTCCAAGATTTCTCTCGCGCTGCCCCCCTGCACTGGAACAACCTCCCGCCACCCATCAGGCTATCTGATTCCCTTACCTCCTTCAAGCGCTCCCTCAAAACCCACTTTTTTCGACTAGCCTATCCCTCCTCCTAACCTCTTTTGATCCTCCTATCCTGCCTCCGTTCCCCTCCGTTCCTACTTATCCTATTGTATTTCGTTCGTCCACCCACCTATTTTTAGTATGTTAACTCTTATGAGCAGGGCCCTCCTTCCTCACGTACTCACCCTACCATATTACCTCACCTGTGCTCCTGTCCTGTTCTTCCCTTCCTCTACTTCATCTTCGGTCTCCTTGACTATTTTGACACCTACTTCTGAACTGATGCTGATTTTAGTTCTACCAGCTATACCGCTATTTATACTGTATCTTTCTACACACCCTGTACGTTACCTTGTAATTTTTTTTTTTTTTTTTTGCTATGTACGGCGCTGCGGACACTTTGTGGCGCCTTATAAATAAACGTACTACTACTACTACTACTACTTTGAACACTTGATCAATATCAATGCCATTCATTATATAAGATAGGAGATTCTGATACTAAACCAGCCTCGTGTTAAGACTTACAGCAATCTAAAGTGTGGAATGGGCATTAACTTGCATCCTTATCAGATGTGGAAACTCTGGTGTCTTTGAACCTCTAGCAAGTTATAATGATTATCATTGCTCCATACTCTAAGAGACACCATTAGAACCCTGGAAAGTTGCAGATCCTGAGTACACTGAAAATCTACAGTTGCTCACGAAACATTTTCAACGCAGGGGATGTAGCTCAGTGGTAGAGCGCATGCTTTGCATGTATGAGGCCCCGGGTTCAATCCCCGGCATCTCCATCTTTTGCAAAATCAAGATTCTTGCTTAACTGTATGCATCCTCTCCAAAAGAGACGCCTTGAAAAGCCTTATTCTGCAATGCTCAGTAGGCAGTCATAGCATACATCCTGTGCGTCTTTCTACCAAGGTATGATACTGCTGATCAAACTAAATATAAAAATGTCCTCTACTTTGAACACTTGATCAATATCAATGCCATTCATTATATAAAATAGGAGATTCTGATACTAAACCAGCCTCGTGTTAAGACTTACAGCAATCTAAAGTGTGGAATGGGCATTAACTTGCATCCTTATCAGATGTGGACACTCTGGTGTCTTTGAACCTCTAGCAAGTTATAATGATTATCATTGCTCCATACTCTAAGAGACACCATTAGAACCCTGGAAAGCCGCAGATCCTAAGTACACTGAAAATCTACAGTTGCTCACGAAACGTTTTCAACGCAGGGGATGTAGCTCAGTGGTAGAGCGCATGCTTTGCATGTATGAGGCCCCGGGTTCAATCCCCGGCATCTCCATCTTTTGCAAAATCAAGATTCTTGCTTAACTGTATGCATCCTCTCCAAAAGAGACGCCTTGAAAAGCCTTATTCTGCAATGCTCAGTAGGCAGTCATAGCATACATTCTGTGCGTCTTTCTACCAAGGTATGATACTGCTGATCAAACTAAATATAAAAATGTCCTCTACTTTGAACACTTGATCAATATCAATGCCATTCATTATATAAAATAGGAGATTCTGATACTAAACCAGCCTCGTGTTAAGACTTACAGCAATCTAAAGTGTGGAATGGGCATTAACTTGCATCCTTATCAGATGTGGACACTCTGGTGTCTTTGAACCTCTAGCAAGTTATAATGATTATCATTGCTCCATACTCTAAGAGACACCATTAGAACCCTGGAAAGCCGCAGATCCTAAGTACACTGAAAATCTACAGTTGCTCACGAAATGTTTTCAACGCAGGGGATGTAGCTCAGTGGTAGAGCGCATGCTTTGCATGTATGAGGCCCTGGGTTCAATCCCCGGCATCTCCATCTTTTGCAAAATCAAGATTCTTGCTTAACTGTATGCATCCTCTCCAAAAGAGACGCCTTGAAAAGCCTTATTCTGCAATGCTCAGTAGGCAGTCATAGCATACATCCTGTGCGTCTTTCTACCAAGGTATGATACTGCTGATCAAACTAAATATAAAAATGTCCTCTACTTTGAACACTTGATCAATATCAATGCCATTCATTATATAAGATAGGAGATTCTGATACTAAACCAGCCTCGTGTTAAGACTTACAGCAATCTAAAGTGTGGAATGGGCATTAACTTGCATCCTTATCAGATGTGGACACTCTGGTGTCTTTGAACCTCTAGCAAGTTATAATGATTATCATTGCTCCATACTCTAAGAGACACCATTAGAACCCTGGAAAGCCGCAGATCCTGAGTACACTAAAAATCTACAGTTGCTCACGAAACATTTTCAACGCAGGGGATGTAGCTCAGTGGTAGAGCGCATGCTTCGCATGTATGAGGCCCCGGGTTCAATCCCCGGCATCTCCATCTTTTGCAAAATCAAGATTCTTGCTTAACTGTATGCATCCTCTCCAAAAGAGACGCCTTGAAAAGCCTTATTCTGCAATGCTCAGTAGGCAGTCATAGCATACATCCTGTGCGTCTTTCTACCAAGGTATGATACTGCTGATCAAACTAAATATAAAAATGTCCTCTACTTTGAACACTTGATCAATATCAATGCCATTCATTATATAAGATAGGAGATTCTGATACTAAACCAGCCTCGTGTTAAGACTTACAGCAATCTAAAGTGTGGAATGGGCATTAACTTGCATCCTTATCAGATGTGGACACTCTGGTGTCTTTGAACCTCTAGCAAGTTATAATGATTATCATTGCTCCATACTCTAAGAGACACCATTAGAACCCTGGAAAGTTGCAGATCCTGAGTACACTGAAAATCTACAGTTGCTCACAAAATGTTTTCAACGCAGGGGATGTAGCTCAGTGGTAGAGCGCATGCTTTGCATGTATGAGGCCCCGGGTTCAATCCCCGGCATCTCCATCTTTAGCAAAATCAAGATTCTTGCTTAACTGTATGCATCCTTTTCAAAACAGACGCCTTGAAAAGCCTTATTCTGCAATGCTCAGTAGGCAGTCATAGCATACATCCTGTGCGTCATTCTACCAAGGTATGATACTGCTGATCAAACTAAATATAAAAATGTCCTCTACTTTGAACACTTGATCAATATCAATGCCATTCATTATATAAGATAGGAGATTCTGATACTAAACCAGCCTCGTGTTAAGACTTACAGCAATCTAAAGTGTGGAATGGGCATTAACTTGCATCCTTATCAGATGTGGAAACTCTGGTGTCTTTGAACCTCTAGCAAGTTATAATGATTATCATTGCTCCATACTCTAAGAGACACCATTAGAACCCTGGAAAGTTGCAGATCCTGAGTACACTGAAAATCTACAGTTGCTCACGAAACATTTTCAACGCAGGGGATGTAGCTCAGTGGTAGAGCGCATGCTTTGCATGTATGAGGCCCCGGGTTCAATCCCCGGCATCTCCATCTTTTGCAAAATCAAGATTCTTGCTTAACTGTATGCATCCTCTCCAAAAGAGACGCCTTGAAAAGCCTTATTCTGCAATGCTCAGTAGGCAGTCATAGCATACATCCTGTGCGTCTTTCTACCAAGGTATGATACTGCTGATGAAACTAAATATAAAAATGTCCTCTACTTTGAACACTTGATCAATATCAATGCCATTCATTATATAAGATAGGAGATTCTGATACTAAACCAGCCTCGTGTTAAGACTTACAGCAATCTAAAGTGTGGAATGGGCATTAACTTGCATCCTTATCAGATGTGGACACTCTGGTGTCTTTGAACCTCTAGCAAGTTATAATGATTATCATTGCTCCATACTCTAAGAGACACCATTAGAACCCTGGAAAGTTGCAGATCCTGAGTACACTGAAAATCTACAGTTGCTCACAAAATGTTTTCAACGCAGGGGATGTAGCTCAGTGGTAGAGCGCATGCTTTGCATGTATGAGGCCCCGGGTTCAATCCCCGGCATCTCCATCTTTAGCAAAATCAAGATTCTTGCTTAACTGTATGCATCCTTTTCAAAACAGACGCCTTGAAAAGCCTTATTCTGCAATGCTCAGTAGGCAGTCATAGCATACATCCTGTGCGTCTTTCTACCAAGGTATGATACTGCTGATGAAACTAAATATAAAAATGTCCTCTACTTTGAACACTTGATCAATATCAATGCCATTCATTATATAAGATAGGAGATTCTGATACTAAACCAGCCTCGTGTTAAGACTTACAGCAATCTAAAGTGTGGAATGGGCATTAACTTGCATCCTTATCAGATGTGGACACTCTGGTGTCTTTGAACCTCTAGCAAGTTATAATGATTATCATTGCTCCATACTCTAAGAGACACCATTAGAACCCTGGAAAGCCGCAGATCCTGAGTACACTGAAAATCTACAGTTGCTCACGAAACGTTTTCAACGCAGGGGATGTAGCTCAGTGGTAGAGCGCATGCTTTGCATGTATGAGGCCCCGGGTTCAATCCCCGGCGTCTCCACCTTTTGCAAAGTTAAGATTCTTACTTAACTGTATGTATCCTCTACAAAAGAGCAAGAGACCAACAAATGAATGATTGCACTCTAAATTGATGAACAAAGTTTAATTACAATTGAATAATTTAACAAAAGTAATTTAAGAATGAAAAATATGAATGATTGCACTTTAAATTAATGAGCAAAGTTTAATTACAATCGAATAATTTAACAAAACTAATTACTTAAGAACAAAAGATATCTTTAAATACATTGGGCAGACAGGAGGATGGGTTTGGAATTTGATATAAAACATATAGAGGGAAATTTACTAAGATGTGAGTTGTATTTCACAAGGGATGTTGCTATGGACAACCAGGCAGATACTATCTATTTTCTTCTAGTAGGTGTTAAAAAAATGAGAAGTAGTTTCTGATAGGTTGCCCATAGCAACATTCAATGTGAAACACAACTCACATCTTAGTATATTTCCCCCATAATGTTTTGCTCAAGAAACTTTTCAATGTAGGGGATGTAGCTCAGTGGTAGAGCGCATGCTTTGCATGTATGAGGCCCCGGGTTCAATCCCTGGCATCTCCATCTTTAGCAAAATCAAGATTCTTGCTTAACTGTATGCATCCTCTCCAAAAGAGAAGCCTTGAAAAGCCTTATTCTGCAATGCTCAGTAGGCAGTCATAGCATACATCCTGTGCGTCTTTCTACCAAGGTATGATACTGCTGATCAAACTAAATATAAAAATGTCCTCTACTTTGAACACTTGATCAATATCAATGCCATTCATTATATAAAATAGGAGATTCTGATACTAAACCAGCCTCGTGTTAAGACTTACAGCAATCTAAAGTGTGGAATGGGCATTAACTTGCATCCTTATCAGATGTGGACACTCTGGTGTCTTTGAACCTCTAGCAAGTTATAATGATTATCATTGCTCCATACTCTAAGAGACACCATTAGAACCCTGGAAAGTTGCAGATCCTGAGTACACTGAAAATCTACAGTTGCTCACGAAACATTTTCAACGCAGGGGATGTAGCTCAGCGCATGCTTTGCATGTATGAGGCCCCGGGTTCAATCCCCGGCATCTCCATCTTTTGCAAAATCAAGATTCTTGCTTAACTGTATGCATCTTCTCCAAAAGAGACGCCTTGAAAAGCCTTATTCTGCAATGCTCAGTAGGCAGTCATAGCATACATCCTGTGCGTCTTTCTACCAAGGTATGATACTGCTGATCAAACTAAATATAAAAATGTCCTCTACTTTGAACACTTGATCAATATCAATGCCATTCATTATATAAGATAGGAGATTCTGATACTAAACCAGCCTCGTGTTAAGACTTACAGCAATCTAAAGTGTGGAATGGGCATTAACTTGCATCCTTATCAGATGTGGACACTCTGGTGTCTTTGAACCTCTAGCAAGTTATAATGATTATCATTGCTCCATACTCTAAGAGACACCATTAGAACCCTGGAAAGCCGCAGATCCTGAGTACACTGAAAATCTACAGTTGCTCACGAAACGTTTTCAACGCAGGGGATGTAGCTCAGTGGTAGAGCGCATGCTTTGCATGTATGAGGCCCCGGGTTCAATCCCCGGCATCTCCATCTTTTGCAAAATCAAGATTCTTGCTTAACTGTATGCATCCTCTCCAAAAGAGACGCCTTGAAAAGCCTTATTCTGCAATGCTCAGTAGGCAGTCATAGCATACATCCTGTGCGTCTTTCTACCAAGGTATGATACTGCTGATCAAACTAAATATAAAAATGTCCTCTACTTTGAACACTTGATCAATATCAATGCCATTCATTATATAAAATAGGAGATTCTGATACTAAACCAGCCTCGTGTTAAGACTTACAGCAATCTAAAGTGTGGAATGGGCATTAACTTGCATCCTTATCAGATGTGGACACTCTGGTGTCTTTGAACCTCTAGCAAGTTATAATGATTATCATTGCTCCATACTCTAAGAGACACCATTAGAACCCTGGAAAGCCGCAGATCCTAAGTACACTGAAAATCTACAGTTGCTCACGAAACGTTTTCAACGCAGGGGATGTAGCTCCGTGGTAGAGCGCATGCTTTGCATGTATGAGGCCCCGGGTTTAATCCCCGGCATCTCCATCTTTTGCAAAATCAAGATTCTTGCTTAACTGTATGCATCCTCTCCAAAAAAGACGCCTTGAAAAGCCTTATTCTGCAATGCTCAGTAGGCAGTCATAGCATACATCCTGTGCGTCTTTCTACCAAGGTATGATACTGCTGATCAAACTAAATATAAAAATGTCCTCTACTTTGAACACTTGATCAATATCAATGTCATGCATTATATAAAATAGGAGATTCTGATACTCAACCAGCCTCGTGTTAAGACTTACAGCAATCTAAAGTGTGGAATGGGCATTAACTTGCATCCTTATCAGATGTGGACACTCTGATGTCTTTGAACCTCTAGCAAGTTATAATGATTATCATTGCTCCATACTCTAAGAGACACCATTAGAACCCTGGAAAGTTGCAGATCCTGAGTACACTGAAAATCTACAGTTGCTCACGAAACGTTTTCAACGCAGGGGATGTAGCTCAGTGGTAGAGCGCATGCTTTGCATGTATGAGGCCCCGGGTTCAATCCCCGGCATCTCCATCTTTTGCAAAATCAAGATTCTTGCTTAACTGTATGCATCCTCTCCAAAAGAGACGCCTTGAAAATCCTTACTCTGCAATGCTCAGTAGGCAGTCATAGCATACATCCTGTGCGTCTTTCTACCAAGGTATGATACTGCTGATCAAACTAAATATAAAAATGTCCTCTACTTTGAACACTTGATCAATATCAATGCCATTCATTATATAAGATAGGAGATTCTGATACTAAACCAGCCTCGTGTTAAGACTTACAGCAATCTAAAGTGTGGAATGGGCATTAACTTGCATCCTTATCAGATGTGGACACTCTGGTGTCTTTGAACCTCTAGCAAGTTATAATGATTATCATTGCTCCATACTCTAAGAGACACCATTAGAACCCTGGAAAGTTGCAGATCCTGAGTACACTGAAAATCTACAGTTGCTCACAAAATGTTTTCAACGCAGGGGATGTAGCTCAGTGGTAGAGCGCATGCTTTGCATGTATGAGGCCCCGGGTTCAATCCTCGGCATCTCCATCTTTTGCAAAATCAAGATTCTTGCTTAACTGTATGCATCCTCTCCAAAAGAGACGCCTTGAAAAGCCTTATTCTGCAATGCTCAGTAGGCAGTCATAGCATACATCCTGTGCATCTTTCTACCAAGGTATGATACTGCTGATCAAACTAAATATAAAAATGTCCTCTACTTTGAACACTTGATCAATATCAATGCCATTCATTATATAAGATAGGAGATTCTGATACTAAACCAGCCTCGTGTTAAGATTTACAGCAATCTAAAGTGTGGAATGGGCATTAACTTGCATCCTTATCAGATGTGGACACTCTGGTGTCTTTGAACCTCTAGCAAGTTATAATGATTATCATTGCTCCATACTCTAAGAGACACCATTAGAACCCTGGAAAGTTGCAGATCCTGAGTACACTGAAAATCTACAGTTGCTCTCGAAACGTTTTCCACGCAGGGGATGTAGCTCAGTGGTAGAGCGCATGCTTTGCATGTATGAGGCCCCAGGTTCAATCCCTGGCATACCCATCTTTTGCAAAATCAAGATTCTTGCTTAACTGTATGCATCCTCTCCAAAAGAGACGCCTTGAAAATCCTTACTCTGCAATGCTCAGTAGGCAGTCATAGCATACATCCTGTGCATCTTTCTACCAAGGTATGATACTGCTGAACAAAATAAATATAAAAATGTCCTCTACTTTGAACACTTGATCAATATCAATGCCATTCATTATATAAGATAGGAGATTTTGATACTAAACCAGCCTCGTGTTAAGACTTACAGCAGTCTAAAGTGTGGAATGGGCATTAACTTGCATCCTTATCAGATGTGGACACTCTGGTGTCTTTGAACCTCTAGCAAGTTATAATGATTATCATTGCTCCATACTCTAAGAGACACCATTAGAACCCTGGAAAGTTGCAGATCCTGAGTACACTGAAAATCTACAGTTGCTCACGAAACATGTTCAACGCAGGGGATGTAGCTCAGTGGTAGAGCGCATGCTTTGCATGTATGAGGCCCCGGGTTCAATCCCCGGCATCTCCATCTTTTGCAAAATCAAGATTCTTCCTAACTGTATGCATCCTCTCCAAAAGAGACGCCTTGAAAAGCCTTATTCTGCAATGCTCAGTAGGCAGTCATAGCATACATCCTGTGCGTCTTTCTACCAAGGTATGATACTGCTGATCAAACTAAATATAAAAATGTCCTCTACTTTGAACACTTGATCAATATCAATGCCATTCATTATATAAGATAGAAGATTCTGATACTAAACCAGCCTCGTGTTAAGACTTACAGCAATCTAAAGTGTGGAATGGGCATTAACTTGCATCCTTATCAGATGTGGACACTCTGGTGTCTTTGAACCTCTAGCAAGTTATAATGATTATCATTGCTCCATACTCTAAGAGACACCATTAGAACCCTGGAAAGTTGCAGATCCTGAGTACACTGAAAATCTACAGTTGCTCACGAAACGTTTTCAACGCACGGGATGTAGCTCAGTGGTAGAGCGCATGCTTTGCATGTATGAGGCCCCGGGTTCAATCCCCGGCATCTCCATCTTTTGCAAAATCAAGATTCTTGCTTAACTGTATGCATCCTCTCCAAAAGAGACGCCTTGAAAAGCCTTATTCTGCAATGCTCAGTAGGCAGTCATAGCATACATCCTGTGCGTCTTTCTACCAAGGTATGATACTGCTGATCAAACTAAATATAAAAATGTCCTCTACTTTGAACACTTGATCAATATCAATGCCATTCATTATATAAGATAGGAGATTCTGATACTAAACCAGCCTCGTGTTAAGACTTACAGCAATCTAAAGTGTGGAATGGGCATTAACTTGCATCCTTATCAGATGTGGACACTCTGGTGTCTTTGAACCTCTAGCAAGTTATAATGATTATCATTGCTCCATACTCTAAGAGACACCATTAGAACCCTGGAAAGTTGCAGATCCTGAGTACACTGAAAATCTACAGTTGCTCACGAAATGTTTTCAACGCAGGGGATGTAGCTCAGTGGTAGAGCGCATGCTTTGCATGTATGAGGCCCTGGGTTCAATCCCCAGCATCTCCATCTTTTGCAAAATCAAGATTCTTGCTTAACTGTATGCATCCTCTCCAAAAGAGACGCCTTGAAAAGCCTTATTTTGCAATGCTCAGTAGGCAGTCATAGCATACATCCTGTGCGTCTTTCTACCAAGGTATGATACTGCTGATCAAACTAAATATAAAAATGTCTTCTACTTTGAACACTTGATCAATATCAATGCCATTCATTATATAAGATAGGAGATTCTGATACTAAACCAGCCTCGTGTTAAGACTTACAGCAATCTAAAGTGTGGAATGGGCATTAACTTGCATCCTTATCAGATGTGGACACTCTGGTGTCTTTGAACCTCTAGCAAGTTATAATGATTATCATTGCTCCATACTCTAAGAGACACCATTAGAACCCTGGAAAGCCGCAGATCCTGAGTACACTGAAAATCTACAGTTGCTCACGAAACATTTTCAACGCAGGGGATGTAGCTCAGTGGTAGAGCGCATGCTTCGCATGTATGAGGCCCCGGGTTCAATCCCCGGCATCTCCATCTTTTGCAAAATCAAGATTCTTGCTTAACTGTATGCATCCTCTCCAAAAGAGACGCCTTGAAAAGCCTTATTCTGCAATGCTCAGTAGGCAGTCATAGCATACATCCTGTGCGTCTTTCTACCAAGGTATGATACTGCTGATCAAACTAAATATAAAAATGTCCTCTACTTTGAACACTTGATCAATATCAATGCCATTCATTATATAAGATAGGAGATTCTGATACTAAACCAGCCTCGTGTTAAGACTTACAGCAATCTAAAGTGTGGAATGGGCATTAACTTGCATCCTTATCAGATGTGGACACTCTGGTGTCTTTGAACCTCTAGCAAGTTATAATGATTATCATTGCTCCATACTCTAAGAGACACCATTAGAACCCTGGAAAGTTGCAGATCCTGAGTACACTGAAAATCTACAGTTGCTCACGAAATGTTTTCAACACAGGGGATGTAGCTCAGTGGTAGAGCGCATGCTTTGCATGTATGAGGCCCCGGGTTCAATCCCCGGCATCTCCATCTTTAGCAAAATCAAGATTCTTGCTTAACTGTATGCATCCTTTTCAAAACAGACGCCTTGAAAAGCCTTATTCTGCAATGCTCAGTAGGCAGTCATAGCATACATCCTGTGCGTCTTTCTACCAAGGTATGATACTGCTGATCAAACTAAATATAAAAATGTCCTCTACTTTGAACACTTGATGAATATCAATGCCATTCATTATATAAGATAGGAGATTCTGATACTAAACCAGCCTCGTGTTAAGACTTACAGCAATCTAAAGTGTGGAATGGGCATTAACTTGCATCCTTATCAGATGTGGACACTCTGGTGTCTTTGAACCTCTAGCAAGTTATAATGATTATCATTGCTCCATACTCTAAGAGACACCATTAGAACCCTGGAAAGTTGCAGATCCTGAGTACACTGAAAATCTACAGTTGCTCACGAAACATTTTCAACGCAGGGGATGTAGCTCAGTGGTAGAGCGCATGCTTTGCATGTATGAGGCCCCGGGTTCAATCCCCGGCATCTCCATCTTTTGCAAAATCAAGATTCTTGCTTAACTGTATGCATCCTCTCCAAAAGAGACGCCTTGAAAAGCCTTATTCTGCAATGCTCAGTAGGCAGTCATAGCATACATCCTGTGCGTCTTTCTACCAAGGTATGATACTGCTGATCAAACTAAATATAAAAATGTCCTCTACTTTGAACACTTGATCAATATCAATGCCATTCATTATATAAGATAGGAGATTCTGATACTAAACCAGCCTCGTGTTAAGACTTACAGCAATCTAAAGTGTGGAATGGGCATTAACTTGCATCCTTATCAGATGTGGACACTCTGGTGTCTTTGAACCTCTAGCAAGTTATAATGATTATCATTGCTCCATAATCTAAGAGACACCATTAGAACCCTGGAAAGCCGCAGATCCTGAGTACACTGAAAATCTACAGTTGCTCACGAAACGTTTTCAACGCAGGGGATGTAGCTCAGTGGTAGAGCGCATGCTTTGCATGTATGAGGCCCCGGGTTCAATCCCCGGCATCTCCATCTTTTGCAAAATCAAGATTCTTGCTTAACTGTATGCATCCTCTCCAAAAAAGACGCCTTGAAAAGCCTTACTCTGCAATGCTCAGTAGGCAGTCATAGCATACATCCTGTGCGTCTTTCTACCAAGGTATGATACTGCTGATCAAACTAAATATAAAAATGTCCTCTACTTTGAACACTTGATCAATATCAATGTCATGCATTATATAAGATAGGAGATTCTGATACTAAACCAGCCTCGTGTTAAGACTTACAGCAATCTAAAGTGTGGAATGGGCATTAACTTGCATCCTTATCAGATGTGGACACTCTGGTGTCTTTGAACCTCTAGCAAGTTATAATGATTATCATTGCTCCATACTCTAAGAGACACCATTAGAACCCTGGAAAGCCGCAGATCCTGAGTACACTGAAAATCTACAGTTGCTCACGAAACGTTTTCAACGCAGGGGATGTAGCTCAGTGGTAGAGCGCATGCTTTGCATGTATGAGGCCCCGGGTTCAATCCCCGGCAACTCCATCTTTTGCAAAATCAAGATTCTTGCTTAACTGTATGCATCCTCTCCAAAAGAGACGCCTTGAAAAGCCTTATTCTGCAATGCTCAGTAGGCAGTCATAGCATACATCCTGTGCGTCTTTCTACCAAGGTATGATACTGCTGATCAAACTAAATATAAAAATGTCCTCTACTTTGAACACTTGATCAATATCAATGCCATTCATTATATAAAATAGGAGATTCTGATACTAAACCAGCCTCGTGTTAAGACTTACAGCAATCTAAAGTGTGGAATGGGCATTAACTTGCATCCTTATCAGATGTGGACACTCTGGTGTCTTTGAACCTCTAGCAAGTTATAATGATTATCATTGCTCCATACTCTAAGAGACACCATTAGAACCCTGGAAAGCCGCAGATCCTAAGTACACTGAAAATCTACAGTTGCTCACGAAACGTTTTCAACGCAGGGGATGTAGCTCAGTGGTAGAGCGCATGCTTTGCATGTATGAGGCCCCGGGTTTAATCCCCGGCATCTCCATCTTTTGCAAAATCAAGATTCTTGCTTAACTGTATGCATCCTCTCCAAAAGAGACGCCTTGAAAAGCCTTATTTTGCAATGCTCAGTAGGCAGTCATAGCATACATCCTGTGCGTCTTTCTACCAAGGTATGATACTGCTGATCAAACTAAATATAAAAATGTCTTCTACTTTGAACACTTGATCAATATCAATGCCATTCATTATATAAGATAGGAGATTCTGATACTAAACCAGCCTCGTGTTAAGACTTACAGCAATCTAAAGTGTGGAATGGGCATTAACTTGCATCCTTATCAGATGTGGACACTCTGGTGTCTTTGAACCTCTAGCAAGTTATAATGATTATCATTGCTCCATACTCTAAGAGACACCATTAGAACCCTGGAAAGCCGCAGATCCTGAGTACACTGAAAATCTACAGTTGCTCACGAAACATTTTCAACGCAGGGGATGTAGCTCAGTGGTAGAGCGCATGCTTCGCATGTATGAGGCCCCGGGTTCAATCCCCGCCATCTCCATCTTTTGCAAAATCAAGATTCTTGCTTAACTGTATGCATCCTCTCCAAAAGAGACGCCTTGAAAAGCCTTATTCTGCAATGCTCAGTAGGCAGTCATAGCATACATCCTGTGCGTCTTTCTACCAAGGTATGATACTGCTGATCAAACTAAATATAAAAATGTCCTCTACTTTGAACACTTGATCAATATCAATGCCATTCATTATATAAGATAGGAGATTCTGATACTAAACCAGCCTCGTGTTAAGACTTACAGCAATCTAAAGTGTGGAATGGGCATTAACTTGCATCCTTATCAGATGTGGACACTCTGGTGTCTTTGAACCTCTAGCAAGTTATAATGATTATCATTGCTCCATACTCTAAGAGACACCATTAGAACCCTGGAAAGTTGCAGATCCTGAGTACACTGAAAATCTACAGTTGCTCACGAAACATTTTCAACGCAGGGGATGTAGCTCAGTGGTAGAGCGCATGCTTTGCATGTATGAGGCCCCGGGTTCAATCCCCGGCATCTCCATCTTTTGCAAAATCAAGATTCTTGCTTAACTGTATGCATCCTCTCCAAAAGAGACGCCTTGAAAAGCCTTATTCTGCAATGCTCAGTAGGCAGTCATAGCATACATCCTGTGCGTCTTTCTACCAAGGTATGATACTGCTGATCAAACTAAATATAAAAATGTCCTCTACTTTGAACACTTGATCAATATCAATGCCATTCATTATATAAGATAGGAGATTCTGATACTAAACCAGCCTCGTGTTAAGACTTACAGCAATCTAAAGTGTGGAATGGGCATTAACTTGCATCCTTATCAGATGTGGACACTCTGGTGTCTTTGAACCTCTAGCAAGTTATAATGATTATCATTGCTCCATACTCTAAGAGACACCATTAGAACCCTGGAAAGCCGCAGATCCTGAGTACACTGAAAATCTACAGTTGCTCACGAAACATTTTCAACGCAGGGGATGTAGCTCAGTGGTAGAGCGCATGCTTCGCATGTATGAGGCCCCGGGTTCAATCCCCGCCATCTCCATCTTTTGCAAAATCAAGATTCTTGCTTAACTGTATGCATCCTCTCCAAAAGAGACGCCTTGAAAAGCCTTATTCTGCAATGCTCAGTAGGCAGTCATAGCATACATCCTGTGCGTCTTTCTACCAAGGTATGATACTGCTGATCAAACTAAATATAAAAATGTCCTCTACTTTGAACACTTGATCAATATCAATGCCATTCATTATATAAGATAGGAGATTCTGATACTAAACCAGCCTCGTGTTAAGACTTACAGCAATCTAAAGTGTGGAATGGGCATTAACTTGCATCCTTATCAGATGTGGACACTCTGGTGTCTTTGAACCTCTAGCAAGTTATAATGATTATCATTGCTCCATACTCTAAGAGACACCATTAGAACCCTGGAAAGTTGCAGATCCTGAGTACACTGAAAATCTACAGTTGCTCACGAAACATTTTCAACGCAGGGGATGTAGCTCAGTGGTAGAGCGCATGCTTTGCATGTATGAGGCCCCGGGTTCAATCCCCGGCATCTCCATCTTTTGCAAAATCAAGATTCTTGCTTAACTGTATGCATCCTCTCCAAAAGAGACGCCTTGAAAAGCCTTATTCTGCAATGCTCAGTAGGCAGTCATAGCATACATCCTGTGCGTCTTTCTACCAAGGTATGATACTGCTGATCAAACTAAATATAAAAATGTCCTCTACTTTGAACACTTGATCAATATCAATGCCATTCATTATATAAGATAGGAGATTCTGATACTAAACCAGCCTCGTGTTAAGACTTACAGCAATCTAAAGTGTGGAATGGGCATTAACTTGCATCCTTATCAGATGTGGACACTCTGGTGTCTTTGAACCTCTAGCAAGTTATAATGATTATCATTGCTCCATACTCTAAGAGACACCATTAGAACCCTGGAAAGCCGCAGATCCTGAGTACACTGAAAATCTACAGTTGCTCACGAAACGTTTTCAACGCAGGGGATGTAGCTCAGTGGTAGAGCGCATGCTTTGCATGTATGAGGCCCCGGGTTCAATCCCCGGCATCTCCATCTTTTGCAAAATCAAGATTCTTGCTTAACTGTATGCATCCTCTCCAAAAAAGACGCCTTGAAAAGCCTTACTCTGCAATGCTCAGTAGGCAGTCATAGCATACATCCTGTGCGTCTTTCTACCAAGGTATGATACTGCTGATCAAACTAAATATAAAAATGTCCTCTACTTTGAACACTTGATCAATATCAATGTCATGCATTATATAAGATAGGAGATTCTGATACTAAACCAGCCTCGTGTTAAGACTTACAGCAATCTAAAGTGTGGAATGGGCATTAACTTGCATCCTTATCAGATGTGGACACTCTGGTGTCTTTGAACCTCTAGCAAGTTATAATGATTATCATTGCTCCATACTCTAAGAGACACCATTAGAACCCTGGAAAGCCGCAGATCCTGAGTACACTGAAAATCTACAGTTGCTCACGAAACGTTTTCAACGCAGGGGATGTAGCTCAGTGGTAGAGCGCATGCTTTGCATGTATGAGGCCCCGGGTTCAATCCCCGGCATCTCCATCTTTTGCAAAATCAAGATTCTTGCTTAACTGTATGCATCCTCTCCAAAAGAGACGCCTTGAAAAGCCTTATTCTGCAATGCTCAGTAGGCAGTCATAGCATACATCCTGTGCGTCTTTCTACCAAGGTATGATACTGCTGATCAAACTAAATATAAAAATGTCCTCTACTTTGAACACTTGATCAATATCAATGCCATTCATTATATAAAATAGGAGATTCTGATACTAAACCAGCCTCGTGTTAAGACTTACAGCAATCTAAAGTGTGGAATGGGCATTAACTTGCATCCTTATCAGATGTGGACACTCTGGTGTCTTTGAACCTCTAGCAAGTTATAATGATTATCATTGCTCCATACTCTAAGAGACACCATTAGAACCCTGGAAAGCCGCAGATCCTAAGTACACTGAAAATCTACAGTTGCTCACAAAACATTTTCGACGCAGGGGATGTAGCTCAGTGGTAGAGCGCATGCTTTGCATGTATGAGGCCCCGGGTTCAATCCCCGGCATCTCTATCTTTTGCAAAATCAAGATTCTTGCTTAACTGTATGCATCCTCTCCAAAAAAGACGCCTTGAAAAGCCTTATTCTGCAATGCTCAGTAGGCAGTCATAGCATACATCCTGTGCGTCTTTCTACCAAGGTATGATACTGCTGATCAAACTAAATATAAAAATGTCCTCTACTTTGAACACTTGATCAATATCAATGTCATGCATTATATAAGATAGGAGATTCTGATACTAAACCAGCCTCGTGTTAAGACTTACAGCAATCTAAAGTGTGGAATGGGCATTAACTTGCATCCTTATCAGATGTGGACACTCTGGTGTCTTTGAACCTCTAGCAAGATATAATGATTATCATTGCTCCATACTCTAAGAGACACCATTAGAACCCTGGATAGTTGCAGATCCTGAGTACACTGAAAATCTACAGTTGCTCACGAAACGTTTTCAACGCAGGGGATGTAGCTCAGTGGTAGAGCGCATGCTTTGCATGTATGAGGCCCCGGGTTCAATCCCCGGCATCTCCATCTTTTGCAAAATCAAGATTCTTGCTTAACTGTATGCATCCTTTTCAAAAGAGACGCCTTGAAAAGCCTTATTCTGCAATGCTCAGTAGGCAGTCATAGCATACATCCTGTGTGTCTTTCTACCAAGGTATGATACTGCTGATCAAACTAAATATAAAAATGTCCTATACTTTGAACACTTGATCAATATCAATGCCATTCATTATATAAGATAGGAGATTCTGATACTAAACCAGCCTCGTGTTAAGACTTACAGCAATCTAAAGTGTGGAATGGGCATTAACTTGCATCCTTATCAGATGTGGGCACTCTGGTGTCTTTGAACCTCTAGCAAGTTATAATGATTATCATTGCTCCATACTCTAAGAGACACCATTAGAACCCTGGAAAGTCGCAGATCCTGAGTACACTGAAAATCTACAGTTGCTCACGAAACATTTTCAACGCAGAGGTTGTAGCTCAGTGGTAGAGCGCATGCTTCGCATGTATGAGGCCCCGGGTTCAATCCCCGGCGTCTCCACCTTAAGCAAAGTCAAGATTCTTGCTTAACTGTATGTATCCTCTCCAAAAGAGCAAAAGACCAACAAATGAATGATTGCACTCTAAATTGATGAACAAAGTTTAATTACAATTGAATAAGTTAACAAAAGTAATTTAAGAATGAAAAATATGAATGATTGCACTTTAAATTAATGAGCAAAGTTTAATTACAATCGTATAATTTAACAAAACTAATTTCTTAAGAACAAAAGATATCTTTAAATACATTGGGCAGACAGGAGGATGGGTTTGGAATTTGATATAAAACATATAGAGGGAAATTTACTAAGATGTGAGTTGTATTTCACAATTGATGTTGCTATGGACAACCAGGCAAATACTATCTATTTTCTTCTAGTAGGTGTTAAAAAAATGAGAAGTAGTTTCTGATAGGTTGCCCATAGCAACATTCAATGTGAAACACAACTCACATCTTAGTATATTTCCCCCATAATGTTTTGCTGAAGAAACTTTTTCAATGTAGGGGATGTAGCTCAGTGGTAGAGCGCATGCTTTGCATGTATGAGGCCCCGGGTTTAATCCCCGGCGTCTCCATCTTTTGCAAAATCAAGATTCTTGCTTAACTGTATGCATCCTCTCCAAAAGAGACGCCTTGAAAAGCCTTATTCTGCAATGCTCAGTAGGCAGTCATAGCATACATCCTGATCGTCTTTCTACCAAGGTATGATACTGCTGATCAAACTAAATATAAAAATGTCCTCTACTTTGAACACTTGATCAATATCAATGCCATTCATTATATAAGATAGGAGATTCTGATACTAAACCAGCCTCGTGTTAAGACTTACAGCAATCTAAAGTGTGGAATGGGCATTAACTTTCATCCTTATCAGATGTGGACACTCTGGTGTCTTTGAACCTCTAGCAAGACATAATGATTATCATTGCTCCATACTCTAAGAGACACCATTAGAACCCTGGAAAGTCGCAGATCCTGAGTACACTGAAAATCTACAGTTGCTCACGAAACATTTTCAACGCAGGGGTTGTAGCTCAGTGGTAGAGCGCATGCTTTGCATGTATGAGGCCCCGGGTTCAATCCCCGGCATCTCCATCTTTTGCAAAATCAAGATTCTTGCTTAACTGTATGCATCCTCTCCAAAAGAGACGCCTTGAAAAGCCTTATTCTGCAATGCTCAGTAGGCAGTCATAGCATACATCCTGTGCGTCTTTCTACCAAGGTATGATACTGCTGATCAAACTAAATATAAAAATGTCCTATACTTTGAACACTTGATCAATATCAATGCCATTCATTATATAAGATAGGAGATTCTGATACTAAACCAGCCTCGTGTTAAGACTTACAGCAATCTAAAGTGTGGAATGGGCATTAACTTGCATCCTTATCAGATGTGGGCACTCTGGTGTCTTTGAACCTCTAGCAAGTTATAATGATTATCATTGCTCCATACTCTAAGAGACACCATTAGAACCCTGGAAAGTCGCAGATCCTGAGTACACTGAAAATCTACAGTTGCTCACGCAACATTTTCAACGCAGAGGTTGTAGCTCAGTGGTAGAGCGCATGCTTCGCATGTATGAGGCCCCGGGTTCAATCCCCGGCGTCTCCACCTTAAGCAAAGTCAAGATTCTTGCTTAACTGTATGTATCCTCTCCAAAAGAGCAAAAGACCAACAAATGAATGATTGCACTCTAAATTGATGAACAAAGTTTAATTACAATTGAATAAGTTAACAAAAGTAATTTAAGAATGAAAAATATGAATGATTGCACTTTAAATTAATGAGCAAAGTTTAATTACAATCGTATAATTTAACAAAACTAATTTCTTAAGAACAAAAGATATCTTTAAATACATTGGGCAGACAGGAGGATGGGTTTGGAATTTGATATAAAACATATAGAGGGAAATTTACTAAGATGTGAGTTGTATTTCACAATTGATGTTGCTATGGACAACCAGGCAAATACTATCTATTTTCTTCTAGTAGGTGTTAAAAAAATGAGAAGTAGTTTCTGATAGGTTGCCCATAGCAACATTCAATGTGAAACACAACTCACATCTTAGTATATTTCCCCCATAATGTTTTGCTCAAGAAACTTTTTCAATGTAGGGGATGTAGCTCAGTGGTAGAGCGCATGCTTTGCATGTATGAGGCCCCGGGTTTAATCCCCGGCGTCTCCATCTTTTGCAAAATCAAGATTCTTGCTTAACTGTATGCATCCTCTCCAAAAGAGACGCCTTGAAAAGCCTTATTCTGCAATGCTCAGTAGGCAGTCATAGCATACATCCTGATCGTCTTTCTACCAAGGTATGATACTGCTGATCAAACTAAATATAAAAATGTCCTCTACTTTGAACACTTGATCAATATCAATGCCATTCATTATATAAGATAGGAGATTCTGATACTAAACCAGCCTCGTGTTAAGACTTACAGCAATCTAAAGTGTGGAATGGGCATTAACTTTCATCCTTATCAGATGTGGACACTCTGGTGTCTTTGAACCTCTAGCAAGACATAATGATTATTATTGCTCCATACTCTAAGAGACACCATTAGAACCCTGGAAAGTCGCAGATCCTGAGTACACTGAAAATCTACAGTTGCTCACGAAACATTTTCAACGCAGGGGTTGTAGCTCAGTGGTAGAGCGCATGCTTTGCATGTATGAGGCCCCGGGTTCAATCCCCGGCATCTCCATCTTTTGCAAAATCAAGATTCTTGCTTAACTGTATGCATCCTCTCCAAAAAAGACGCCTTGAAAAACCTTATTCTGCAATGCTCAGTAGGCAGTCATAGCATACATCCTGTGCGTCTTTCTACCAAGGTATGATACTGCTGATCAAACTAAATATAAAAATGTCCTCTACTTTGAACACTTGATCAATATCAATGCCATTCATTATATAAAATAGGAGATTCTGATACTAAACCAGCCTCGTGTTAAGACTTACAGCAATCTAAAGTGTGGAATGGGCATTAACTTGCATCCTTATCAGATGTGGACACTCTGGTGTCTTTGAACCTCTAGCAAGTTATAATGATTATCATTGCTCCATACTCTAAGAGACACCATTAGAACCCTGGAAAGCCGCAGATCCTAAGTACACTGAAAATCTACAGTTGCTCACGAAACGTTTTCAACGCAGGGGATGTAGCTCAGTGGTAGAGCGCATGCTTTGCATGTATGAGGCCCCGGGTTCAATCCCCGGCATCTCCATCTTTTGCAAAATCAAGATTCTTGCTTAACTGTATGCATCCTCTCCAAAAAAGACGCCTTGAAAAGCCTTATTCTGCAATGCTCAGTAGGCAGTCATAGCATACATCCTGTGCGTCTTTCTACCAAGGTATGATACTGCTGATCAAACTAAATATAAAAATGTCCTTTACTTTGAACACTTGATCAATATCAATGCCATTCATTATATAAGATAGGAGATTCTGATACTAAACCAGCCTCGTGTTAAGACTTACAGCAATCTAAAGTGTGGAATGGGCATTAACTTGCATCCTTATCAGATGTGGACACTCTGGTGTCTTTGAACCTCTAGCAAGTTATAATGATTATCATTGCTCCATACTCTAAGAGACACCATTAGAACCCTGGAAAGCCGCAGATCCTGAGTACACTGAAAATCTACAGTTGCTCACGAAACGTTTTCAACGCAGGGGATGTAGCTCAGTGGTAGAGCGCATGCTTCGCATGTATGAGGCCCCGGGTTCAATCCCCGGCATCTCCATCTTTTGCAAAATCAAGATTCTTGCTTAACTGTATGCATCCTCTCCAAAAGAGACGCCTTGAAAATCCTTACTCTGCAATGCTCAGTAGGCAGTCATAGCATACATCCTGTGCGTCTTTCTACCAAGGTATGATACTGCTGATCAAACTAAATATAAAAATGTCCTCTACTTTGAACACTTTGCTCAAGAAACTCTTTCAATGAGGGGATGTAGCTCAGTGGTAGAGCGCATGCTTCGCATGTATGAGGCCCCGGGTTCAATCCCCGGCGTCTCCACCTTACGCAAAGTCAAGATTCTTGCTTAACTGTATGTATCCTCTCCAAAAGAGCAAAAGACCAACAAATGAATGATTGCACTCTAAATTGATGAACAAAGTTTAATTACAATTGAATAAGTTAACAAAAGTAATTTAAGAATGAAAAATATGAATGATTGCATTTTAAATTAATGAGCAAAGTTTAATTACAATCGTATAATTTAACAAAACTAATTTCTTAAGAACAAAAGATATCTTTAAATACATTGGGCAGACAGGAGGATGGGTTTGGAATTTGATATAAAACATATAGAGGGAAATTTACTAAGATGTGAGTTGTATTTCACAATTGATGTTGCTATGGACAACCAGGCAAATACTATCTATTTTCTTCTAGTAGGTGTTAAAAAAATGAGAAGTAGTTTCTGATAGGTTGCCCATAGCAACATTCAATGTGAAACACAACTCACATCTTAGTATATTTCCCCCATAATGTTTTGCTCAAGAAGCTTTTTCAATGTAGGGGATGTAGCTCAGTGGTAGAGCGCATGCTTTGCATGTATGAGGCCCCGGGTTCAATCCCCGGCGTCTCCATCTTTTGCAAAATCAAGATTCTTGCTTAACTGTATGCATCCTCTCCAAAAGAGAAGCCTTGAAAAGCCTTATTCTGCAATGCTCAGTAGGCAGTCATAGCATACATCCTGTGCGTCTTTCTACCAAGGTATGATACTGCTGATCAAACTAAATAACTTGCATCCTTATCAGATGTGGACACTCTGGTGTCTTTGAACCTCTAGCAAGTTATAATGATTATCATTGCTCCATACTCTAAGAGACACCATTAGAACCCTGGAAAGTTGCAGATCCTGAGTACACTGAAAATCTACAGTTGCTCACGAAACGTTTTCAACGCAGGGGATGTAGCTCAGTGGTAGAGCGCATGCTTTGCATGTATGAGGCCCCGGGTTTAATCCCCGGCAACTCCATCTTTTGCAAAATCAAGATTCTTGCTTAACTGTATGCATCCTCTCCAAAAGAGACGCCTTGAAAATCCTTACTCTGCAATGCTCAGTAGGCAGTCATAGCATACATCCTGTGCGTCTTTCTACCAAGGTATGATACTGCTGATCAAACTAAATATAAAAATGTCCTCTACTTTGAACACTTTGCTCAAGAAACTCTTTCAATGAGGGGATGTAGCTCAGTGGTAGAGCGCATGCTTCGCATGTATGAGGCCCCGGGTTCAATCCCCGGCGTCTCCACCTTACGCAAAGTCAAGATTCTTGCTTAACTGTATGTATCCTCTCCAAAAGAGCAAAAGACCAACAAATGAATGATTGCACTCTAAATTGATGAACAAAGTTTAATTACAATTGAATAAGTTAACAAAAGTAATTTAAGAATGAAAAATATGAATGATTGCATTTTAAATTAATGAGCAAAGTTTAATTACAATCGTATAATTTAACAAAACTAATTTCTTAAGAACAAAAGATATCTTTAAATACATTGGGCAGACAGGAGGATGGGTTTGGAATTTGATATAAAACATATAGAGGGAAATTTACTAAGATGTGAGTTGTATTTCACAATTGATGTTGCTATGGACAACCAGGCAAATACTATCTATTTTCTTCTAGTAGGTGTTAAAAAAATGAGAAGTAGTTTCTGATAGGTTGCCCATAGCAACATTCAATGTGAAACACAACTCACATCTTAGTATATTTCCCCCATAATGTTTTGCTCAAGAAGCTTTTTCAATGTAGGGGATGTAGCTCAGTGGTAGAGCGCATGCTTTGCATGTATGAGGCCCCGGGTTCAATCCCCGGCGTCTCCATCTTTTGCAAAATCAAGATTCTTGCTTAACTGTATGCATCCTCTCCAAAAGAGAAGCCTTGAAAAGCCTTATTCTGCAATGCTCAGTAGGCAGTCATAGCATACATCCTGTGCGTCTTTCTACCAAGGTATGATACTGCTGATCAAACTAAATAACTTGCATCCTTATCAGATGTGGACACTCTGGTGTCTTTGAACCTCTAGCAAGTTATAATGATTATCATTGCTCCATACTCTAAGAGACACCATTAGAACCCTGGAAAGTTGCAGATCCTGAGTACACTGAAAATCTACAGTTGCTCACGAAACGTTTTCAACGCAGGGGATGTAGCTCAGTGGTAGAGCGCATGCTTTGCATGTATGAGGCCCCGGGTTTAATCCCCGGCAACTCCATCTTTTGCAAAATCAAGATTCTTGCTTAACTGTATGCATCCTCTCCAAAAGAGACGCCTTGAAAAGCCTTATTCTGCAATGCTCAGTAGGCAGTCATAGCATACATCCTGTGCGTCTTTCTACCAAGGTATGATACTGCTGATCAAACTAAATATAAAAATGTCCTCTACTTTGAACACTTGATCAATATCAATGCCATTCATTATATAAAATAGGAGATTCTGATACTAAACCAGCCTCGTGTTAAGACTTACAGCAATCTAAAGTGTGGAATGGGCATTAACTTGCATCCTTATCAGATGTGGACACTCAGGTGTCTTTGAACCTCTAGCAAGTTATAATGATTATCATTGCTCCATACTCTAAGAGACACCATTAGAACCCTGGAAAGTTGCAGATCCAGAGTACACTGAAAATCTACAGTTGCTCACGAAACGTTTTCAACGCAGGGGATGTAGCTCAGTGGTAGAGCGCATGCTTCGCATGTGTGAGGCCCCGGGTTCAATCCCCGGCATCTCCATCTTTTGCAAAATCAAGATTCTTGCTTAACTGTATGCATCCTCTCCAAAAGAGACGCCTTGAAAATCCTTACTCTGCAATGCTCAGTAGGCAGTCATAGCATACATCCTGTGCGTCTTTCTACCAAGGTATGATACTGCTGATCAAACTAAATATAAAAATGTCCTCTACTTTGAACACTTGATCAATATCAATGCCATTCATTATATAAGATAGGAGATTCTGATACTAAACCAGCCTCGTGTTAAGACTTACAGCAATCTAAAGTGTGGAATGGGCATTAACTTGCATCGTTATCAGATGCGGACACTCTGGTGTCTTTGAACCTCTAGCAAGTTATAATGATTATCATTGCTCCATACTCTAAGAGACACCATTAGAACCCTGGAAAGTTGCAGATCCTGAGTACACTGAAAATCTACAGTTGCTCACAAAACATTTTCAACGCAGGGGATGTAGCTCAGTGGTAGAGCGCATGCTTTGCATGTATGAGGCCCCGGGTTCAATCCCCGGCATCTCCATCTTTTGCAAAATCAAGATTCTTGCTTAACTGTATGCATCCTCTCCAAAAGAGACGCCTTGAAAAGCCTTATTCTGCAATGCTCAGTAGGCAGTCATAGCATACATCCTGTGCGTCTTTCTACCAAGGTATGATACTGCTAATCAAACTAAATATAAAAATGTCCTTTACTTTGAACACTTGATCAATATCAATGCCATTCATTATATAAGATAGGAGATTCTGATACTAAACCAGCCTCGTGTTAAGACTTACAGCAATCTAAAGTGTGGAATGGGCATTAACTTGCATCCTTATCAGATGTGGACACTCTGGTGTCTTTGAACCTCTAGCAAGTTATAATGATTATCATTGCTCCATACTCTAAGAGACACCATTAGAACCCTGGAAAGCCGCAGATCCTGAGTACACTGAAAATCTACAGTTGCTCACGAAACGTTTTCAACGCAGGGGATGTAGCTCAGTGGTAGAGCGCATGCTTCGCATGTATGAGGCCCCGGGTTCAATCCCCGGCATCTCCATCTTTTGCAAAATCAAGATTCTTGCTTAACTGTATGCATCCTCTCCAAAAGAGACGCCTTGAAAATCCTTACTCTGCAATGCTCAGTAGGCAGTCATAGCATACATCCTGTGCGTCTTTCTACCAAGGTATGATACTGCTGATCAAACTAAATATAAAAATGTCCTCTACTTTGAACACTTGATCAATATCAATGCCATTCATTATATAAGATAGGAGATTCTGATACTAAACCAGCCTCGTGTTAAGACTTACAGCAATCTAAAGTGTGGAATGGGCATTAACTTGCATCCTTATCAGATGTGGACACTCTGGTGTCTTTGAACCTCTAGCAAGTTATAATGATTATCATTGCTCCATGCTCTAAGAGACACCATTAGAACCCTGGAAAGTTGCAGATCCTGAGTACACTGAAAATCTACAGTTGCTCACAAAACATTTTCAACGCAGGGGATGTAGCTCAGTGGTAGAGCGCATGCTTTGCATGTATGAGGCCCCGGGTTCAATCCCCGGCATCTCCATCTTTTGCAAAATCAAGATTCTTGCTTAACTGTATGCATCCTCTCCAAAAGAGACGCCTTGAAAAGCCTTATTCTGCAATGCTCAGTAGGCAGTCATAGCATACATCCTGTGCGTCTTTCTACCAAGGTATGATACTGCTAATCAAACTAAATATAAAAATGTCCTTTACTTTGAACACTTGATCAATATCAATGCCATTCATTATATAAGATAGGAGATTCTGATACTAAACCAGCCTCGTGTTAAGACTTACAGCAATCTAAAGTGTGGAATGGGCATTAACTTGCATCCTTATCAGATGTGGACACTCTGGTGTCTTTGAACCTCTAGCAAGTTATAATGATTATCATTGCTCCATACTCTAAGAGACACCATTAGAACCCTGGAAAGCCGCAGATCCTGAGTACACTGAAAATCTACAGTTGCTCACGAAACATTTTCAATGCAGGGGATGTAGCTCAGTGGTAGAGCGCATGCTTCGCATGTATGAGGCCCCGGGTTCAATCCCCGGCATCTCCATCTTTTGCAAAATCAAGATTCTTGCTTAACTGTATGCATCCTCTCCAAAAGAGACGCCTTGAAAAGCCTTATTCTGCAATGCTCAGTAGGCAGTCATAGCATACATCCTGTGCGTCTTTCTACCAAGGTATGATACTGCTGATCAAACTAAATATAAAAATGTCCTCTACTTTGAACACTTGATCAATATCAATGCCATTCATTATATAAGATAGGAGATTCTGATACTAAACCAGCCTTGTGTTAAGACTTACAGCAATCTAAAGTGTGGAATGGGCATTAACTTGCATCCTTATCAGATGTGGACACTCTGGTGTCTTTGAACCTCTAGCAAGTTATAATGATTATCATTGCTCCATACTCTAAGAGACACCATTAGAACCCTGGAAAGCCGCAGATCCTGAGTACACTGGAAATCTACAGTTGCTCACGAAACATTTTCAACGCAGGGGATGTAGCTCAGTGGTAGAGCGCATGCTTCGCATGTATGAGGCCCCGGGTTCAATCCCCGGCATCTCCATCTTTTGCAAAATCAAGATTCTTGCTTAACTGTATGCATCCTCTCCAAAAGAGACGCCTTGAAAAGCCTTATTCTGCAATGCTCAGTAGGCAGTCATAGCATACATCCTGTGCGTCTTTCTACCAAGGTATGATACTGCTGATCAAACTAAATATAAAAATGTCCTCTACTTTGAACACTTGATCAATATCAATGCTATTCATTATATAAAATAGGAGATTCTGATACTAAACCAGCCTCGTGTTAAGACTTACAGCAATCTAAAGTGTGGAATGGGCATTAACTTGCATCCTTATCAGATGTGGACACTCTGGTGTCTTTGAACCTCTAGCAAGTTATAATGATTATCATTGCTCCATACTCTAAGAGACACCATTAGAACCCTGGAAAGCCGCAGATCCTAAGTACACTGAAAATCTACAGTTGCTCACGAAACGTTTTCAACGCAGGGGATGTAGCTCAGTGGTAGAGCGCATGCTTTGCATGTATGAGGCCCCGGGTTCAATCCCCGGCATCTCCATCTTTTGCAAAATCAAGATTCTTGCTTAACTGTATGCATCCTCTCCAAAAAAGACGCCTTGAAAAGCCTTATTCTGCAATGCTCAGTAGGCAGTCATAGCATACATCCTGTGCGTCTTTCTACCAAGGTATGATACTGCTGATCAAACTAAATATAAAAATGTCCTCTACTTTGAACACTTTGCTCAAGAAACTCTTTCAATGAGGGGATGTAGCTCAGTGGTAGAGCGCATGCTTCGCATGTATGAGGCCCCGGGTTCAATCCCCGGCGTCTCCACCTTACGCAAAGTCAAGATTCTTGCTTAACTGTATGTATCCTCTCCAAAAGAGCAAAAGACCAACAAATGAATGATTGCACTCTAAATTGATGAACAAAGTTTAATTACAATTGAATAAGTTAACAAAAGTAATTTAAGAATGAAAAATATGAATGATTGCACTTTAAATTAATGAGCAAAGTTTAATTACAATCGAATAATTTAACAAAACTAATTTCTTAAGAACAAAAGATATCTTTAAATACATTGGGCAGACAGGAGGATGGGTTTGGAATTTGATATAAAACATATAGAGGGAAATTTACTAAGATGTGAGTTGTATTTCACAATTGATGTTGCTATGGACAACCAGGCAAATACTATCTATTTTCTTCTAGTAGGTGTTAAAAAAATGAGAAGTAGTTTCTGATAGGTTGCCCATAGCAACATTCAATTTGAAACACAACTCACATCTTAGTATATTTCCCCCATAATGTTTTGCTCAAGAAACTCTTTCAATGTAGGGGATGTAGCTCAGTGGTAGAGCGCATGCTTTGCATGTATGAGGCCCCGGGTTCAATCCCAGGCATCTCCATCTTTTGCAAAATCAAGATTCTTGCTTAACTGTATGCATCCTCTCCAAAAGAGAAGCCTTGAAAAGCCTTATTCTGCAATGCTCAGTAGGCAGTCATAGCATACATCCTGTGCGTCTTTCTACCAAGGTATGATACTGCTGATCAAACTAAATATAAAAATGTCCTCTACTTTGAACACTTGATCAATATCAATGCCATTCATTATATAAGATAGGAGATTCTGATACTAAACCAGCCTCGTGTTAAGACTTACAGCAATCTAAAGTGTGGAATGGGCATTAACTTGCATCGTTATCAGATGCGGACACTCTGGTGTCTTTGAACCTCTAGCAAGTTATAATGATTATCATTGCTCCATACTCTAAGAGACACCATTAGAACCCTGGAAAGTTGCAGATCCTGAGTACACTGAAAATCTACAGTTGCTCACAAAACATTTTCAACGCAGGGGATGTAGCTCAGTGGTAGAGCGCATGCTTTGCATGTATGAGGCCCCGGGTTCAATCCCCGGCATCTCCATCTTTTGCAAAATCAAGATTCTTGCTTAACTGTATGCATCCTCTCCAAAAGAGACGCCTTGAAAAGCCTTATTCTGCAATGCTCAGTAGGCAGTCATAGCATACATCCTGTGCGTCTTTCTACCAAGGTATGATACTGCTAATCAAACTAAATATAAAAATGTCCTTTACTTTGAACACTTGATCAATATCAATGCCATTCATTATATAAGATAGGAGATTCTGATACTAAACCAGCCTCGTGTTAAGACTTACAGCAATCTAAAGTGTGGAATGGGCATTAACTTGCATCCTTATCAGATGTGGACACTCTGGTGTCTTTGAACCTCTAGCAAGTTATAATGATTATCATTGCTCCATACTCTAAGAGACACCATTAGAACCCTGGAAAGCCGCAGATCCTGAGTACACTGAAAATCTACAGTTGCTCACGAAACGTTTTCAACGCAGGGGATGTAGCTCAGTGGTAGAGCGCATGCTTCGCATGTATGAGGCCCCGGGTTCAATCCCCGGCATCTCCATCTTTTGCAAAATCAAGATTCTTGCTTAACTGTATGCATCCTCTCCAAAAGAGACGCCTTGAAAATCCTTACTCTGCAATGCTCAGTAGGCAGTCATAGCATACATCCTGTGCGTCTTTCTACCAAGGTATGATACTGCTGATCAAACTAAATATAAAAATGTCCTCTACTTTGAACACTTGATCAATATCAATGCCATTCATTATATAAGATAGGAGATTCTGATACTAAACCAGCCTCGTGTTAAGACTTACAGCAATCTAAAGTGTGGAATGGGCATTAACTTGCATCCTTATCAGATGTGGACACTCTGGTGTCTTTGAACCTCTAGCAAGTTATAATGATTATCATTGCTCCATGCTCTAAGAGACACCATTAGAACCCTGGAAAGTTGCAGATCCTGAGTACACTGAAAATCTACAGTTGCTCACAAAACATTTTCAACGCAGGGGATGTAGCTCAGTGGTAGAGCGCATGCTTTGCATGTATGAGGCCCCGGGTTCAATCCCCGGCATCTCCATCTTTTGCAAAATCAAGATTCTTGCTTAACTGTATGCATCCTCTCCAAAAGAGACGCCTTGAAAAGCCTTATTCTGCAATGCTCAGTAGGCAGTCATAGCATACATCCTGTGCGTCTTTCTACCAAGGTATGATACTGCTAATCAAACTAAATATAAAAATGTCCTTTACTTTGAACACTTGATCAATATCAATGCCATTCATTATATAAGATAGGAGATTCTGATACTAAACCAGCCTCGTGTTAAGACTTACAGCAATCTAAAGTGTGGAATGGGCATTAACTTGCATCCTTATCAGATGTGGACACTCTGGTGTCTTTGAACCTCTAGCAAGTTATAATGATTATCATTGCTCCATACTCTAAGAGACACCATTAGAACCCTGGAAAGCCGCAGATCCTGAGTACACTGAAAATCTACCGTTGCTCACGAAACATTTTCAATGCAGGGGATGTAGCTCAGTGGTGGAGCGCATGCTTCGCATGTATGAGGCCCCGGGTTCAATCCCCGGCATCTCCATCTTTTGCAAAATCAAGATTCTTGCTTAACTGTATGCATCCTCTCCAAAAGAGACGCCTTGAAAAGCCTTATTCTGCAATGCTCAGTAGGCAGTCATAGCATACATCCTGTGCGTCTTTCTACCAAGGTATGATACTGCTGATCAAACTAAATATAAAAATGTCCTCTACTTTGAACACTTGATCAATATCAATGCCATTCATTATATAAGATAGGAGATTCTGATACTAAACCAGCCTTGTGTTAAGACTTACAGCAATCTAAAGTGTGGAATGGGCATTAACTTGCATCCTTATCAGATGTGGACACTCTGGTGTCTTTGAACCTCTAGCAAGTTATAATGATTATCATTGCTCCATACTCTAAGAGACACCATTAGAACCCTGGAAAGCCGCAGATCCTGAGTACACTGGAAATCTACAGTTGCTCACGAAACATTTTCAACGCAGGGGATGTAGCTCAGTGGTAGAGCGCATGCTTCGCATGTATGAGGCCCCGGGTTCAATCCCCGGCATCTCCATCTTTTGCAAAATCAAGATTCTTGCTTAACTGTATGCATCCTCTCCAAAAGAGACGCCTTGAAAAGCCTTATTCTGCAATGCTCAGTAGGCAGTCATAGCATACATCCTGTGCGTCTTTCTACCAAGGTATGATACTGCTGATCAAACTAAATATAAAAATGTCCTCTACTTTGAACACTTGATCAATATCAATGCTATTCATTATATAAAATAGGAGATTCTGATACTAAACCAGCCTCGTGTTAAGACTTACAGCAATCTAAAGTGTGGAATGGGCATTAACTTGCATCCTTATCAGATGTGGACACTCTGGTGTCTTTGAACCTCTAGCAAGTTATAATGATTATCATTGCTCCATACTCTAAGAGACACCATTAGAACCCTGGAAAGCCGCAGATCCTAAGTACACTGAAAATCTACAGTTGCTCACGAAACGTTTTCAACGCAGGGGATGTAGCTCAGTGGTAGAGCGCATGCTTTGCATGTATGAGGCCCCGGGTTCAATCCCCGGCATCTCCATCTTTTGCAAAATCAAGATTCTTGCTTAACTGTATGCATCCTCTCCAAAAAAGACGCCTTGAAAAGCCTTATTCTGCAATGCTCAGTAGGCAGTCATAGCATACATCCTGTGCGTCTTTCTACCAAGGTATGATACTGCTGATCAAACTAAATATAAAAATGTCCTCTACTTTGAACACTTTGCTCAAGAAACTCTTTCAATGAGGGGATGTAGCTCAGTGGTAGAGCGCATGCTTCGCATGTATGAGGCCCCGGGTTCAATCCCCGGCGTCTCCACCTTACGCAAAGTCAAGATTCTTGCTTAACTGTATGTATCCTCTCCAAAAGAGCAAAAGACCAACAAATGAATGATTGCACTCTAAATTGATGAACAAAGTTTAATTACAATTGAATAAGTTAACAAAAGTAATTTAAGAATGAAAAATATGAATGATTGCACTTTAAATTAATGAGCAAAGTTTAATTACAATCGAATAATTTAACAAAACTAATTTCTTAAGAACAAAAGATATCTTTAAATACATTGGGCAGACAGGAGGATGGGTTTGGAATTTGATATAAAACATATAGAGGGAAATTTACTAAGATGTGAGTTGTATTTCACAATTGATGTTGCTATGGACAACCAGGCAAATACTATCTATTTTCTTCTAGTAGGTGTTAAAAAAATGAGAAGTAGTTTCTGATAGGTTGCCCATAGCAACATTCAATTTGAAACACAACTCACATCTTAGTATATTTCCCCCATAATGTTTTGCTCAAGAAACTCTTTCAATGTAGGGGATGTAGCTCAGTGGTAGAGCGCATGCTTTGCATGTATGAGGCCCCGGGTTCAATCCCAGGCATCTCCATCTTTTGCAAAATCAAGATTCTTACTTAACTGTATGCATCCTCTCCAAAAGAGAAGCCTTGAAAAGCCTTATTCTGCAATGCTCAGTAGGCAGTCATAGCATACATCCTGTGCGTCTTTCTACCAAGGTATGATACTGCTGATCAAACTAAATATAAAAATGTCCTCTACTTTGAACACTTGATCAATATCAATGCCATTCATTATATAAGATAGGAGATTCTGATACTAAACCAGCCTCGTGTTAAGACTTACAGCAATCTAAAGTGTGGAATGGGCATTAACTAGTCATAGCATACATCCTGTGCGTCTTTCTACCAAGGTATGATACTGCTGATCAAACTAAATATAAAAATGTCCTCTACTTTGAACACTTGATCAATATCAATGCCATTCATTATATAAGATAGGAGATTCTGATACTAAACCAGCCTTTTGTTAAGACTTACAGCAATCTAAAGTGTGGAATGGGCATTAACTTGCATCCTTATCAGATGTGGACACTCTGGTGTCTTTGAACCTCTAGCAAGTTATAATGATTATCATTGCTCCATACTCTAAGAGACACCATTAGAACCCTGGAAAGCCGCAGATCCTGAGTACACTGAAAATCTACAGTTGCTCACGAAACATTTTCAACGCAGGGGATGTAGCTCAGTGGTAGAGCGCATGCTTCGCATGTATGAGGCCCCGGGTTCAATCCCCGGCATCTCCATCTTTTGCAAAATCAAGATTCTTGCTTAACTGTATGCATCCTCTCCAAAAGAGACGCCTTGAAAAGCCTTATTCTGCAATGCTCAGTAGGCAGTCATAGCATACATCCTGTGCGTCTTTCTACCAAGGTATGATACTGCTGATCAAACTAAATATAAAAATGTCCTCTACTTTGAACACTTGATCAATATCAATGCTATTCATTATATAAAATAGGAGATTCTGATACTAAACCAGCCTCGTGTTAAGACTTACAGCAATCTAAAGTGTGGAATGGGCATTAACTTGCATCCTTATCAGATGTGGACACTCTGGTGTCTTTGAACCTCTAGCAAGTTATAATGATTATCATTGCTCCATACTCGACACCATTAGAACCCTGGAAAGTTGCAGATCCTGAGTACACTGAAAATCTACAGTTGCTCACGAAATGTTTTAAACGCAGGGGATGTAGCTCAGTGGTAGAGCGCATGCTTTGCATGTATGAGGCCCTGGGTTCAATCCCCGGCATCTCTATCTTTTGCAAAATCAAGATTCTTGCTTAACTGTATGCATCCTCTCCAAAAGAGACGCCTTGAAAAGCCTTACTCTGCAATGCTCAGTAGGCAGTCATAGCATACATCCTGTGCGTCTTTCTACCAAGGTATCATACTGCTGATCAAACTAAATATAAAAATGTCCTCTACTTTGAACACTTGATCAATATCAATGCCATTCATTATATAAGATAGGAGATTCTGATACTAAACCAGCCTCGTGTTAAGACTTACAGCAATGTAAAGTGTGGAATGGGCATTAACTTGCATCCTTATCAGATGTGGACACTCTGGTGTCTTTGAACCTCTAGCAAGTTATAATGATTATCATTGCTCCATACTCTAAGAGACACCATTAGAACCCTGGAAAGTTGCAGATCCTGAGTACACTGAAAATCTACAGTTGCTCACGAAACGTTTTCAACGCAGGGGATGTAGCTCAGTGGTAGAGCGCATGCTTTGCATGTATGAGGCCCCGGGTTCAATCCCCGGCATCTCCATCTTTTGCAAAATCAAGATTCTTGCTTAACTGTATGCATCCTCTCCAAAAGAGACGCCTTAAAAAGCCTTATTCTGCAATGCTCAGTAGGCAGTCATAGCATACATCCTGTGCGTCTTTCTACCAAGGTATGATACTGCTGATCAAACTAAATATAAAAATGTCCTTTACTTTGAACACTTGATCAATATCAATGCCATTCATTATATAAGATAGGAGATTCTGATACTAAACCAGCCTCGTGTTAAGACTTACAGCAATCTAAAGTGTGGAATGGGCATTAACTTGCATCCTTATCAGATGTGGACACTCTGGTGTCTTTGAACCTCTAGCAAGTTATAATGATTATCATTGCTCCATATTCTAAGAGACACCATTAGAACCCTGGAAAGCCGCAGATCCTGAGTACACTGAAAATCTACAGTTGCTCACGAAACATTTTCAACGCAGGGGATGTAGCTCAGTGGTAGAGCGCATGCTTCGCATGTATGAGGCCCCGGGTTCAATCCCCGGCATCTCCATCTTTTGCAAAATCAAGATTCTTGCTTAACTGTATGCATCCTCTCCAAAAGAGACGCCTTGAAAAGCCTTATTCTGCAATGCTCAGTAGGCAGTCATAGCATACATCCTGTGCGTCTTTCTACCAAGGTATGATACTGCTGATCAAACTAAATATAAAAATGTCCTCTACTTTGAACACTTGATCAATATCAATGCCATTCATTATATAAGATAGGAGATTCTGATACTAAACCAGCCTCGTGTTAAGACTTACAGCAATCTAAAGTGTGGAATGGGCATTAACTTGCATCCTTATCAGATGTGGACACTCTGGTGTCTTTGAACCTCTAGCAAGTTATAATGATTATCATTGCTCCATACTCTAAGAGACACCATTAGAACCCTGGAAAGTTGCAGATCCTGAGTACACTGAAAATCTACAGTTGCTCACGAATCGTTTTCAACGCAGGGGATGTAGCTCAGTGGTAGAGCGCATGCTTTGCATGTATGAGGCCCCGGGTTCAATCCCCGGCATCTCCATCTTTTGCAAAATCAAGATTCTTGCTTAACTGTATGCATCCTCTCCAAAAGAGACGCCTTGAAAAGCCTTATTC
Source organism: Crinia signifera (assembly GCF_055691185.1). NCBI lineage: Eukaryota > Metazoa > Chordata > Amphibia > Anura > Myobatrachidae > Crinia > Crinia signifera. The sequence goes on along the minus strand of NC_139219.1, from coordinate 321,869,086 downwards.
TGCAATGCTCAGTAGGCAGTCATAGCATACATCCTGTGCGTCTTTCTACCAAGGTATGATACTGCTGATCAAACTAAATATAAAAATGTCCTCTACTTTGAACACTTGATCAATATCAATGCCATTCATTATATAAAATAGGAGATTCTGATACTAAACCAGCCTCGTGTTAAGACTTACAGCAATCTAAAATGTGGAATGGGCATTAACTTGCATCCTTATCAGATGTGGACACTCTGGTGTCTTTGAACCTCTAGCAAGTTATAATGATTATCATTGCTCCATACTCTAAGAGACACCATTAGAACCCTGGAAAGCCGCAGATCCTGAGTACACTGAAAATCTACAGTTGCTCACGAAACGTTTTCAACGCAGGGGATGTAGCTCAGTGGTAGAGCGCATGCTTCGCATGTATGAGGCCCCGGGTTCAATCCCCGGCATCTCCATCTTTTGCAAAATCAAGATTCTTGCTTAACTGTATGCATCCTCTCCAAAAGAGACGCCTTGAAAAGCCTTATTCTGCAATGCTCAGTAGGCAGTCATAGCATACATCCTGTGCGTCTTTCTACCAAGGTATGATACTGCTGATCAAACTAAATATAAAAATGTCCTCTACTTTGAACACTTGATCCATATCAATGCCATTCATTATATAAGATAGGAGATTCTGATACTAAACCAGCCTCGTGTTAAGACTTACAGCAATCTAAAGTGTGGAATGGGCATTAACTTGCATCCTTATCAGATGTGGACACTCTGGTGTCTTTGAACCTCTAGCAAGTTATAATGATTATCATTGCTCCATACTCTAAGAGACACCATTAGAACCCTGGAAAGTTGCAGATCCTGAGTACACTGAAAATCTACAGTTGCTCACGAAACGTTTTCAACGCAGGGGATGTAGCTCAGTGGTAGAGCGCATGCTTTGCATGTATGAGGCCCCGGGTTCAATCCCCGGCATCTCCATCTTTTGCAAAATCAAGATTCTTGCTTGATGCATCCTCTCCAAAAGAGACGCCTTGAAAAGCCTTATTCTGCAATGCTCAGTAGGCAGTCATAGCATACATCCTGTGCGTCTTTCTACCAAGGTATGATACTGCTGATCAAACTAAATATAAAAATGTCCTCTACTTTGAACACTTGATCAATATCAATGCCATTCATTATATAAAATAGGAGATTCTGATACTAAACCAGCCTCGTGTTAAGACTTACAGCAATCTAAAATGTGGAATGGGCATTAACTTGCATCCTTATCAGATGTGGACACTCTGGTGTCTTTGAACCTCTAGCAAGTTATAATGATTATCATTGCTCCATACTCTAAGAGACACCATTAGAACCCTGGAAAGCCGCAGATCCTGAGTACACTGAAAATCTACAGTTGCTCACGAAACATTTTCAACGCAGGGGATGTAGCTCAGTGGTAGAGCGCATGCTTTGCATGTATGAGGCCCCGGGTTCAATCCCCGGCATCTCCATCTTTTGCAAAATCAAGATTCTTGCTTAACTGTATGCATCCTCTCCAAAAGAGACGCCTTGAAAAGCCTTATTCTGCAATGCTCAGTAGGCAGTCATAGCATACATCCTGTGCGTCTTTCTACCAAGGTATGATACTGCTGATCAAACTAAATATAAAAATGTCCTCTACTTTGAACACTTGATCAATATCAATGCCATTCATTATATAAGATAGGAGATTCTGATACTAAACCAGCCTCGTGTTAAGACTTACAGCAATCTAAAGTGTGGAATGGGCATTAACTTGCATCCTTATCAGATGTGGACACTCTGGTGTCTTTGAACCTCTAGCAAGTTATAATGATTATCATTGCTCCATACTCTAAGAGACACCATTAGAACCCTGGAAAGTTGCAGATCCTGAGTACACTGAAAATCTACAGTTGCTCACGAAACGTTTTCAACGCAGGGGATGTAGCTCAGTGGTAGAGCGCATGCTTTGCATGTATGAGGCCCCGGGTTCAATCCCCGGCATCTCCATCTTTTGCAAAATCAAGATTCTTGCTTAACTGTATGCATCCTCTCCAAAAGAGACGCCTTGAAAAGCCTTATTCTGCAATGCTCAGTAGGCAGTCATAGCATACATCCTGTGCGTATTTCTACCAAGGTATGATACTGCTGATCAAACTAAATATAAAAATGTCCTCTACTTTGAACACTTGATCAATATCAATGCCATTCATTATATAAAATAGGAGATTCTGATACTAAACCAGCCTCGTGTTAAGACTTACAGCAATCTAAAATGTGGAATGGGCATTAACTTGCATCCTTATCAGATGTGGACACTCTGGTGTCTTTGAACCTCTAGCAAGTTATAATGATTATCATTGCTCCATACTCTAAGAGACACCATTAGAACCCTGGAAAGCCGCAGATCCTGAGTACACTGAAAATCTACAGTTGCTCACGAAACATTTTCAACGCAGGGGATGTAGCTCAGTGGTAGAGTGCATGCTTCGCATGTATGAGGCCCCGGGTTCAATCCCCGGCATCTCCATCTTTTGCAAAATCAAGATTCTTGCTTAACTGTATGCATCCTCTCCAAAAGAGACGCCTTGAAAAGCCTTATTCTGCAATGCTCAGTAGGCAGTCATAGCATACATCCTGTGCGTCTTTCTACCAAGGTATGATACTGCTGATCAAACTAAATATAAAAATGTCCTCTAATTTGAACACTTGATCCATATCAATGCCATTCATTATATAAGATAGGAGATTCTGATACTAAACCAGCCTCGTGTTAAGACTTACAGCAATCTAAAGTGTGGAATGGGCATTAACTTGCATCCTTATCAGATGTGGACACTCTGGTGTCTTTGAACCTCTAGCAAGTTATAATGATTATCATTGCTCCATACTCTAAGAGACACCATTAGAACCCTGGAAAGTTGCAGATCCTGAGTACACTGAAAATCTACAGTTGCTCACGGAACGTTTTCAACGCAGGGGATGTAGCTCAGTGGTAGAGCGCATGCTTTGCATGTATGAGGCCCCGGGTTCAATCCCCGGCATCTCCATCTTTTGCAAAATCAAGATTCTTGCTTGATGCATCCTCTCCAAAAGAGACGCCTTGAAAAGCCTTATTCTGCAATGCTCAGTAGGCAGTCATAGCATACATCCTGTGCGTCTTTCTACCAAGGTATGATACTGCTGATCAAACTAAATATAAAAATGTCCTCTACTTTGAACACTTGATCAATATCAATGCCATTCATTATATAAAATAGGAGATTCTGATACTAAACCAGCCTCGTGTTAAGACTTACAGCAATCTAAAATGTGGAATGGGCATTAACTTGCATCCTTATCAGATGTGGACACTCTGGTGTCTTTGAACCTCTAGCAAGTTATAATGATTATCATTGCTCCATACTCTAAGAGACACCATTAGAACCCTGGAAAGCCGCAGATCCTGAGTACACTGAAAATCTACAGTTGCTCACGAAATATTTTCAACGCAGGGGATGTAGCTCAGTGGTAGAGCGCATGCTTTGCATGTATGAGGCCCCGGGTTCAATCCCCGGCATCTCCATCTTTTGCAAAATCAAGATTCTTGCTTAACTGTATGCATCCTCTCCAAAAGAGACGCCTTGAAAAGCCTTATTCTGCAATGCTCAGTAGGCAGTCATAGCATACATCCTGTGCGTCTTTCTACCAAGGTATGATACTGCTGATCAAACTAAATATAAAAATGTCCTCTACTTTGAACACTTGATCAATATCAATGCCATTCATTATATAAGATAGGAGATTCTGATACTAAACCAGCCTCGTGTTAAGACTTACAGCAATCTAAAGTGTGGAATGGGCATTAACTTGCATCCTTATCAGATGTGGACACTCTGGTGTCTTTGAACCTCTAGCAAGTTATAATGATTATCATTGCTCCATACTCTAAGAGACACCATTAGAACCCTGGAAAGTTGCAGATCCTGAGTACACTGAAAATCTACAGTTGCTCACGAAACGTTTTCAACGCAGGGGATGTAGCTCAGTGGTAGAGCGCATGCTTTGCATGTATGAGGCCCCGGGTTCAATCCCCGGCATCTCCATCTTTTGCAAAATCAAGATTCTTGCTTAACTGTATGCATCCTCTCCAAAAGAGACGCCTTGAAAAGCCTTATTCTGCAATGCTCAGTAGGCAGTCATAGCATACATCCTGTGCGTCTTTCTACCAAGGTATGATACTGCTGATCAAACTAAATATAAAAATGTCCTCTACTTTGAACACTTGATCAATATCAATGCCATTCATTATATAAAATAGGAGATTCTGATACTAAACCAGCCTCGTGTTAAGACTTACAGCAATCTAAAATGTGGAATGGGCATTAACTTGCATCCTTATCAGATGTGGACACTCTGGTGTCTTTGAACCTCTAGCAAGTTATAATGATTATCATTGCTCCATACTCTAAGAGACACCATTAGAACCCTGGAAAGCCGCAGATCCTGAGTACACTGAAAATCTACAGTTGCTCACGAAACATTTTCAACGCAGGGGATGTAGCTCAGTGGTAGAGTGCATGCTTCGCATGTATGAGGCCCCGGGTTCAATCCCCGGCATCTCCATCTTTTGCAAAATCAAGATTCTTGCTTAACTGTATGCATCCTCTCCAAAAGAGACGCCTTGAAAAGCCTTATTCTGCAATGCTCAGTAGGCAGTCATAGCATACATCCTGTGCGTCTTTCTACCAAGGTATGATACTGCTGATCAAACTAAATATAAAAATGTCCTCTACTTTGAACACTTGATCCATATCAATGCCATTCATTATATAAGATAGGAGATTCTGATACTAAACCAGCCTCGTGTTAAGACTTACAGCAATCTAAAGTGTGGAATGGGCATTAACTTGCATCCTTATCAGATGTGGACACTCTGGTGTCTTTGAACCTCTAGCAAGTTATAATGATTATCATTGCTCCATACTCTAAGAGACACCATTAGAACCCTGGAAAGTTGCAGATCCTGAGTACACTGAAAATCTACAGTTGCTCACGAAACGTTTTCAACGCAGGGGATGTAGCTCAGTGGTAGAGCGCATGCTTTGCATGTATGAGGCCCCGGGTTCAATCCCCGGCATCTCCATCTTTTGCAAAATCAAGATTCTTGCTTAACTGTATGCATCCTCTCCAAAAGAGACGCCTTGAAAAGCCTTATTCTGCAATGCTCAGTAGGCAGTCATAGCATACATCCTGTGCGTCTTTCTACCAAGGTATGATACTGCTGATCAAACTAAATATAAAAATGTCCTTTACTTTGAACACTTGATCAATATCAATGCCATTCATTATATAAGATAGGAGATTCTGATACTAAACCAGCCTCGTGTTAAGACTTACAGCAATCTAAAGTGTGGAATGGGCATTAACTTGCATCCTTATCAGATGTGGACACTCTGGTGTCTTTGAACCTCTAGCAAGTTATAATGATTATCATTGCTCCATACTGTAAGAGACACCATTAGAACCCTGGAAAGCCGCAGATCCTGAGTACACTGAAAATCTACAGTTGCTCACGAAACATTTTCAACGCAGGGGATGTAGCTCAGTGGTAGAGCGCATGCTTTGCATGTATGAGGCCCCGGGTTCAATCCCCGGCATCTCCATCTTTTGCAAAATCAAGATTCTTGCTTAACTGTATGCATCCTCTCCAAAAGAGACGCCTTGAAAAGCCTTATTCTGCAATGCTCAGTAGGCAGTCCTGAGTACACTGAAAATCTACAGTTGCTCACGAAACAAATTCAACGCAGGGGATGTAGCTCAGTGGTAGAGCGCATGCTTTGCATGTATGAGGCCCCGGGTTCAATCCCCGGCATCTCCATCTTTTGCAAAATCAAGATTCTTGCTTAACTGTATGCATCCTCTCCAAAAGAGACGCCTTGAAAAGCCTTATTCTGCAATGCTCAGTAGGCAGTCATAGCATACATCCTGTGCGTCTTTCTACCAAGGTATGATACTGCTGATCAAACTAAATATAAAAATGTCCTTTACTTTGAACACTTGATCAATATCAATGCCATTCATTATATAAGATAGGAGATTCTGAAACTAAACCAGCCTCGTGTTAAGACTTACAGCAATCTAAAGTGTGGAATGGGCATTAACTTGCATCCTTATCAGATGTGGACACTCTGGTGTCTTTGAACCTCTAGCAAGTTATAATGATTATCATTGCTCCATACTCTAAGAGACACCATTAGAACCCTGGAAAGCCGCAGATCCTGAGTACACTGAAAATCTACAGTTGCTCACGAAACATTTTCAACGCAGGGGATGTAGCTCAGTGGTAGAGCGCATGCTTTGCATGTATGAGGCCCCGGGTTCAATCCCCGGCATCTCCATCTTTTGCAAAATCAAGATTCTTGCTTAACTGTATGCATCCTCTCCAAAAGAGACTCCTTGAAAAGCCTTATTCTGCAATGCTCAGTAGGCAGTCCTGAGTACACTGAAAATCTACAGTTGCTCACGAAACGTTTTCAACGCAGGGGATGTAGCTCAGTGGTAGAGCGCATGCTTTGCATGTATGAGGCCCCGGGTTCAATCCCCGGCATCTCCATCTTTTGCAAAATCAAGATTCTTGCTTAACTGTATGCATCCTCTCCAAAAGAGACGCCTTGAAAAGCCTTATTCTGCAATGCTCAGTAGGCAGTCATAGCATACATCCTGTGCATCTTTCTACCAAGGTATGATACTGCTGATCAAACTAAATATAAAAATGTCCTCTACTTTGAACAATTGATCAATATCAATGCCATTTATTATATAAAATAGGACATTCTGATACTAAACCAGCCTCGTGTTAAGACTTACAGCAATCTAAAGTGTGGAATGGGCATTAACTTGCATCCTTATCAGATGTGGACACTCTGGTGTCTTTGAACCTCTAGCAAGTTATAATGATTATCATTGCTCCATACTCTAAGAGACACCATTAGAACCCTGGAAAGTTGCAGATCCTGAGTACACTGAAAATCTACAGTTGCTCACGAAACGTTTTCAACGCAGGGGATGTAGCTCAGTGGTAGAGCGCATGCTTTGCATGTATGAGGCCCTGGGTTCAATCCCCGGCATCTCCATCTTTTGCAAAATCAAGATTCTTGCTTAACTGTATGCATCCTCTCCAAAAGAGACGCCTTAAAAAGCCTTATTCTGCAATGCTCAGTAGGCAGTCATAGCATACATCCTGTGCGTCTTTCTACCAAGGTATGATACTGCTGTTCAAACTAAATATAAAAATGTCCTTTACTTTGAACACTTGATCAATATCAATGCCATTCATTATATAAGATAGGAGATTCTGATACTAAACCAGCCTCGTGTTAAGACTTACAGCAATCTAAAGTGTGGAATGGGCATTAACTTGCATCCTTATCAGATGTGGACACTCTGGTGTCTTTGATTCTCTAGCAAGTTATAATGATTATCATTGCTCCATACTCTAAGAGACACCATTAGAACCCTGGAAAGCCGCAGATCCTGAGTACACTGAAAATCTACAGTTGCTCACGAAAAATTTTAAACGCAGGGGATGTAGCTCAGTGGTAGAGCGCATGCTTCGCATGTATGAGGCCCCGGGTTCAATCCCCGGCATCTCCATCTTTTGCAAAATCAAGATTCTTGCTTAACTGTATGCATCCTCTCCAAAAGAGACGCCTTGAAAAGCCTTATTCTGCAATGCTCAGTAGGCAGTCATAGCATACATCCTGTGCGTCTTTCTACCAAGGTATGATACTGCTGATCAAACTAAATATAAAAATGTCCTCTACTTTGAACACTTGATCAATATCAATGCCATTCATTATATAAGATAGGAGATTCTGATACTAAACCAGCCTCGTGTTAAGACTTACAGCAATCTAAAGTGTGGAATGGGCATTAACTTGCATCCTTATCAGATGTGGACACTCTGGTGTCTTTGAACCTCTAGCAAGTTATAATGATTATCATTGCTCCATACTCTAAGAGACACCCTGGAAAGTTGCAGATCCTGAGTACACTGAAAATCTACAGTTGCTCACGAAACGTTTTCAACGCAGGGGATGTAGCTCAGTGGTAGAGCCCATGCTTTGCATGTATGAGGCCCCGGGTTCAATCCCCGGCATCTCCATCTTTTGCAAAATCAAGATTCTTGCTTAACTGTATGCATCCTCTCCAAAAGAGACGCCTTGAAAAGCCTTATTCTGCAATGCTCAGTAGGCAGTCATAGCATACATCCTGTGCGTCTTTCTACCAAGGTATGATACTGCTGATCAAACTAAATATAAAAATGTCCTCTACTTTGAACACTTGATCCATATCAATGCCATTCATTATATAAGATAGGAGATTCTGATACTAAACCAGCCTCGTGTTAAGACTTACAGCAATCTAAAGTGTGGAATGGGCATTAACTTGCATCCTTATCAGATGTGGACACTCTGGTGTCTTTGAACCTCTAGCAAGTTATAATGATTATCATTGCTCCATACTCTAAGAGACACCATTAGAACCCTGGAAAGTTGCAGATCCTGAGTACACTGAAAATCTACAGTTGCTCACGAAACGTTTTCAACGCAGGGGATGTAGCTCAGTGGTAGAGCGCATGCTTTGCATGTATGAGGCCCCGGGTTCAATCCCCGGCATCTCCAACTTTTGCAAAATCAAGATTCTTGCTTAACTGTATGCATCCTCTCCAAAAGAGACGCCTTGAAAAGCCTTATTCTGCAATGCTCAGTAGGCAGTCATAGCATACATCCTGTGCGTCTTTCTATCAAGGTATGATACTGCTGATCAAACTAAATATAAAAATGTCCTCTACTTTGAACACTTGATCAATATCAATGCCATTCATTATATAAGATAGGAGATTCTGATACTAAACCAGCCTCGTGTTAAGACTTACAGCAATCTAAAGTGTGGAATGGGCATTAACTTGCATCCTTATCAGATGTGGACACTCTGGTGTCTTTGAACCTCTAGCAAGTTATAATGATTATCATTGCTCCATACTCTAAGAGACACCATTAGAACCCTGGAAAGTTGCAGATCCTGAGTACACTGAAAATCTACAGTTGCTCACGAAACGTTTTCAACGCAGGGGATGTAGCTCAGTGGTAGAGCGCATGCTTTGCATGTATGAGGCCCCGGGTTCAATCCCCGGCATCTCCATCTTTTGCAAAATCAAGATTCTTGCTTAATTGTATGCATCCTCTCCAAAAGAGACGCCTTGAAAAGCCTTATTCTGCAATGCTCAGTAGGCAGTCATAGCATACATCCTGTAAGTCTTTCTACCAAGGTATGATACTGCTGATCAAACTAAATATAAAAATGTCCTCTACTTTGAACACTTGATCAATATCAATGCCATTCATTATATAAGATAGGAGATTCTGATACTAAACCAGCCTCGTGTTAAGACTTACAGCAATCTAAAGTGTGGAATGGGCATTAACTTGCATCCTTATCAGATGTGGACACTCTGGTGTCTTTGAACCTCTAGCAAGTTATAATGATTATCATTGCTCCATACTCTAAGAGACACCCTGGAAAGTTGCAGATCCTGAGTACACTGAAAATCTACAGTTGCTCACGAAACGTTTTCAACGCAGGGGATGTAGCTCAGTGGTAGAGCCCATGCTTTGCATGTATGAGGCCCCGGGTTCAATCCCCGGCATCTCCATCTTTTGCAAAATCAAGATTCTTGCTTAACTGTATGCATCCTCTCCAAAAGAGACGCCTTGAAAAGCCTTATTCTGCAATGCTCAGTAGGCAGTCATAGCATACATCCTGTGCGTCTTTCTACCAAGGTATGATACTGCTGATCAAACTAAATATAAAAATGTCCTCTACTTTGAACACTTGATCCATATCAATGCCATTCATTATATAAGATAGGAGATTCTGATACTAAACCAGCCTCGTGTTAAGACTTACAGCAATCTAAAGTGTGGAATGGGCATTAACTTGCATCCTTATCAGATGTGGACACTCTGGTGTCTTTGAACCTCTAGCAAGTTATAATGATTATCATTGCTCCATACTCTAAGAGACACCATTAGAACCCTGGAAAGTTGCAGATCCTGAGTACACTGAAAATCTACAGTTGCTCACGAAACGTTTTCAACGCAGGGGATGTAGCTCAGTGGTAGAGCGCATGCTTTGCATGTATGAGGCCCCGGGTTCAATCCCCGGCATCTCCATCTTTTGCAAAATCAAGATTCTTGCTTAATTGTATGCATCCTCTCCAAAAGAGACGCCTTGAAAAGCCTTATTCTGCAATGCTCAGTAGGCAGTCATAGCATACATCCTGTGCGTCTTTCTACGAAGGTATGATACTGCTGATCAAACTAAATATAAAAATGTCTTTTACTTTGAACACTTGATCAATATCAATGCCATTCATTATATAAGATAGGAGATTCTGATACTAAACCAGCCTCGTGTTAAGACTTACAGCAATCTAAAGTGTGGAATGGGCATTAACTTGCATCCTTATCAGATGTGGACACTCTGGTGTCTTTGAACCTCTAGCAAGTTATAATGATTATCATTGCTCCATACTCTAAGAGACACCATTAGAACCCTGGAAAGCCGCAGATCCTGAGTACACTGAAAATCTACAGTTGCTCACGTAACATTTTCAACGCAGGGGATGTAGCTCAGTGGTAGAGCGCATGCTTTGCATGTATGATGCCCCGGGTTCAATCCCCGGCATCTCCATCTTTTGCAAAATCAAGATTCTTGCTTAACTGTATGCATCCTCTCCAAAAGAGACGCCTTGAAAAGCCTTATTCTGCAATGCTCAGTAGGCAGTCATAGCATACATCCTGTAAGTCTTTCTACCAAGGTATGATACTGCTGATCAAACTAAATATAAAAATGTCCTCTACTTTGAACACTTGATCAATATCAATGCCATTCATTATATAAGATAGGAGATTCTGATACTAAACCAGCCTCGTGTTAAGACTTACAGCAATCTAAAGTGTGGAATGGGCATTAACTTGCATCCTTATCAGATGTGGACACTCTGGTGTCTTTGAACCTCTAGCAAGTTATAATGATTATCATTGCTCCATACTCTAAGAGACACCATTAGAACCCTGGAAAGTTGCAGATCCTGAGTACACTGAAAATCTACAGTTGCTCACGAAACGTTTTCAACGCAGGGGATGTAGCTCAGTGGTAGAGCGCATGCTTTGCATGTATGAGGCCCCGGGTTCAATCCCCGGCGTCTCCATCTTTTGCAAAATCAAGATTCTTGCTTAACTGTATGCATCCTCTCCAAAAGAGACGCCTTGAAAAGCCTTATTCTGCAATGCTTAGTAGGCAGTCATAGCATACATCCTGTGCGTCTTTCTACCAAGGTATGATACTGCTGATCAAACTAAATATAAAAATGTCCTCTACTTTGAACACTTGATCAATATCAATGCCATTCATTATATAAGATAGGAGATTCTGATACTAAACCAGCCTCGTGTTAAGACTTACAGCAATCTAAAGTGTGGAATGGGCATTAACTTGCATCCTTATCAGATGTGGACACTCTGGTGTCTTTGAACCTCTAGCAAGATATAATGATTATCATTGCTCCATACTCTAAGAGACACCATTAGAACCCTGGATAGTTGCAGATCCTGAGTACACTGAAAATCTACAGTTGCTCACGAAACATTTTAAACGCAGGGGATGTAGCTCAGTGGTAGAGCGCATGCTTTGCATGTATGAGGCCCCGGGTTCAATCCCCGGCATCTCCATCTTTTGCAAAATCAAGATTCTTGCTTAACTGTATGCATCCTTTTCAAAAGAGACGCCTTGAAAAGCCTTATTCTGCAATGCTCAGTAGGCAGTCATAGCATACATCCTGTGTGTCTTTCTACCAAGGTATGATACTGCTGATCAAACTAAATATAAAAATGTCCTCTACTTTGAACACTTGATCAATATCAATGCCATTCATTATATAAGATAGGAGATTCTGATACTAAACCAGCCTCGTGTTAAGACTTACAGCAATCTAAAGTGTGGAATGGGCATTAACTTGCATCCTTATCAGATGTGGGCACTCTGGTGTCTTTGAACCTCTAGCAAGTTATAATGATTATCATTGCTCCATACTCTAAGAGACACCATTAGAACCCTGGAAAGTCGCAGATCCTGAGTACACTGAAAATCTACAGTTGCTCACGAAAAATCTTCAACGCAGGGGATGTAGCTCAGTGGTAGAGCGCATGCTTTGCATGTATGAGGCCCCGGGTTCAATCCCCGGCATCTCCATCTTTTGCAAAATCAAGATTCTTGCTTAACTGTATGCATCCTCTCCAAAAGAGACGCCTTGAAAAGCCTTATTCTGCAATGCTCAGTAGGCAGTCATAGCATACATCCTGTGCGTCTTTCTACCAAGGTATGATACTGCTGATCAAACTAAATATAAAAATGTCCTCTACTTTGAACACTTGATCAATATCAATGCCATTCATTATATAAAATAGGAGATTCTGATACTAAACCAGCCTCGTGTTAAGACTTACAGCAATCTAAAATGTGGAATGGGCATTAACTTGCATCCTTATCAGATGTGGACACTCTGGTGTCTTTGAACCTCTAGCAAGTTATAATGATTATCATTGCTCCATACTCTAAGAGACACCATTAGAACCCTGGAAAGCCGCAGATCCTGAGTACACTGAAAATCTACAGTTGCTCACGAAACATTTTCAACGCAGGGGATGTAGCTCAGTGGTAGAGTGCATGCTTCGCATGTATGAGGCCCCGGGTTCAATCCCCGGCATCTCCATCTTTTGCAAAATCAAGATTCTTGCTTAACTGTATGCATCCTCTCCAAAAGAGACGCCTTGAAAAGCCTTATTCTGCAATGCTCAGTAGGCAGTCATAGCATACATCCTGTGCGTCTTTCTACCAAGGTATGATACTGCTGATCAAACTAAATATAAAAATGTCCTCTACTTTGAACACTTGATCCATATCAATGCCATTCATTATATAAGATAGGAGATTCTGATACTAAACCAGCCTCGTGTTAAGACTTACAGCAATCTAAAGTGTGGAATGGGCATTAACTTGCATCCTTATCAGATGTGGACACTCTGGTGTCTTTGAACCTCTAGCAAGTTATAATGATTATCATTGCTCCATACTCTAAGAGACACCATTAGAACCCTGGAAAGTTGCAGATCCTGAGTACACTGAAAATCTACAGTTGCTCACGAAACGTTTTCAACGCAGGGGATGTAGCTCAGTGGTAGAGCGCATGCTTTGCATGTATGAGGCCCCGGGTTCAATCCCCGGCATCTCCATCTTTTGCAAAATCAAGATTCTTGCTTAACTGTATGCATCCTCTCCAAAAGAGACGCCTTGAAAAGCCTTATTCTGCAATGCTCAGTAGGCAGTCATAGCATACATCCTGTGCGTCTTTCTACCAAGGTATGATACTGCTGATCAAACTAAATATAAAAATGTCCTTTACTTTGAACACTTGATCAATATCAATGCCATTCATTATATAAGATAGGAGATTCTGATACTAAACCAGCCTCGTGTTAAGACTTACAGCAATCTAAAGTGTGGAATGGGCATTAACTTGCATCCTTATCAGATGTGGACACTCTGGTGTCTTTGAACCTCTAGCAAGTTATAATGATTATCATTGCTCCATACTGTAAGAGACACCATTAGAACCCTGGAAAGCCGCAGATCCTGAGTACACTGAAAATCTACAGTTGCTCACGAAACATTTTCAACGCAGGGGATGTAGCTCAGTGGTAGAGCGCATGCTTTGCATGTATGAGGCCCCGGGTTCAATCCCCGGCATCTCCATCTTTTGCAAAATCAAGATTCTTGCTTAACTGTATGCATCCTCTCCAAAAGAGACGCCTTGAAAAGCCTTATTCTGCAATGCTCAGTAGGCAGTCCTGAGTACACTGAAAATCTACAGTTGCTCACGAAACGATTTCAACGCAGGGGATGTAGCTCAGTGGTAGAGCGCATGCTTTGCATGTATGAGGCCCCGGGTTCAATCCCCGGCATCTCCATCTTTTGCAAAATCAAGATTCTTGCTTAACTGTATGCATCCTCTCCAAAAGAGACGCCTTGAAAAGCCTTATTCTGCAATGCTCAGTAGGCAGTCATAGCATACATCCTGTGCGTCTTTCTACCAAGGTATGATACTGCTGATCAAACTAAATATAAAAATGTCCTTTACTTTGAACACTTGATCAATATCAATGCCATTCATTATATAAGATAGGAGATTCTGAAACTAAACCAGCCTCGTGTTAAGACTTACAGCAATCTAAAGTGTGGAATGGGCATTAACTTGCATCCTTATCAGATGTGGACACTCTGGTGTCTTTGAACCTCTAGCAAGTTATAATGATTATCATTGCTCCATACTCTAAGAGACACCATTAGAACCCTGGAAAGCCGCAGATCCTGAGTACACTGAAAATCTACAGTTGCTCACGAAACATTTTCAACGCAGGGGATGTAGCTCAGTGGTAGAGCGCATGCTTTGCATGTATGAGGCCCCGGGTTCAATCCCCGGCATCTCCATCTTTTGCAAAATCAAGATTCTTGCTTAACTGTATGCATCCTCTCCAAAAGAGACGCCTTGAAAAGCCTTATTCTGCAATGCTCAGTAGGCAGTCCTGAGTACACTGAAAATCTACAGTTGCTCACGAAACGTTTTCAACGCAGGGGATGTAGCTCAGTGGTAGAGCGCATGCTTTGCATGTATGAGGCCCCGGGTTCAATCCCCGGCATCTCCATCTTTTGCAAAATCAAGATTCTTGCTTAACTGTATGCATCCTCTCCAAAAGAGACGCCTTGAAAAGCCTTATTCTGCAATGCTCAGTAGGCAGTCATAGCATACATCCTGTGCATCTTTCTACCAAGGTATGATACTGCTGATCAAACTAAATATAAAAATGTCCTCTACTTTGAACAATTGATCAATATCAATGCCATTTATTATATAAAATAGGACATTCTGATACTAAACCAGCCTCGTGTTAAGACTTACAGCAATCTAAAGTGTGGAATGGGCATTAACTTGCATCCTTATCAGATGTGGACACTCTGGTGTCTTTGAACCTCTAGCAAGTTATAATGATTATCATTGCTCCATACTCTAAGAGACACCATTAGAACCCTGGAAAGTTGCAGATCCTGAGTACACTGAAAATCTACAGTTGCTCACGAAACGTTTTCAACGCAGGGGATGTAGCTCAGTGGTAGAGCGCATGCTTTGCATGTATGAGGCCCTGGGTTCAATCCCCGGCATCTCCATCTTTTGCAAAATCAAGATTCTTGCTTAACTGTATGCATCCTCTCCAAAAGAGACGCCTTAAAAAGCCTTATTCTGCAATGCTCAGTAGGCAGTCATAGCATACATCCTGTGCGTCTTTCTACCAAGGTATGATACTGCTGTTCAAACTAAATATAAAAATGTCCTTTACTTTGAACACTTGATCAATATCAATGCCATTCATTATATAAGATAGGAGATTCTGATACTAAACCAGCCTCGTGTTAAGACTTACAGCAATCTAAAGTGTGGAATGGGCATTAACTTGCATCCTTATCAGATGTGGACACTCTGGTGTCTTTGATTCTCTAGCAAGTTATAATGATTATCATTGCTCCATACTCTAAGAGACACCATTAGAACCCTGGAAAGCCGCAGATCCTGAGTACACTGAAAATCTACAGTTGCTCACGAAAAATTTTAAACGCAGGGGATGTAGCTCAGTGGTAGAGCGCATGCTTCGCATGTATGAGGCCCCGGGTTCAATCCCCGGCATCTCCATCTTTTGCAAAATCAAGATTCTTGCTTAACTGTATGCATCCTCTCCAAAAGAGACGCCTTGAAAAGCCTTATTCTGCAATGCTCAGTAGGCAGTCATAGCATACATCCTGTGCGTCTTTCTACCAAGGTATGATACTGCTGATCAAACTAAATATAAAAATGTCCTCTACTTTGAACACTTGATCAATATCAATGCCATTCATTATATAAAATAGGAGATTCTGATACTAAACCAGCCTCGTGTTAAGACTTACAGCAATCTAAAATGTGGAATGGGCATTAACTTGCATCCTTATCAGATGTGGACACTCTGGTGTCTTTGAACCTCTAGCAAGTTATAATGATTATCATTGCTCCATACTCTAAGAGACACCATTAGAACCCTGGAAAGCCGCAGATCCTGAGTACACTGAAAATCTACAGTTGCTCACGAAACATTTTCAACGCAGGGGATGTAGCTCAGTGGTAGAGTGCATGCTTCGCATGTATGAGGCCCCGGGTTCAATCCCCGGCATCTCCATCTTTTGCAAAATCAAGATTCTTGCTTAACTGTATGCATCCTCTCCAAAAGAGACGCCTTGAAAAGCCTTATTCTGCAATGCTCAGTAGGCAGTCATAGCATACATCCTGTGCGTCTTTCTACCAAGGTATGATACTGCTGATCAAACTAAATATAAAAATGTCCTCTACTTTGAACACTTGATCCATATCAATGCCATTCATTATATAAGATAGGAGATTCTGATACTAAACCAGCCTCGTGTTAAGACTTACAGCAATCTAAAGTGTGGAATGGGCATTAACTTGCATCCTTATCAGATGTGGACACTCTGGTGTCTTTGAACCTCTAGCAAGTTATAATGATTATCATTGCTCCATACTCTAAGAGACACCATTAGAACCCTGGAAAGTTGCAGATCCTGAGTACACTGAAAATCTACAGTTGCTCACGAAACGTTTTCAACGCAGGGGATGTAGCTCAGTGGTAGAGCGCATGCTTTGCATGTATGAGGCCCCGGGTTCAATCCCCGGCATCTCCATCTTTTGCAAAATCAAGATTCTTGCTTAACTGTATGCATCCTCTCCAAAAGAGACGCCTTGAAAAGCCTTATTCTGCAATGCTCAGTAGGCAGTCATAGCATACATCCTGTGCGTCTTTCTACCAAGGTATGATACTGCTGATCAAACTAAATATAAAAATGTCCTTTACTTTGAACACTTGATCAATATCAATGCCATTCATTATATAAGATAGGAGATTCTGATACTAAACCAGCCTCGTGTTAAGACTTACAGCAATCTAAAGTGTGGAATGGGCATTAACTTGCATCCTTATCAGATGTGGACACTCTGGTGTCTTTGAACCTCTAGCAAGTTATAATGATTATCATTGCTCCATACTGTAAGAGACACCATTAGAACCCTGGAAAGCCGCAGATCCTGAGTACACTGAAAATCTACAGTTGCTCACGAAACATTTTCAACGCAGGGGATGTAGCTCAGTGGTAGAGCGCATGCTTTGCATGTATGAGGCCCCGGGTTCAATCCCCGGCATCTCCATCTTTTGCAAAATCAAGATTCTTGCTTAACTGTATGCATCCTCTCCAAAAGAGACGCCTTGAAAAGCCTTATTCTGCAATGCTCAGTAGGCAGTCCTGAGTACACTGAAAATCTACAGTTGCTCACGAAACGATTTCAACGCAGGGGATGTAGCTCAGTGGTAGAGCGCATGCTTTGCATGTATGAGGCCCCGGGTTCAATCCCCGGCATCTCCATCTTTTGCAAAATCAAGATTCTTGCTTAACTGTATGCATCCTCTCCAAAAGAGACGCCTTGAAAAGCCTTATTCTGCAATGCTCAGTAGGCAGTCATAGCATACATCCTGTGCGTCTTTCTACCAAGGTATGATACTGCTGATCAAACTAAATATAAAAATGTCCTTTACTTTGAACACTTGATCAATATCAATGCCATTCATTATATAAGATAGGAGATTCTGAAACTAAACCAGCCTCGTGTTAAGACTTACAGCAATCTAAAGTGTGGAATGGGCATTAACTTGCATCCTTATCAGATGTGGACACTCTGGTGTCTTTGAACCTCTAGCAAGTTATAATGATTATCATTGCTCCATACTCTAAGAGACACCATTAGAACCCTGGAAAGCCGCAGATCCTGAGTACACTGAAAATCTACAGTTGCTCACGAAACATTTTCAACGCAGGGGATGTAGCTCAGTGGTAGAGCGCATGCTTTGCATGTATGAGGCCCCGGGTTCAATCCCCGGCATCTCCATCTTTTGCAAAATCAAGATTCTTGCTTAACTGTATGCATCCTCTCCAAAAGAGACGCCTTGAAAAGCCTTATTCTGCAATGCTCAGTAGGCAGTCCTGAGTACACTGAAAATCTACAGTTGCTCACGAAACGTTTTCAACGCAGGGGATGTAGCTCAGTGGTAGAGCGCATGCTTTGCATGTATGAGGCCCCGGGTTCAATCCCCGGCATCTCCATCTTTTGCAAAATCAAGATTCTTGCTTAACTGTATGCATCCTCTCCAAAAGAGACGCCTTGAAAAGCCTTATTCTGCAATGCTCAGTAGGCAGTCATAGCATACATCCTGTGCATCTTTCTACCAAGGTATGATACTGCTGATCAAACTAAATATAAAAATGTCCTCTACTTTGAACAATTGATCAATATCAATGCCATTTATTATATAAAATAGGACATTCTGATACTAAACCAGCCTCGTGTTAAGACTTACAGCAATCTAAAGTGTGGAATGGGCATTAACTTGCATCCTTATCAGATGTGGACACTCTGGTGTCTTTGAACCTCTAGCAAGTTATAATGATTATCATTGCTCCATACTCTAAGAGACACCATTAGAACCCTGGAAAGTTGCAGATCCTGAGTACACTGAAAATCTACAGTTGCTCACGAAACGTTTTCAACGCAGGGGATGTAGCTCAGTGGTAGAGCGCATGCTTTGCATGTATGAGGCCCTGGGTTCAATCCCCGGCATCTCCATCTTTTGCAAAATCAAGATTCTTGCTTAACTGTATGCATCCTCTCCAAAAGAGACGCCTTAAAAAGCCTTATTCTGCAATGCTCAGTAGGCAGTCATAGCATACATCCTGTGCGTCTTTCTACCAAGGTATGATACTGCTGTTCAAACTAAATATAAAAATGTCCTTTACTTTGAACACTTGATCAATATCAATGCCATTCATTATATAAGATAGGAGATTCTGATACTAAACCAGCCTCGTGTTAAGACTTACAGCAATCTAAAGTGTGGAATGGGCATTAACTTGCATCCTTATCAGATGTGGACACTCTGGTGTCTTTGATTCTCTAGCAAGTTATAATGATTATCATTGCTCCATACTCTAAGAGACACCATTAGAACCCTGGAAAGCCGCAGATCCTGAGTACACTGAAAATCTACAGTTGCTCACGAAAAATTTTAAACGCAGGGGATGTAGCTCAGTGGTAGAGCGCATGCTTCGCATGTATGAGGCCCCGGGTTCAATCCCCGGCATCTCCATCTTTTGCAAAATCAAGATTCTTGCTTAACTGTATGCATCCTCTCCAAAAGAGACGCCTTGAAAAGCCTTATTCTGCAATGCTCAGTAGGCAGTCATAGCATACATCCTGTGCGTCTTTCTACCAAGGTATGATACTGCTGATCAAACTAAATATAAAAATGTCCTCTACTTTGAACACTTGATCAATATCAATGCCATTCATTATATAAGATAGGAGATTCTGATACTAAACCAGCCTCGTGTTAAGACTTACAGCAATCTAAAGTGTGGAATGGGCATTAACTTGCATCCTTATCAGATGTGGACACTCTGGTGTCTTTGAACCTCTAGCAAGTTATAATGATTATCATTGCTCCATACTCTAAGAGACACCCTGGAAAGTTGCAGATCCTGAGTACACTGAAAATCTACAGTTGCTCACGAAACGTTTTCAACGCAGGGGATGTAGCTCAGTGGTAGAGCCCATGCTTTGCATGTATGAGGCCCCGGGTTCAATCCCCGGCATCTCCATCTTTTGCAAAATCAAGATTCTTGCTTAACTGTATGCATCCTCTCCAAAAGAGACGCCTTGAAAAGCCTTATTCTGCAATGCTCAGTAGGCAGTCATAGCATACATCCTGTGCGTCTTTCTACCAAGGTATGATACTGCTGATCAAACTAAATATAAAAATGTCCTCTACTTTGAACACTTGATCCATATCAATGCCATTCATTATATAAGATAGGAGATTCTGAAACTAAACCAGCCTCGTGTTAAGACTTACAGCAATCTAAAGTGTGGAATGGGCATTAACTTGCATCCTTATCAGATGTGGACACTCTGGTGTCTTTGAACCTCTAGCAAGTTATAATGATTATCATTGCTCCATACTCTAAGAGACACCATTAGAACCCTGGAAAGCCGCAGATCCTGAGTACACTGAAAATCTACAGTTGCTCACGAAACATTTTCAACGCAGGGGATGTAGCTCAGTGGTAGAGCGCATGCTTTGCATGTATGAGGCCCCGGGTTCAATCCCCGGCATCTCCATCTTTTGCAAAATCAAGATTCTTGCTTAATTGTATGCATCCTCTCCAAAAGAGACGCCTTGAAAAGCCTTATTCTGCAATGCTCAGTAGGCAGTCCTGAGTACACTGAAAATCTACAGTTGCTCACGAAACGTTTTCAACGCAGGGGATGTAGCTCAGTGGTAGAGCGCATGCTTTGCATGTATGAGGCCCCGGGTTCAATCCCCGGCATCTCCATCTTTTGCAAAATCAAGATTCTTGCTTAACTGTATGCATCCTCTCCAAAAGAGACGCCTTGAAAAGCCTTATTCTGCAATGCTCAGTAGGCAGTCATAGCATACATCCTGTGCATCTTTCTACCAAGGTATGATACTGCTGATCAAACTAAATATAAAAATGTCCTCTACTTTGAACAATTGATCAATATCAATGCCATTTATTATATAAAATAGGACATTCTGATACTAAACCAGCCTCGTGTTAAGACTTACAGCAATCTAAAGTGTGGAATGGGCATTAACTTGCATCCTTATCAGATGTGGACACTCTGGTGTCTTTGAACCTCTAGCAAGTTATAATGATTATCATTGCTCCATACTCTAAGAGACACCATTAGAACCCTGGAAAGTTGCAGATCCTGAGTACACTGAAAATCTACAGTTGCTCACGAAACGTTTTCAACGCAGGGGATGTAGCTCAGTGGTAGAGCGCATGCTTTGCATGTATGAGGCCCTGGGTTCAATCCCCGGCATCTCCATCTTTTGCAAAATCAAGATTCTTGCTTAACTGTATGCATCCTCTCCAAAAGAGACGCCTTAAAAAGCCTTATTCTGCAATGCTCAGTAGGCAGTCATAGCATACATCCTGTGCGTCTTTCTACCAAGGTATGATACTGCTGTTCAAACTAAATATAAAAATGTCCTTTACTTTGAACACTTGATCAATATCAATGCCATTCATTATATAAGATAGGAGATTCTGATACTAAACCAGCCTCGTGTTAAGACTTACAGCAATCTAAAGTGTGGAATGGGCATTAACTTGCATCCTTATCAGATGTGGACACTCTGGTGTCTTTGATTCTCTAGCAAGTTATAATGATTATCATTGCTCCATACTCTAAGAGACACCATTAGAACCCTGGAAAGCCGCAGATCCTGAGTACACTGAAAATCTACAGTTGCTCACGAAAAATTTTAAACGCAGGGGATGTAGCTCAGTGGTAGAGCGCATGCTTCGCATGTATGAGGCCCCGGGTTCAATCCCCGGCATCTCCATCTTTTGCAAAATCAAGATTCTTGCTTAACTGTATGCATCCTCTCCAAAAGAGACGCCTTGAAAAGCCTTATTCTGCAATGCTCAGTAGGCAGTCATAGCATACATCCTGTGCGTCTTTCTACCAAGGTATGATACTGCTGATCAAACTAAATATAAAAATGTCCTCTACTTTGAACACTTGATCAATATCAATGCCATTCATTATATAAGATAGGAGATTCTGATACTAAACCAGCCTCGTGTTAAGACTTACAGCAATCTAAAGTGTGGAATGGGCATTAACTTGCATCCTTATCAGATGTGGACACTCTGGTGTCTTTGAACCTCTAGCAAGTTATAATGATTATCATTGCTCCATACTCTAAGAGACACCCTGGAAAGTTGCAGATCCTGAGTACACTGAAAATCTACAGTTGCTCACGAAACGTTTTCAACGCAGGGGATGTAGCTCAGTGGTAGAGCCCATGCTTTGCATGTATGAGGCCCCGGGTTCAATCCCCGGCATCTCCATCTTTTGCAAAATCAAGATTCTTGCTTAACTGTATGCATCCTCTCCAAAAGAGACGCCTTGAAAAGCCTTATTCTGCAATGCTCAGTAGGCAGTCATAGCATACATCCTGTGCGTCTTTCTACCAAGGTATGATACTGCTGATCAAACTAAATATAAAAATGTCCTCTACTTTGAACACTTGATCCATATCAATGCCATTCATTATATAAGATAGGAGATTCTGATACTAAACCAGCCTCGTGTTAAGACTTACAGCAATCTAAAGTGTGGAATGGGCATTAACTTGCATCCTTATCAGATGTGGACACTCTGGTGTCTTTGAACCTCTAGCAAGTTATAATGATTATCATTGCTCCATACTCTAAGAGACACCATTAGAACCCTGGAAAGTTGCAGATCCTGAGTACACTGAAAATCTACAGTTGCTCACGAAACGTTTTCAACGCAGGGGATGTAGCTCAGTGGTAGAGCGCATGCTTTGCATGTATGAGGCCCCGGGTTCAATCCCCGGCATCTCCAACTTTTGCAAAATCAAGATTCTTGCTTAACTGTATGCATCCTCTCCAAAAGAGACGCCTTGAAAAGCCTTATTCTGCAATGCTCAGTAGGCAGTCATAGCATACATCCTGTGCGTCTTTCTATCAAGGTATGATACTGCTGATCAAACTAAATATAAAAATGTCCTCTACTTTGAACACTTGATCAATATCAATGCCATTCATTATATAAGATAGGAGATTCTGATACTAAACCAGCCTCGTGTTAAGACTTACAGCAATCTAAAGTGTGGAATGGGCATTAACTTGCATCCTTATCAGATGTGGACACTCTGGTGTCTTTGAACCTCTAGCAAGTTATAATGATTATCATTGCTCCATACTCTAAGAGACACCATTAGAACCCTGGAAAGTTGCAGATCCTGAGTACACTGAAAATCTACAGTTGCTCACGAAACGTTTTCAACGCAGGGGATGTAGCTCAGTGGTAGAGCGCATGCTTTGCATGTATGAGGCCCCGGGTTCAATCCCCGGCATCTCCATCTTTTGCAAAATCAAGATTCTTGCTTAATTGTATGCATCCTCTCCAAAAGAGACGCCTTGAAAAGCCTTATTCTGCAATGCTCAGTAGGCAGTCATAGCATACATCCTGTAAGTCTTTCTACCAAGGTATGATACTGCTGATCAAACTAAATATAAAAATGTCCTCTACTTTGAACACTTGATCAATATCAATGCCATTCATTATATAAGATAGGAGATTATGATACTAAACCAGCCTCGTGTTAAGACTTACAGCAATCTAAAGTGTGGAATGGGCATTAACTTGCATCCTTATCAGATGTGGACACTCTGGTGTCTTTGAACCTCTAGCAAGTTATAATGATTATCATTGCTCCATACTCTAAGAGACACCCTGGAAAGTTGCAGATCCTGAGTACACTGAAAATCTACAGTTGCTCACGAAACGTTTTCAACGCAGGGGATGTAGCTCAGTGGTAGAGCCCATGCTTTGCATGTATGAGGCCCCGGGTTCAATCCCCGGCATCTCCATCTTTTGCAAAATCAAGATTCTTGCTTAACTGTATGCATCCTCTCCAAAAGAGACGCCTTGAAAAGCCTTATTCTGCAATGCTCAGTAGGCAGTCATAGCATACATCCTGTGCGTCTTTCTACCAAGGTATGATACTGCTGATCAAACTAAATATAAAAATGTCCTCTACTTTGAACACTTGATCCATATCAATGCCATTCATTATATAAGATAGGAGATTCTGATACTAAACCAGCCTCGTGTTAAGACTTACAGCAATCTAAAGTGTGGAATGGGCATTAACTTGCATCCTTATCAGATGTGGACACTCTGGTGTCTTTGAACCTCTAGCAAGTTATAATGATTATCATTGCTCCATACTCTAAGAGACACCATTAGAACCCTGGAAAGTTGCAGATCCTGAGTACACTGAAAATCTACAGTTGCTCACGAAACGTTTTCAACGCAGGGGATGTAGCTCAGTGGTAGAGCGCATGCTTTGCATGTATGAGGCCCCGGGTTCAATCCCCGGCATCTCCATCTTTTGCAAAATCAAGATTCTTGCTTAATTGTATGCATCCTCTCCAAAAGAGACGCCTTGAAAAGCCTTATTCTGCAATGCTCAGTAGGCAGTCATAGCATACATCCTGTGCGTCTTTCTACGAAGGTATGATACTGCTGATCAAACTAAATATAAAAATGTCTTTTACTTTGAACACTTGATCAATATCAATGCCATTCATTATATAAGATAGGAGATTCTGATACTAAACCAGCCTCGTGTTAAGACTTACAGCAATCTAAAGTGTGGAATGGGCATTAACTTGCATCCTTATCAGATGTGGACACTCTGGTGTCTTTGAACCTCTAGCAAGTTATAATGATTATCATTGCTCCATACTCTAAGAGACACCATTAGAACCCTGGAAAGCCGCAGATCCTGAGTACACTGAAAATCTACAGTTGCTCACGTAACATTTTCAACGCAGGGGATGTAGCTCAGTGGTAGAGCGCATGCTTTGCATGTATGAGGCCCCGGGTTCAATCCCCGGCATCTCCATCTTTTGCAAAATCAAGATTCTTGCTTAACTGTATGCATCCTCTCCAAAAGAGACGCCTTGAAAAGCCTTATTCTGCAATGCTCAGTAGGCAGTCATAGCATACATCCTGTAAGTCTTTCTACCAAGGTATGATACTGCTGATCAAACTAAATATAAAAATGTCCTCTACTTTGAACACTTGATCAATATCAATGCCATTCATTATATAAGATAGGAGATTCTGATACTAAACCAGCCTCGTGTTAAGACTTACAGCAATCTAAAGTGTGGAATGGGCAATAACTTGCATCCTTATCAGATGTGGACACTCTGGTGTCTTTGAACCTCTAGCAAGTTATAATGATTATCATTGCTCCATACTCTAAGAGACACCATTAGAACCCTGGAAAGTTGCAGATCCTGAGTACACTGAAAATCTACAGTTGCTCACAAAACGTTTTCAACGCAGGGGATGTAGCTCAGTGGTAGAGCGCATGCTTTGCATGTATGAGGCCCCGGGTTCAATCCCCGGCGTCTCCATCTTTTGCAAAATCAAGATTCTTGCTTAACTGTATGCATCCTCTCCAAAAGAGACGCCTTGAAAAGCCTTATTCTGCAATGCTTAGTAGGCAGTCATAGCATACATCCTGTGCGTCTTTCTACCAAGGTATGATACTGCTGATCAAACTAAATATAAAAATGTCCTCTACTTTGAACACTTGATCAATATCAATGCCATTCATTATATAAGATAGGAGATTCTGATACTAAACCAGCCTCGTGTTAAGACTTACAGCAATCTAAAGTGTGGAATGGGCATTAACTTGCATCCTTATCAGATGTGGACACTCTGGTGTCTTTGAACCTCTAGCAAGATATAATGATTATCATTGCTCCATACTCTAAGAGACACCATTAGAACCCTGGATAGTTGCAGATCCTGAGTACACTGAAAATCTACAGTTGCTCACGAAACATTTTAAACGCAGGGGATGTAGCTCAGTGGTAGAGCGCATGCTTTGCATGTATGAGGCCCCGGGTTCAATCCCCGGCATCTCCATCTTTTGCAAAATCAAGATTCTTGCTTAACTGTATGCATCCTTTTCAAAAGAGACGCCTTGAAAAGCCTTATTCTGCAATGCTCAGTAGGCAGTCATAGCATACATCCTGTGTGTCTTTCTACCAAGGTATGATACTGCTGATCAAACTAAATATAAAAATGTCCTCTACTTTGAACACTTGATCAATATCAATGCCATTCATTATATAAGATAGGAGATTCTGATACTAAACCAGCCTCGTGTTAAGACTTACAGCAATCTAAAGTGTGGAATGGGCATTAACTTGCATCCTTATCAGATGTGGGCACTCTGGTGTCTTTGAACCTCTAGCAAGTTATAATGATTATCATTGCTCCATACTCTAAGAGACACCATTAGAACCCTGGAAAGTCGCAGATCCTGAGTACACTGAAAATCTACAGTTGCTCACGAAAAATCTTCAACGCAGGGGATGTAGCTCAGTGGTAGAGCGCATGCTTCGCATGTATGAGGCCCCGGGTTCAATCCCCGGCGTCTCCACCTTTTGCAAAGTCAAGATTCTTACTTAACTGTATGCATCCTCTCCAAAAGAGACGCCTTGAAAAGCCTTATTCTGCAATGCTCAGTAGGCAGTCATAGCATACATCCTGTGCGTCTTTCTACCAAGGTATGATACTGCTGATCAAACTAAATATAAAAATGTCCTCTACTTTGAACACTTGATCAATATCAATGCCATTCATTATATAAAATAGGAGATTCTGATACTAAACCAGCCTCGTGTTAAGACTTACAGCAATCTAAAGTGTGGAATGGGCATTAACTTGCATCCTTATCAGATGTGGACACTCTGGTGTCTTTGAACCTCTAGCAAGTTATAATGATTATCATTGCTCCATACTCTAAGAGACACCATTAGAACCCTGGAAAGCCGCAGATCCTAAGTACACTGAAAATCTACAGTTGCTCACGAAACGTTTTCAACGCAGGGGATGTAGCTCAGTGGTAGAGCGCATGCTTTGCATGTATGAGGCCCCGGGTTCAATCCCCGGCATCTCCATCTTTTGCAAAATCAAGATTCTTGCTTAACTGTATGCATCCTTTTCAAAAGAGACGCCTTGAAAAGCCTTATTCTGCAATGCTCAGTAGGCAGTCATAGCATACATCCTGTGTGTCTTTCTACCAAGGTATGATACTGCTGATCAAACTAAATATAAAAATGTCCTCTACTTTGAACACTTGATCAATATCAATGCCATTCATTATATAAGATAGGAGATTCTGATACTAAACCAGCCTCGTGTTAAGACTTACAGCAATCTAAAGTGTGGAATGGGCATTAACTTGCATCCTTATCAGATGTGGGCACTCTGGTGTCTTTGAACCTCTAGCAAGTTATAATGATTATCATTGCTCCATACTCTAAGAGACACCATTAGAACCCTGGAAAGTCGCAGATCCTGAGTACACTGAAAATCTACAGTTGCTCACGAAACATTTTCAATGAGGGGATGTAGCTCAGTGGTAGAGCGCATGCTTCGCATGTATGAGGCCCCGGGTTCAATCCCCGGCGTCTCCACCTTAAGCAAAGTCAAGATTCTTGCTTAACTGTATGTATCCTCTCCAAAAGAGCAAAAGACCAACAAATGAATGATTGCACTCTAAATTGATGAACAAAGTTTAATTACAATTGAATAAGTTAACAAAAGTAATTTAAGAATGAATGATTGCACTTTAAATTAATGAGCAAAGTTTAATTACAATCGAATAATTTAACAAAACTAATTTCTTAAGAACAAAAGATATCTTTAAATACATTGGGCAGACAGGAGGATGGGTTTGGAATTTGATATAAAACATATAGAGGGAAATTTACTAAGATGTGAGTTGTATTTCACAATTGATGTTGCTATGGACAACCAGGCAAATACTATCTATTTTCTTCTAGTAGGTGTTAAAAAAATGAGAAGTAGTTTCTGATAGGTTGCCCATAGCAACATTCAATTTGAAACACAACTCACATCTTAGTATATTTCCCCCATAATGTTTTGCTCAAGAAACTCTTTCAATGTAGGGGATGTAGCTCAGTGGTAGAGCGCATGCTTTGCATGTATGAGGCCCCGGGTTCAATCCCCGGCATCTCCATCTTTTGCAAAATCAAGATTCTTGCTTAACTGTATGCATCCTCTCCAAAAGAGACGCCTTGAAAAGCCTTATTCTGCAATGCTCAGTAGGCAGTCATAGCATACATCCTTAGCGTCTTTCTACCAAGGTATGATACTGCTGATCAAACTAAATATAAAAATGTCCTCTACTTTGAACACTTGATCAATATCAATGCCATTCATTATATAAAATAGGAGATTCTGATACTAAACCAGCCTCGTGTTAAGACTTACAGCAATCTAAAGTGTGGAATGGGCATTAACTTGCATCCTTATCAGATGTGGACACTCTGGTGTCTTTGAACCTCTAGCAAGTTATAATGATTATCATTGCTCCATACTCTAAGAGACACCATTAGAACCCTGGAAAGCCGCAGATCCTGAGTACACTGAAAATCTACAGTTGCTCACGAAACATTTTCAACGCAGGGGATGTAGCTCAGTGGTAGAGCGCATGCTTCGCATGTATGAGGCCCCGGGTTCAATCCCCGGCATCTCCATCTTTTGCAAAATCAAGATTCTTGCTTAACTGTATGCATCCTCTCCAAAAGAGACGCCTTGAAAAGCCTTATTCTGCAATGCTCAGTAGGCAGTCATAGCATACATCCTGTGCGTCTTTCTACCAAGGTATGATACTGCTGATCAAACTAAATATAAAAATGTCCTCTACTTTGAACACTTGATCAATATCAATGCTATTCATTATATAAAATAGGAGATTCTGATACTAAACCAGCCTCGTGTTAAGACTTACAGCAATCTAAAGTGTGGAATGGGCATAAACTTGCATCCTTATCAGATGTGGACACTCTGGTGTCTTTGAACCTCTAGCAAGTTATAATGATTATCATTGCTCCATACTCTAAGAGACACCATTAGAACCCTGGAAAGTTGCAGATCCTGAGTACACTGAAAATCTACAGTTGCTCACGAAATGTTTTAAATGCAGGGGATGTAGCTCAGTGGTAGAGCGCATGCTTTGCATGTATGAGGCCCCGGGTTCAATCCCCGGCATCTCTATCTTTTGCAAAATCAAGATTCTTGCTTAACTGTATGCATCCTCTCCAAAAGAGACGCCTTGAAAATCCTTACTCTGCAATGCTCAGTAGGCAGTCATAGCATACATCCTGTGCGTCTTTCTACCAAGCTATGATACTGCTGATCAAACTAAATATAAAAATGTCCTCTACTTTGAACACTTGATCAATATCAATGCCATTCATTATATAAGATAGGAGATTCTGATACTAAACCAGCCTCGTGTTAAGACTTACAGCAATCTAAAGTGTGGAATGGGCATTAACTTGCATCCTTATCAGATGTGGGCACTCTGGTGTCTTTGAACCTCTAGCAAGTTATAATGATTATCATTGCTCCATACTCTAAGAGACACCATTAGAACCCTGGAAAGCCGCAGATCCTGAGTACACTGAAAATCTACAGTTGCTCACGAAACATTTTCAACGCAGGGGATGTAGCTCAGTGGTAGAGCGCATGCTTCGCATGTATGAGGCCCCGGGTTCAATCCCCGGCATCTCCATCTTTTGCAAAATCAAGATTCTTGCTTAACTGTATGCATCCTCTCCAAAAGAGACGCCTTGAAAAGCCTTATTCTGCAATGCTCAGTAGGCAGTCATAGCATACATCCTGTGCGTCTTTCTACCAAGGTATGATACTGCTGATCAAACTAAATATAAAAATGTCCTCTACTTTGAACACTTGATCAATATCAATGCCATTCATTATATAAGATAGGAGATTCTGATACTAAACCAGCCTCGTGTTAAGACTTACAGCAATCTAAAGTGTGGAATGGGCATTAACTTGCATCCTTATCAGATGTGGACACTCTGGTGTCTTTGAACCTCTAGCAAGTTATAATGATTATCATTGCTCCATACTCTAAGAGACACCATTAGAACCCTGGAAAGCCGCAGATCCTGAGTACACTGAAAATCTACAGTTGCTCACGAAACATTTTCAACGCAGGGGATGTAGCTCAGTGGTAGAGCGCATGCTTCGCATGTATGAGGCCCCGGGTTCAATCCCCGGCATCTCCATCTTTTGCAAAATCAAGATTCTTGCTTAACTGTATGCATCCTTTTCAAAAGAGACGCCTTGAAAAGCCTTATTCTGCAATGCTCAGTAGGCAGTCATAGCATACATCCTGTGTGTCTTTCTACCAAGGTATGATACTGCTGATCAAACTAAATATAAAAATGTCCTCTACTTTGAACACTTGATCAATATCAATGCCATTCATTATATAAGATAGGAGATTCTGATACTAAACCAGCCTCGTGTTAAGACTTACAGCAATCTAAAGTGTGGAATGGGCATTAACTTGCATCCTTATCAGATGTGGGCACTCTGGTGTCTTTGAACCTCTAGCAAGTTATAATGATTATCATTGCTCCATACTCTAAGAGACACCATTAGAACCCTGGAAAGTCGCAGATCCTGAGTACACTGAAAATCTACAGTTGCTCACGAAAAATCTTCAACGCAGGGGATGTAGCTCAGTGGTAGAGCGCATGCTTCGCATGTATGAGGCCCCGGGTTCAATCCCCGGCGTCTCCACCTTTTGCAAAGTCAAGATTCTTACTTAACTGTATGCATCCTCTCCAAAAGAGACGCCTTGAAAAGCCTTATTCTGCAATGCTCAGTAGGCAGTCATAGCATACATCCTGTGCGTCTTTCTACCAAGGTATGATACTGCTGATCAAACTAAATATAAAAATGTCCTCTACTTTGAACACTTGATCAATATCAATGCCATTCATTATATAAAATAGGAGATTCTGATACTAAACCAGCCTCGTGTTAAGACTTACAGCAATCTAAAGTGTGGAATGGGCATTAACTTGCATCCTTATCAGATGTGGACACTCTGGTGTCTTTGAACCTCTAGCAAGTTATAATGATTATCATTGCTCCATACTCTAAGAGACACCATTAGAACCCTGGAAAGCCGCAGATCCTAAGTACACTGAAAATCTACAGTTGCTCACGAAACGTTTTCAACGCAGGGGATGTAGCTCAGTGGTAGAGCGCATGCTTTGCATGTATGAGGCCCCGGGTTCAATCCCCGGCATCTCCATCTTTTGCAAAATCAAGATTCTTGCTTAACTGTATGCATCCTTTTCAAAAGAGACGCCTTGAAAAGCCTTATTCTGCAATGCTCAGTAGGCAGTCATAGCATACATCCTGTGTGTCTTTCTACCAAGGTATGATACTGCTGATCAAACTAAATATAAAAATGTCCTCTACTTTGAACACTTGATCAATATCAATGCCATTCATTATATAAGATAGGAGATTCTGATACTAAACCAGCCTCGTGTTAAGACTTACAGCAATCTAAAGTGTGGAATGGGCATTAACTTGCATCCTTATCAGATGTGGGCACTCTGGTGTCTTTGAACCTCTAGCAAGTTATAATGATTATCATTGCTCCATACTCTAAGAGACACCATTAGAACCCTGGAAAGTCGCAGATCCTGAGTACACTGAAAATCTACAGTTGCTCACGAAACATTTTCAATGAGGGGATGTAGCTCAGTGGTAGAGCGCATGCTTCGCATGTATGAGGCCCCGGGTTCAATCCCCGGCGTCTCCACCTTAAGCAAAGTCAAGATTCTTGCTTAACTGTATGTATCCTCTCCAAAAGAGCAAAAGACCAACAAATGAATGATTGCACTCTAAATTGATGAACAAAGTTTAATTACAATTGAATAAGTTAACAAAAGTAATTTAAGAATGAATGATTGCACTTTAAATTAATGAGCAAAGTTTAATTACAATCGAATAATTTAACAAAACTAATTTCTTAAGAACAAAAGATATCTTTAAATACATTGGGCAGACAGGAGGATGGGTTTGGAATTTGATATAAAACATATAGAGGGAAATTTACTAAGATGTGAGTTGTATTTCACAATTGATGTTGCTATGGACAACCAGGCAAATACTATCTATTTTCTTCTAGTAGGTGTTAAAAAAATGAGAAGTAGTTTCTGATAGGTTGCCCATAGCAACATTCAATTTGAAACACAACTCACATCTTAGTATATTTCCCCCATAATGTTTTGCTCAAGAAACTCTTTCAATGTAGGGGATGTAGCTCAGTGGTAGAGCGCATGCTTTGCATGTATGAGGCCCCGGGTTCAATCCCCGGCATCTCCATCTTTTGCAAAATCAAGATTCTTGCTTAACTGTATGCATCCTCTCCAAAAGAGACGCCTTGAAAAGCCTTATTCTGCAATGCTCAGTAGGCAGTCATAGCATACATCCTTAGCGTCTTTCTACCAAGGTATGATACTGCTGATCAAACTAAATATAAAAATGTCCTCTACTTTGAACACTTGATCAATATCAATGCCATTCATTATATAAAATAGGAGATTCTGATACTAAACCAGCCTCGTGTTAAGACTTACAGCAATCTAAAGTGTGGAATGGGCATTAACTTGCATCCTTATCAGATGTGGACACTCTGGTGTCTTTGAACCTCTAGCAAGTTATAATGATTATCATTGCTCCATACTCTAAGAGACACCATTAGAACCCTGGAAAGCCGCAGATCCTGAGTACACTGAAAATCTACAGTTGCTCACGAAACATTTTCAACGCAGGGGATGTAGCTCAGTGGTAGAGCGCATGCTTCGCATGTATGAGGCCCCGGGTTCAATCCCCGCCATCTCCATCTTTTGCAAAATCAAGATTCTTGCTTAACTGTATGCATCCTCTCCAAAAGAGACGCCTTGAAAAGCCTTATTCTGCAATGCTCAGTAGGCAGTCATAGCATACATCCTGTGCGTCTTTCTACCAAGGTATGATACTGCTGATCAAACTAAATATAAAAATGTCCTCTACTTTGAACACTTGATCAATATCAATGCTATTCATTATATAAAATAGGAGATTCTGATACTAAACCAGCCTCGTGTTAAGACTTACAGCAATCTAAAGTGTGGAATGGGCATAAACTTGCATCCTTATCAGATGTGGACACTCTGGTGTCTTTGAACCTCTAGCAAGTTATAATGATTATCATTGCTCCATACTCTAAGAGACACCATTAGAACCCTGGAAAGTTGCAGATCCTGAGTACACTGAAAATCTACAGTTGCTCACGAAATGTTTTAAATGCAGGGGATGTAGCTCAGTGGTAGAGCGCATGCTTTGCATGTATGAGGCCCTGGGTTCAATCCCCGGCATCTCTATCTTTTGCAAAATCAAGATTCTTGCTTAACTGTATGCATCCTCTCCAAAAGAGACGCCTTGAAA
Source organism: Crinia signifera (assembly GCF_055691185.1). Lineage (NCBI taxonomy): Eukaryota > Metazoa > Chordata > Amphibia > Anura > Myobatrachidae > Crinia > Crinia signifera. Next base: position 321,835,836 of record NC_139219.1, on the reverse strand, counting down.
ATCCTTACTCTGCAATGCTCAGTAGGCAGTCATAGCATACATCCTGTGCGTCTTTCTACCAAGGTATGATACTGCTGATCAAACTAAATATAAAAATGTCCTCTACTTTGAACACTTGATCAATATCAATGCCATTCATTATATAAGATAGGAGATTCTGATACTAAACCAGCCTCGTGTTAAGACTTACAGCAATCTAAAGTGTGGAATGGGCATTAACTTGCATCCTTATCAGATGTGGGCACTCTGGTGTCTTTGAACCTCTAGCAAGTTATAATGATTATCATTGCTCCATACTCTAAGAGACACCATTAGAACCCTGGAAAGCCGCAGATCCTGAGTACACTGAAAATCTACAGTTGCTCACGAAACATTTTCAACGCAGGGGATGTAGCTCAGTGGTAGAGCGCATGCTTCGCATGTATGAGGCCCCGGGTTCAATCCCCGGCATCTCCATCTTTTGCAAAATCAAGATTCTTGCTTAACTGTATGCATCCTCTCCAAAAGAGACGCCTTGAAAAGCCTTATTCTGCAATGCTCAGTAGGCAGTCATAGCATACATCCTGTGCGTCTTTCTACCAAGGTATGATACTGCTGATCAAACTAAATATAAAAATGTCCTCTACTTTGAACACTTGATCAATATCAATGCCATTCATTATATAAGATAGGAGATTCTGATACTAAACCAGCCTCGTGTTAAGACTTACAGCAATCTAAAGTGTGGAATGGGCATTAACTTGCATCCTTATCAGATGTGGACACTCTGGTGTCTTTGAACCTCTAGCAAGTTATAATGATTATCATTGCTCCATACTCTAAGAGACACCATTAGAACCCTGGAAAGTTGCAGATCCTGACTACACTGAAAATCTACAGTTGCTCACGAAACATTTTCAACGCAGGGGATGTAGCTCAGTGGTAGAGCGCATGCTTTGCATGTATGAGGCCCCGGGTTCAATCCCCGGAATCTCCATCTTTTGCAAAATCAAGATTCTTGCTTAACTGTATGCATCCTCTCCAAAAGAGACGCCTTGAAAAGCCTTATTCTGCAATGCTCAGTAGGCAGTCATAGCATACATCCTGTGCGTCTTTCTACCAAGGTATGATACTGCTGATCAAACTAAATATAAAAATGTCCTCTACTTTGAACACTTGATCAATATCAATGCCATTCATTATATAAAATAGGAGATTCTGATACTAAACCAGCCTCGTGTTAAGACTTACAGCAATCTAAAATGTGGAATGGGCATTAACTTGCATCCTTATCAGATGTGGACACTCTGGTGTCTTTGAACCTCTAGCAAGTTATAATGATTATCATTGCTCCATACTCTAAGAGACACCATTAGAACCCTGGAAAGCCGCAGATCATGAGTACACTGAAAATCTACAGTTGCTCACGAAACATTTTCAATGCAGGGGATGTAGCTCAGTGGTAGAGCGCATGCTTCGCATGTATGAGGCCCCAGGTTCAATCCCCGGCATCTCCATCTTTTGCAAAATCAAGATTTTTGCTTAACTGTATGCATCCTCTCCAAAAGAGACGCCTTGAAAAGCCTTATTCTGCAATGCTCAGTAGGCAGTCATAGCATACATCCTGTGCGTCTTTCTACCAAGGTATGATACTGCTGATCAAACTAAATATAAAAATGTCCTTTACTTTGAACACTTGATCAATATCAATGCCATTCATTATATAAGATAGGAGATTCTGATACTAAACCAGCCTCGTGTTAAGACTTACAGCAATCTAAAGTGTGGAATGGGCATTAACTTGCATCCTTATCAGATGTGGACACTCTAGTGTCTTTGAACCTCTAGCAAGTTATAATGATTATCATTGCTCCATACTCTAAGAGACACCATTAGAACCCTGGAAAGCCGCAGATCCTGAGTACACTGAAAATCTACAGTTGCTCATGAAACATTTTCAACGCAGGGGATGTAGCTCAGTGGTAGAGCGCATGCTTTGCATGTATGAGGCCCCGGGTTCAATCCCCGGCATCTCCATCTTTTGCAAAATCAAGATTCTTGCTTAACTGTATGCATCCTCTCCAAAAGAGACGCCTTGAAAAGCCTTATTCTGCAATGCTCAGTAGGCAGTCATAGCATACATCCTGTGCGTCTTTCTACCAAGGTATGATACTGCTGATCAAACTAAATATAAAAATGTCCTCTACTTTGAACACTTGATCAATATCAATGCCATTCATTATATAAGATAGGAGATTCTGATACTAAACCAGCCTCGTGTTAAGACTTACAGCAATCTAAAGTGTGGAATGGGCATTAACTTGCATCCTTATCAGATGTGGACACTCTGGTGTCTTTGAACCTCTAGCAAGTTATAATGATTATCATTGCTCCATACTCTAAGAGACACCATTAGAACCCTGGAAAGCCGCAGATCCTGAGTACACTGAAAATCTACAGTTGCTCACGAAACATTTTCAACGCAGGGGATGTAGCTCAGTGGTAGAGCGCATGCTTCGCATGTATGAGGCCCCGGGTTCAATCCCCGGCATCTCCATCTTTTGCAAAATCAAGATTCTTGCTTAACTGTATGCATCCTCTCCAAAAGAGACGCCTTGAAAAGCCTTATTCTGCAATGCTCAGTAGGCAGTCATAGCATACATCCTGTGCATCTTTCTACCAAGGTATGATACTGCTGATCAAACTAAATATAAAAATGTCCTCTACTTTGAACAATTGATCAATATCAATGCCATTCATTATATAAAATAGGAGATTCTGATACTAAACCAGCCTCGTGTTAAGACTTACAGCAATCTAAAGTGTGGAATGGGCATTAACTTGCATCCTTATCAGATGTGGACACTCTGGTGTCTTTGAACCTCTAGCAAGTTATAATGATTATCATTGCTCCATACTCTAAGAGACACCATTAGAACCCTGGAAAGTTGCAGATCCTGAGTACAATGAAAATCTACAGTTGCTCACGAAACGTTTTCAACGCAGGGGATGTAGCTCAGTGGTAGAGCGCATGCTTTGCATGTATGAGGCCCCGGGTTCAATCCCCGGCATCTCCATCTTTTGCAAAATCAAGATTCTTGCTTAACTGTATGCATCCTCTCCAAAAGAGACGCCTTAAAAAGCCTTATTCTGCAATGCTCAGTAGGCAGTCATAGCATACATCCTGTGCGTCTTTCTACCAAGGTATGATACTGCTGATCAAACTAAATATAAAAATGTCCTTTACTTTGAACACTTGATCAATATCAATGCCATTCATTATATAAGATAGGAGATTCTGATACTAAACCAGCCTCGTGTTAAGACTTACAGCAATCTAAAGTGTGGAATGGGCATTAACTTGCATCCTTATCAGATGTGGACACTCTGGTGTCTTTGAACCTCTAGCAAGTTATAATGATTATCATTGCTCCATACTCTAAGAGACACCATTAGAACCCTGGAAAGCCGCAGATCCTGAGTACACTGAAAATCTACAGTTGCTCACGAAACATTTTCATCGCAGGGGATGTAGCTCAGTGGTAGAGCGCATGCTTCGCATGTATGAGGCCCCGGGTTCAATCCCCGGCATCTCCATCTTTTGCAAAATCAAGATTCTTGCTTAACTGTATGCATCCTCTCCAAAAGAGACGCCTTGAAAAGCCTTATTCTGCAATGCTCAGTAGGCAGTCATAGCATACATCATGTGCGTCTTTCTACCAAGGTATGATACTGCTGATCAAACTAAATATAAAAATGTCCTCTACTTTGAACACTTGATCAATATCAATGCCATTCATTATATAAGATAGGAGATTCTGATACTAAACCAGCCTCGTGTTAAGACTTACAGCAATCTAAAGTGTGGAATGGGCATTAACTTGCATCCTTATCAGATGTGGACACTCTGGTGTCTTTGAACCTCTAGCAAGTTATAATGATTATCATTGCTCCATACTCTAAGAGACACCATTAGAACCCTGGAAAGTTGCAGATCCTGAGTACACTGAAAATCTACAGTTGCTCACGAAACGTTTTCAACGCAGGGGATGTAGCTCAGTGGTAGAGCGCATGCTTTGCATGTATGAGGCCCCGGGTTCAATCCCCGGCATCTCCATCTTTTGCAAAATCAAGATTCTTGCTTAACTGTATGCATCCTCTCCAAAAGAGACGCCTTGAAAAGCCTTATTCTGCAATGCTCAGTAGGCAGTCATAGCATACATCCTGTGCGTCTTTCTACCAAGGTATGATACTGCTGATCAAACTAAATATAAAAATGTCCTCTACTTTCAACACTTGATCAATATCAATGCCATTCATTATATAAAATAGGAGATTCTGATACTAAACCAGCCTCGTGTTAAGACTTACAGCAATCTAAAATGTGGAATGGGCATTAACTTGCATCCTTATCAGATGTGGACACTCTGGTGTCTTTGAACCTCTAGCAAGTTATAATGATTATCATTGCTCCATACTCTAAGAGACACCATTAGAACCCTGGAAAGTTGCAGATCCTGAGTACACTGAAAATCTACAGTTGCTCACGAAACGTTTTCAACCCAGGGGATTTTGCTCAGTGGTAGAGCGCATGCTTTGCATGTATGAGGCCCCGGGTTCAATCCCCGGCATCTCCAACTTTTGCAAAATCAAGATTCTTGCTTAACTGTATGCATCCTCTCCAAAAGAGACGCCTTGAAAAGCCTTATTCTGCAATGCTCAGTAGGCAGTCATAGCATACATCCTGTGCGTCTTTCTACCAAGGTATGATACTGCTGATCAAACTAAATATAAAAATGTCCTCTACTTTGAACACTTGATCAATATCAATGCCATTCATTATATAAAATAGGAGATTCTGATACTAAACCAGCCTCGTGTTAAGACTTACAGCAATCTAAAATGTGGAATGGGCATTAACTTGCATCCTTATCAGATGTGGACACTCTGGTGTCTTTGAACCTCTAGCAAGTTATAATGATTATCATTGCTCCATACTCTAAGAGACACCATTAGAACCCTGGAAAGTTGCAGATCCTGAGTACACTGAAAATCTACAGTTGCTCACGAAACGTTTTCAACGCAGGGGATGTAGCTCAGTGGTAGAGCGCATGCTTTGCATGTATGAGGCCCCGGGTTCAATCCCCGGCATCTCCATCTTTTGCAAAATCAAGATTCTTGCTTAACTGTATGCATCCTCTCCAAAAGAGACGCCTTGAAAAGCCTTATTCTGCAATGCTCAGTAGGCAGTCATAGCATACATCCTGTGCGTCTTTCTACCAAGGTATGATACTGCTGATCAAACTAAATATAAAAATGTCCTCTACTTTGAACACTTGATCAATATCAATGCCATTCATTATATAAAATAGGAGATTCTGATACTAAACCAGCCTCGTGTTAAGACTTACAGCAATCTAAAATGTGGAATGGGCATTAACTTGCATCCTTATCAGATGTGGACACTCTGGTGTCTTTGAACCTCTAGCAAGTTATAATGATTATCATTGCTCCATACTCTAAGAGACACCATTAGAACCCTGGAAAGTTGCAGATCCTGAGTACACTGAAAATCTACAGTTGCTCACGAAACGTTTTCAACCCAGGGGATTTTGCTCAGTGGTAGAGCGCATGCTTTGCATGTATGAGGCCCCGGGTTCAATCCCCGGCATCTCCAACTTTTGCAAAATCAAGATTCTTGCTTAACTGTATGCATCCTCTCCAAAAGAGACGCCTTGAAAAGCCTTATTCTGCAATGCTCAGTAGGCAGTCATAGCATACATCCTGTGCGTCTTTCTACCAAGGTATGATACTGCTGATCAAACTAAATATAAAAATGTCCTCTACTTTGAACACTTGATCAATATCAATGCCATTCATTATATAAAATAGGAGATTCTGATACTAAACCAGCCTCGTGTTAAGACTTACAGCAATCTAAAATGTGGAATGGGCATTAACTTGCATCCTTATCAGATGTGGACACTCTGGTGTCTTTGAACCTCTAGCAAGTTATAATGATTATCATTGCTCCATACTCTAAGAGACACCATTAGAACCCTGGAAAGTTGCAGATCCTGAGTACACTGAAAATCTACAGTTGCTCACGAAACGTTTTCAACGCAGGGGATGTAGCTCAGTGGTAGAGCGCATGCTTTGCATGTATGAGGCCCCGGGTTCAATCCCCGGCATCTCCATCTTTTGCAAAATCAAGATTCTTGCTTAACTGTATGCATCCTCTCCAAAAGAGACGCCTTGAAAAGCCTTATTCTGCAATGCTCAGTAGGCAGTCATAGCATACATCCTGTGCGTCTTTCTACCAAGGTATGATACTGCTGATCAAACTAAATATAAAAATGTCCTCTACTTTGAACACTTGATCCATATCAATGCCATACATTATATAAGATAGGAGATTCTGATACTAAACCAGCCTCGTGTTAAGACTTACAGCAATCTAAAGTGTGGAATGGGCATTAACTTGCATCCTTATCAGATGTGGACACTCTGGTGTCTTTGAACCTCTAGCAAGTTATAATGATTATCATTGCTCCATACTCTAAGAGACACCATTAGAACCCTGGAAAGTTGCAGATCCTGAGTACACTGAAAATCTACAGTTGCTCACGAAACGTTTTCAACGCAGGGGATGTAGCTCAGTGGTAGAGCGCATGCTTTGCATGTATGAGGCCCCGGGTTCAATCCCCGGCATCTCCATCTTTTGCAAAATCAAGATTCTTGCTTAACTGTATGCATCCTCTCCAAAAGAGACGCCTTGAAAAGCCTTATTCTGCAATGCTCAGTAGGCAGTCATAGCATACATCCTGTGCGTCTTTCTACCAAGGTATGATACTGCTGATCAAACTAAATATAAAAATGTCCTTTACTTTGAACACTTGATCAATATCAATGCCATTCATTATATAAGATAGGAGATTCTGATACTAAACCAGCCTCGTGTTAAGACTTACAGCAATCTAAAGTGTGGAATGGGCATTAACTTGCATCCTTATCAGATGTGGACACTCTGGTGTCTTTGAACCTCTAGCAAGTTATAATGATTATCATTGCTCCATACTCTAAGAGACACCATTAGAACCCTGGAAAGCCGCAGATCCTGAGTACACTGAAAATCTACAGTTGCTCACGAAACATTTTCAACGCAGGGGATGTAGCTCAGTGGTAGAGCGCATGCTTTGCATGTATGAGGCCCCGGGTTCAATCCCCGGCATCTCCATCTTTTGCAAAATCAAGATTCTTGCTTAACTGTATGCATCCTCTCCAAAAGAGACGCCTTGAAAAGCCTTATTCTGCAATGCTCAGTAGGCAGTCATAGCATACATCCTGTGCGTCTTTCTACCAAGGTATGATACTGCTGATCAAACTAAATATAAAAATGTCCTCTATTTTGAACACTTGATCAATATCAATGCCATTCATTATATAAGATAGGAGATTCTGATACTAAACCAGCCTCGTGTTAAGACTTACAGCAATCTAAAGTGTGGAATGGGCATTAACTTGCATCCTTATCAGATGTGGACACTCTGGTGTCTTTGAACCTCTAGCAAGTTATAATGATTATCATTGCTCCATACTCTAAGAGACACCATTAGAACCCTGGAAAGTTGCAGATCCTGAGTACACTAAAAATCTACAGTTGCTCACGAAACGTTTTCAACGCAGGGGATGTAGCTCAGTGGTAGAGCGCATGCTTTGCATGTATGAGGCCCCGGGTTCAATCCCCGGCATCTCCATCTTTTGCAAAATCAAGATTCTTGCTTAACTGTATGCATCCTCTCCAAAAGAGACGCCTTGAAAAGCCTTATTCTGCAATGCTCAGTAGGCAGTCATAGCATACATCCTGTGCGTCTTTCTACCAAGGTATGATACTGCTGATCAAACTAAATATAAAAATGTCCTTTACTTTGAACACTTGATCAATATCAATGCCATTCATTATATAAGATAGGAGATTCTGATACGAAACCAGCCTCGTGTTAAGACTTACAGCAATCTAAAGTGTGGAATGGGCATTAACTTGCATCCTTATCAGATGTGGACACTCTGGTGTCTTTGAACCTCTAGCAAGTTATAATGATTATCATTGCTCCATACTCTAAGAGACACCATTAGAACCCTGGAAAGCCGCAGATCCTGAGTACACTGAAAATCTACAGTTGCTCACGAAACATTTTCAACGCAGGGGATGTAGCTCAGTGGTAGAGCGCATGCTTTGCATGTATGAGGCCCTGGGTTCAATCCCCGGCATCTCCATCTTTTTCAAAATCAAGATTCTTGCTTAACTGTATGCATCCTCTCCAAAAGAGACGCCTTGAAAAGCCTTATTCTGCAATGCTCAGTAGGCAGTCATAGCATACATCCTGTGCGTCTTTCTACCAAGGTATGATACTGCTGATCAAACTAAATATAAAAATGTCCTCTACTTTGAACACTTGATCAATATCAATGCCATTCATTATATAAAATAGGAGATTCTGATACTAAACCAGCCTCGTGTTAAGACTTACAGCAATCTAAAATGTGGAATGGGCATTAACTTGCATCCTTATCAGATGTGGACACTCTGGTGTCTTTGAACCTCTAGCAAGTTATAATGATTATCATTGCTCCATACTCTAAGAGACACCATTAGAACCCTGGAAAGTTGCAGATCCTGAGTACACTGAAAATCTACAGTTGCTCACGAAACGTTTTCAACGCAGGGGATGTAGCTCAGTGGTAGAGCGCATGCTTTGCATGTATGAGGCCCCGGGTTCAATCCCCGGCATCTCCATCTTTTGCAAAATCAAGATTCTTGCTTAACTGTATGCATCCTCTCCAAAAGAGACGCCTTGAAAAGCCTTATTCTGCAATGCTCAGTAGGCAGTCATAGCATACACCCTGTGCGTCTTTCTACCAAGGTATGATACTGCTGATCAAACTAAATATAAAAATGTCCTCTACTTTGAACACTTGATCCATATCAATGCCATTCATTATATAAGATAGGAGATTCTGATACTAAACCAGCCTCGTGTTAAGACTTACAGCAATCTAAAGTGTGGAATGGGCATTAACTTGCATCCTTATCAGATGTGGACACTCTGGTGTCTTTGAACCTCTAGCAAGTTATAATGATTATCATTGCTCCATACTCTAAGAGACACCATTAGAACCCTGGAAAGTTGCAGATCCTGAGTACACTAAAAATCTACAGTTGCTCACGAAACGTTTTCAACGCAGGGGATGTAGCTCAGTGGTAGAGCGCATGCTTTGCATGTATGAGGCCCCGGGTTCAATCCCCGGCATCTCCATCTTTTGCAAAATCAAGATTCTTGCTTAACTGTATGCATCCTCTCCAAAAGAGACGCCTTGAAAAGCCTTATTCTGCAATGCTCAGTAGGCAGTCATAGCATACATCCTGTGCGTCTTTCTACCAAGGTATGATACTGCTGATCAAACTAAATATAAAAATGTCCTTTACTTTGAACACTTGATCAATATCAATGCCATTCATTATATAAGATAGGAGATTCTGATACGAAACCAGCCTCGTGTTAAGACTTACAGCAATCTAAAGTGTGGAATGGGCATTAACTTGCATCCTTATCAGATGTGGACACTCTGGTGTCTTTGAACCTCTAGCAAGTTATAATGATTATCATTGCTCCATACTCTAAGAGACACCATTAGAACCCTGGAAAGCCGCAGATCCTGAGTACACTGAAAATCTACAGTTGCTCACGAAACATTTTCAACGCAGGGGATGTAGCTCAGTGGTAGAGCGCATGCTTTGCATGTATGAGGCCCCGGGTTCAATCCCCGGCATCTCCATCTTTTGCAAAATCAAGATTCTTGCTTAACTGTATGCATCCTCTCCAAAAGAGACGCCTTGAAAAGCCTTACTCTGCAATGCTCAGTAGGCAGTCATAGCATACATCCTGTGCGTCTTTCTACCAAGGTATAATACTGCTGATCAAACTAAATATAAAAATGTCCTCTACTTTGAACACTTGATCAATATCAATGCCATTCATTATATAAGATAGGAGATTCTGATACTAAACCAGCCTCGTGTTAAGACTTACAGCAATCTAAAGTGTGGAATGGGCATTAACTTGCATCCTTATCAGATGTGGACACTCTGGTGTCTTTGAACCTCTAGCAAGTTATAATGATTATCATTGCTCCATACTCTAAGAGACACCATTAGAACCCTGGAAAGCCGCAGATCCTGAGTACACTGAAAATCTACAGTTGCTCACGAAACATTTTCAACGCAGGGGATGTAGCTCAGTGGTAGAGCGCATGCTTTGCATGTATGAGGCCCCGGGTTCAATCCCCGGCATCTCCATCTTTTGCAAAATCAAGATTCTTGCTTAACTGTATGCATCCTCTCCAAAAGAGACGCCTTGAAAAGCCTTATTCTGCAATGCTCAGTAGGCAGTCATAGCATACATCCTGTGCGTCTTTCTACCAAGGTATGATACTGCTGATCAAACTAAATATAAAAATGTCCTTTACTTTGAACACTTGATCAATATCAATGCCATTCATTATATAAGATAGGAGATTCTGATACGAAACCAGCCTCGTGTTAAGACTTACAGCAATCTAAAGTGTGGAATGGGCATTAACTTGCATCCTTATCAGATGTGGACACTCTGGTGTCTTTGAACCTCTAGCAAGTTATAATGATTATCATTGCTCCATACTCTAAGAGACACCATTAGAACCCTGGAAAGCCGCAGATCCTGAGTACACTGAAAATCTACAGTTGCTCACGAAACATTTTCAACGCAGGGGATGTAGCTCAGTGGTAGAGCGCATGCTTTGCATGTATGAGGCCCTGGGTTCAATCCCCGGCATCTCCATCTTTTGCAAAATCAAGATTCTTGCTTAACTGTATGCATCCTCTCCAAAAGAGACGCCTTGAAAAGCCTTATTCTGCAATGCTCAGTAGGCAGTCATAGCATACATCCTGTGCGTCTTTCTACCAAGGTATGATACTGCTGATCAAACTAAATATAAAAATGTCCTCTATTTTGAACACTTGATCAATATCAATGCCATTCATTATATAAGATAGGAGATTCTGATACTAAACCAGCCTCGTGTTAAGACTTACAGCAATCTAAAGTGTGGAATGGGCATTAACTTGCATCCTTATCAGATGTGGACACTCTGGTGTCTTTGAACCTCTAGCAAGTTATAATGATTATCATTGCTCCATACTCTAAGAGACACCATTAGAACCCTGGAAAGTTGCAGATCCTGAGTACACTAAAAATCTACAGTTGCTCACGAAACGTTTTCAACGCAGGGGATGTAGCTCAGTGGTAGAGCGCATGCTTTGCATGTATGAGGCCCCGGGTTCAATCCCCGGCATCTCCATCTTTTGCAAAATCAAGATTCTTGCTTAACTGTATGCATCCTCTCCAAAAGAGACGCCTTGAAAAGCCTTATTCTGCAATGCTCAGTAGGCAGTCATAGCATACATCCTGTGCGTCTTTCTACCAAGGTATGATACTGCTGATCAAACTAAATATAAAAATGTCCTTTACTTTGAACACTTGATCAATATCAATGCCATTCATTATATAAGATAGGAGATTCTGATACGAAACCAGCCTCGTGTTAAGACTTACAGCAATCTAAAGTGTGGAATGGGCATTAACTTGCATCCTTATCAGATGTGGACACTCTGGTGTCTTTGAACCTCTAGCAAGTTATAATGATTATCATTGCTCCATACTCTAAGAGACACCATTAGAACCCTGGAAAGCCGCAGATCCTGAGTACACTGAAAATCTACAGTTGCTCACGAAACATTTTCAACGCAGGGGATGTAGCTCAGTGGTAGAGCGCATGCTTTGCATGTATGAGGCCCTGGGTTCAATCCCCGGCATCTCCATCTTTTTCAAAATCAAGATTCTTGCTTAACTGTATGCATCCTCTCCAAAAGAGACGCTTTGAAAAGCCTTATTCTGCAATGCTCAGTAGGCAGTCATAGCATACATCCTGTGCGTCTTTCTACCAAGGTATGATACTGCTGATCAAACTAAATATAAAAATGTCCTCTACTTTGAACACTTGATCAATATCAATGCCATTCATTATATAAAATAGGAGATTCTGATACTAAACCAGCCTCGTGTTAAGACTTACAGCAATCTAAAATGTGGAATGGGCATTAACTTGCATCCTTATCAGATGTGGACACTCTGGTGTCTTTGAACCTCTAGCAAGTTATAATGATTATCATTGCTCCATACTCTAAGAGACACCATTAGAACCCTGGAAAGTTGCAGATCCTGAGTACACTGAAAATCTACAGTTGCTCACGAAACGTTTTCAACGCAGGGGATGTAGCTCAGTGGTAGAGCGCATGCTTTGCATGTATGAGGCCCCGGGTTCAATCCCCGGCATCTCCATCTTTTGCAAAATCAAGATTCTTGCTTAACTGTATGCATCCTCTCCAAAAGAGACGCCTTGAAAAGCCTTATTCTGCAATGCTCAGTAGGCAGTCATAGCATACACCCTGTGCGTCTTTCTACCAAGGTATGATACTGCTGATCAAACTAAATATAAAAATGTCCTCTACTTTGAACACTTGATCCATATCAATGCCATTCATTATATAAGATAGGAGATTCTGATACTAAACCAGCCTCGTGTTAAGACTTACAGCAATCTAAAGTGTGGAATGGGCATTAACTTGCATCCTTATCAGATGTGGACACTCTGGTGTCTTTGAACCTCTAGCAAGTTATAATGATTATCATTGCTCCATACTCTAAGAGACACCATTAGAACCCTGGAAAGTTGCAGATCCTGAGTACACTGAAAATCTACAGTTGCTCACGAAACGTTTTCAACGCAGGGGATGTAGCTCAGTGGTAGAGCGCATGCTTTGCATGTATGAGGCCCCGGGTTCAATCCCCGGCATCTCCATCTTTTGCAAAATCAAGATTCTTGCTTAACTGTATGCATCCTCTCCAAAAGAGACGCCTTGAAAAGCCTTATTCTGCAATGCTCAGTAGGCAGTCATAGCATACATCCTGTGCGTCTTTCTACCAAGGTATGATACTGCTGATCAAACTAAATATAAAAATGTCCTTTACTTTGAACACTTGATCAATATCAATGCCATTCATTATATAAGATAGGAGATTCTGATACTAAACCAGCCTCGTGTTAAGACTTACAGCAATCTAAAGTGTGGAATGGGCATTAACTTGCATCCTTATCAGATGTGGACACTCTGGTGTCTTTGAACCTCTAGCAAGTTATAATGATTATCATTGCTCCATACTCTAAGAGACACCATTAGAACCCTGGAAAGCCGCAGATCCTGAGTACACTGAAAATCTACAGTTGCTCACGAAACATTTTCAACGCAGGGGATGTAGCTCAGTGGTAGAGCGCATGCTTTGCATGTATGAGGCCCCGGGTTCAATCCCCGGCATCTCCATCTTTTGCAAAATCAAGATTCTTGCTTAACTGTATGCATCCTCTCCAAAAGAGACGCCTTGAAAAGCCTTATTCTGCAATGCTCAGTAGGCAGTCATAGCATACATCCTGTGCGTCTTTCTACCAAGGTATGATACTGCTGATCAAACTAAATATAAAAATGTCCTCTACTTTGAACACTTGATCAATATCAATGCCATTCATTATATAAAATAGGAGATTCTGATACTAAACCAGCCTCGTGTTAAGACTTACAGCAATCTAAAATGTGGAATGGGCATTAACTTGCATCCTTATCAGATGTGGACACTCTGGTGTCTTTGAACCTCTAGCAAGTTATAATGATTATCATTGCTCCATACTCTAAGAGACACCATTAGAACCCTGGAAAGTTGCAGATCCTGAGTACACTGAAAATCTACAGTTGCTCACGAAACGTTTTCAACGCAGGGGATGTAGCTCAGTGGTAGAGCGCATGCTTTGCATGTATGAGGCCCCGGGTTCAATCCCCGGCATCTCCATCTTTTGCAAAATCAAGATTCTTGCTTAACTGTATGCATCCTCTCCAAAAGAGACGCCTTGAAAAGCCTTATTCTGCAATGCTCAGTAGGCAGTCATAGCATACATCCTGTGCGTCTTTCTACCAAGGTATGATACTGCTGATCAAACTAAATATAAAAATGTCCTCTACTTTGAACACTTGATCAATATCAATGCCATTCATTATATAAAATAGGAGATTCTGATACTAAACCAGCCTCGTGTTAAGACTTACAGCAATCTAAAATGTGGAATGGGCATTAACTTGCATCCTTATCAGATGTGGACACTCTGGTGTCTTTGAACCTCTAGCAAGTTATAATGATTATCATTGCTCCATACTCTAAGAGACACCATTAGAACCCTGGAAAGTTGCAGATCCTGAGTACACTGAAAATCTACAGTTGCTCACGAAACGTTTTCAACGCAGGGGATGTAGCTCAGTGGTAGAGCGCATGCTTTGCATGTATGAGGCCCCGGGTTCAATCCCCGGCATCTCCATCTTTTGCAAAATCAAGATTCTTGCTTAACTGTATGCATCCTCTCCAAAAGAGACGCCTTGAAAAGCCTTATTCTGCAATGCTCAGTAGGCAGTCATAGCATACATCCTGTGCGTCTTTCTACCAAGGTATGATACTGCTGATCAAACTAAATATAAAAATGTCCTCTACTTTGAACACTTGATCAATATCAATGCCATTCATTATATAAAATAGGAGATTCTGATACTAAACCAGCCTCGTGTTAAGACTTACAGCAATCTAAAATGTGGAATGGGCATTAACTTGCATCCTTATCAGATGTGGACACTCTGGTGTCTTTGAACCTCTAGCAAGTTATAATGATTATCATTGCTCCATACTCTAAGAGACACCATTAGAACCCTGGAAAGTTGCAGATCCTGAGTACACTGAAAATCTACAGTTGCTCACGAAACGTTTTCAACCCAGGGGATTTTGCTCAGTGGTAGAGCGCATGCTTTGCATGTATGAGGCCCCGGGTTCAATCCCCGGCATCTCCAACTTTTGCAAAATCAAGATTCTTGCTTAACTGTATGCATCCTCTCCAAAAGAGACGCCTTGAAAAGCCTTATTCTGCAATGCTCAGTAGGCAGTCATAGCATACATCCTGTGCGTCTTTCTACCAAGGTATGATACTGCTGATCAAACTAAATATAAAAATGTCCTCTACTTTGAACACTTGATCAATATCAATGCCATTCATTATATAAAATAGGAGATTCTGATACTAAACCAGCCTCGTGTTAAGACTTACAGCAATCTAAAATGTGGAATGGGCATTAACTTGCATCCTTATCAGATGTGGACACTCTGGTGTCTTTGAACCTCTAGCAAGTTATAATGATTATCATTGCTCCATACTCTAAGAGACACCATTAGAACCCTGGAAAGTTGCAGATCCTGAGTACACTGAAAATCTACAGTTGCTCACGAAACGTTTTCAACGCAGGGGATGTAGCTCAGTGGTAGAGCGCATGCTTTGCATGTATGAGGCCCCGGGTTCAATCCCCGGCATCTCCATCTTTTGCAAAATCAAGATTCTTGCTTAACTGTATGCATCCTCTCCAAAAGAGACGCCTTGAAAAGCCTTATTCTGCAATGCTCAGTAGGCAGTCATAGCATACATCCTGTGCGTCTTTCTACCAAGGTATGATACTGCTGATCAAACTAAATATAAAAATGTCCTCTACTTTGAACACTTGATCCATATCAATGCCATACATTATATAAGATAGGAGATTCTGATACTAAACCAGCCTCGTGTTAAGACTTACAGCAATCTAAAGTGTGGAATGGGCATTAACTTGCATCCTTATCAGATGTGGACACTCTGGTGTCTTTGAACCTCTAGCAAGTTATAATGATTATCATTGCTCCATACTCTAAGAGACACCATTAGAACCCTGGAAAGTTGCAGATCCTGAGTACACTGAAAATCTACAGTTGCTCACGAAACGTTTTCAACGCAGGGGATGTAGCTCAGTGGTAGAGCGCATGCTTTGCATGTATGAGGCCCCGGGTTCAATCCCCGGCATCTCCATCTTTTGCAAAATCAAGATTCTTGCTTAACTGTATGCATCCTCTCCAAAAGAGACGCCTTGAAAAGCCTTATTCTGCAATGCTCAGTAGGCAGTCATAGCATACATCCTGTGCGTCTTTCTACCAAGGTATGATACTGCTGATCAAACTAAATATAAAAATGTCCTTTACTTTGAACACTTGATCAATATCAATGCCATTCATTATATAAGATAGGAGATTCTGATACTAAACCAGCCTCGTGTTAAGACTTACAGCAATCTAAAGTGTGGAATGGGCATTAACTTGCATCCTTATCAGATGTGGACACTCTGGTGTCTTTGAACCTCTAGCAAGTTATAATGATTATCATTGCTCCATACTCTAAGAGACACCATTAGAACCCTGGAAAGCCGCAGATCCTGAGTACACTGAAAATCTACAGTTGCTCACGAAACATTTTCAACACAGGGGATGTAGCTCAGTGGTAGAGCGCATGCTTTGCATGTATGAGGCCCCGGGTTCAATCCCCGGCATCTCCATCTTTTGCAAAATCAAGATTCTTGCTTAACTGTATGCATCCTCTCCAAAAGAGACGCCTTGAAAAGCCTTATTCTGCAATGCTCAGTAGGCAGTCATAGCATACATCCTGTGCGTCTTTCTACCAAGGTATGATACTGCTGATCAAACTAAATATAAAAATGTCCTCTATTTTGAACACTTGATCAATATCAATGCCATTCATTATATAAGATAGGAGATTCTGATACTAAACCAGCCTCGTGTTAAGACTTACAGCAATCTAAAGTGTGGAATGGGCATTAACTTGCATCCTTATCAGATGTGGACACTCTGGTGTCTTTGAACCTCTAGCAAGTTATAATGATTATCATTGCTCCATACTCTAAGAGACACCATTAGAACCCTGGAAAGTTGCAGATCCTGAGTACACTAAAAATCTACAGTTGCTCACGAAACGTTTTCAACGCAGGGGATGTAGCTCAGTGGTAGAGCGCATGCTTTGCATGTATGAGGCCCCGGGTTCAATCCCCGGCATCTCCATCTTTTGCAAAATCAAGATTCTTGCTTAACTGTATGCATCCTCTCCAAAAGAGACGCCTTGAAAAGCCTTATTCTGCAATGCTCAGTAGGCAGTCATAGCATACATCCTGTGCGTCTTTCTACCAAGGTATGATACTGCTGATCAAACTAAATATAAAAATGTCCTTTACTTTGAACACTTGATCAATATCAATGCCATTCATTATATAAGATAGGAGATTCTGATACGAAACCAGCCTCGTGTTAAGACTTACAGCAATCTAAAGTGTGGAATGGGCATTAACTTGCATCCTTATCAGATGTGGACACTCTGGTGTCTTTGAACCTCTAGCAAGTTATAATGATTATCATTGCTCCATACTCTAAGAGACACCATTAGAACCCTGGAAAGCCGCAGATCCTGAGTACACTGAAAATCTACAGTTGCTCACGAAACATTTTCAACGCAGGGGATGTAGCTCAGTGGTAGAGCGCATGCTTTGCATGTATGAGGCCCCGGGTTCAATCCCCGGCATCTCCATCTTTTGCAAAATCAAGATTCTTGCTTAACTGTATGCATCCTCTCCAAAAGAGACGCCTTGAAAAGCCTTATTCTGCAATGCTCAGTAGGCAGTCATAGCATACACCCTGTGCGTCTTTCTACCAAGGTATGATACTGCTGATCAAACTAAATATAAAAATGTCCTCTACTTTGAACACTTGATCCATATCAATGCCATTCATTATATAAGATAGGAGATTCTGATACTAAACCAGCCTCGTGTTAAGACTTACAGCAATCTAAAGTGTGGAATGCGCATTAACTTGCATCCTTATCAGATGTGGACACTCTGGTGTCTTTGAACCTCTAGCAAGTTATAATGATTATCATTGCTCCATACTCTAAGAGACACCATTAGAACCCTGGAAAGTTGCAGATCCTGAGTACACTGAAAATCTACAGTTGCTCACGAAACGTTTTCAACGCAGGGGATGTAGCTCAGTGGTAGAGCGCATGCTTTGCATGTATGAGGCCCCGGGTTCAATCCCCGGCATCTCCATCTTTTGCAAAATCAAGATTCTTGCTTAACTGTATGCATCCTCTCCAAAAGAGACGCCTTGAAAAGCCTTATTCTGCAATGCTCAGTAGGCAGTCATAGCATACATCCTGTGCGTCTTTCTACCAAGGTATGATACTGCTGATCAAACTAAATATAAAAATGTCCTTTACTTTGAACACTTGATCAATATCAATGCCATTCATTATATAAGATAGGAGATTCTGATACTAAACCAGCCTCGTGTTAAGACTTACAGCAATCTAAAGTGTGGAATGGGCATTAACTTGCATCCTTATCAGATGTGGACACTCTGGTGTCTTTGAACCTCTAGCAAGTTATAATGATTATCATTGCTCCATACTCTAAGAGACACCATTAGAACCCTGGAAAGCCGCAGATCCTGAGTACACTGAAAATCTACAGTTGCTCACGAAACATTTTCAACGCAGGGGATGTAGCTCAGTGGTAGAGCGCATGCTTTGCATGTATGAGGCCCCGGGTTCAATCCCCGGCATCTCCATCTTTTGCAAAATCAAGATTCTTGCTTAACTGTATGCATCCTCTCCAAAAGAGACGCCTTGAAAAGCCTTATTCTGCAATGCTCAGTAGGCAGTCATAGCATACATCCTGTGCGTCTTTCTACCAAGGTATGATACTGCTGATCAAACTAAATATAAAAATGTCCTCTACTTTGAACACTTGATCAATATCAATGCCATTCATTATATAAAATAGGAGATTCTGATACTAAACCAGCCTCGTGTTAAGACTTACAGCAATCTAAAATGTGGAATGGGCATTAACTTGCATCCTTATCAGATGTGGACACTCTGGTGTCTTTGAACCTCTAGCAAGTTATAATGATTATCATTGCTCCATACTCTAAGAGACACCATTAGAACCCTGGAAAGTTGCAGATCCTGAGTACACTGAAAATCTACAGTTGCTCACGAAACGTTTTCAACGCAGGGGATGTAGCTCAGTGGTAGAGCGCATGCTTTGCATGTATGAGGCCCCGGGTTCAATCCCCGGCATCTCCATCTTTTGCAAAATCAAGATTCTTGCTTAACTGTATGCATCCTCTCCAAAAGAGACGCCTTGAAAAGCCTTATTCTGCAATGCTCAGTAGGCAGTCATAGCATACATCCTGTGCGTCTTTCTACCAAGGTATGATACTGCTGATCAAACTAAATATAAAAATGTCCTCTACTTTGAACACTTGATCCATATCAATGCCATTCATTATATAAGATAGGAGATTCTGATACTAAACCAGCCTCGTGTTAAGACTTACAGCAATCTAAAGTGTGGAATGGGCATTAACTTGCATCCTTATCAGATGTGGACACTCTGGTGTCTTTGAACCTCTAGCAAGTTATAATGATTATCATTGCTCCATACTCTAAGAGACACCATTAGAACCCTGGAAAGTTGCAGATCCTGAGTACACTGAAAATCTACAGTTGCTCACGAAACGTTTTCAACGCAGGGGATGTAGCTCAGTGGTAGAGCGCATGCTTTGCATGTATGAGGCCCCGGGTTCAATCCCCGGCATCTCCATCTTTTGCAAAATCAAGATTCTTGCTTAACTGTATGCATCCTCTCCAAAAGAGACGCCTTGAAAAGCCTTATTCTGCAATGCTCAGTAGGCAGTCATAGCATACATCCTGTGCGTCTTTCTACCAAGGTATGATACTGCTGATCAAACTAAATATAAAAATGTCCTTTACTTTGAACACTTGATCAATATCAATGCCATTCATTATATAAGATAGGAGATTCTGATACTAAACCAGCCTCGTGTTAAGACTTACAGCAATCTAAAGTGTGGAATGGGCATTAACTTGCATCCTTATCAGATGTGGACACTCTGGTGTCTTTGAACCTCTAGCAAGTTATAATGATTATCATTGCTCCATACTCTAAGAGACACCATTAGAACCCTGGAAAGCCGCAGATCCTGAGTACACTGAAAATCTACAGTTGCTCACGAAACCTTTTCAACGCAGGGGATGTAGCTCAGTGGTAGAGCGCATGCTTTGCATGTATGAGGCCCCGGGTTCAATCCCCGGCATCTCCATCTTTTGCAAAATCAAGATTCTTGCTTAACTGTATGCATCCTCTCCAAAAGAGACGCCTTGAAAAGCCTTATTCTGCAATGCTCAGTAGGCAGTCATAGCATACATCCTGTGCGTCTTTCTACCAAGGTATGATACTGCTGATCAAACTAAATATAAAAATGTCCTCTACTTTGAACACTTGATCAATATCAATGCCATTCATTATATAAGATAGGAGATTCTGATACTAAACCAGCCTCGTGTTAAGACTTACAGCAATCTAAAGTGTGGAATGGGCATTAACTTGCATCCTTATCAGATGTGGACACTCTGGTGTCTTTGAACCTCTAGCAAGTTATAATGATTATCATTGCTCCATACTCTAAGAGGCACCATTAGAACCCTGGAAAGCCGCAGATCCTGAGTACACTGAAAATCTACAGTTGCTCACGAAACATTTTCAACGCAGGGGATGTAGCTCAGTGGTAGAGCGCATGCTTCGCATGTATGAGGCCCCGGGTTCAATCCCCGGCATCTCCATCTTTTGCAAAATCAAGATTCTTGCTTAACTGTATGCATCCTCTCCAAAAGAGACGCCTTGAAAAGCCTTATTCTGCAATGCTCAGTAGGCAGTCATAGCATACATCCTGTGCGTCTTTCTACCAAGGTATGATACTGCTGATCAAACTAAATATAAAAATGTCCTCTACTTTGAACACTTGATCAATATTAATGCCATTCATTATATAAGATAGGAGATTCTGATACTAAACCAGCCTCGTGTTAAGACTTACAGCAATCTAAAGTGTGGAATGGGCATTAACTTGCATCCTTATCAGATGTGGACACTCTGGTGTCTTTGAACCTCTAGCAAGTTATAATGATTATCATTGCTCCATACTCTAAGAGACACCATTAGAACCCTGGAAAGTTGCAGATCCTGAGTACAATGAAAATCTACAGTTGCTCACGAAACGTTTTCAACGCAGGGGATGTAGCTCAGTGGTAGAGCGCATGCTTTGCATGTATGAGGCCCCGGGTTCAATCCCCGGCATCTCCATCTTTTGCAAAATCAAGATTCTTGCTTAACTGTATGCATCCTCTCCAAAAGAGACGCCTTGAAAAGCCTTATTCTGCAATGCTCAGTAGGCAGTCATAGCATACATCCTGTGCGTCTTTCTACCAAGGTATGATACTGCTGATCAAACTAAATATAAAAATGTCCTCTACTTTGAACACTTGATCAATATCAATGCCATTCATTATATAAAATAGGAGATTCTGATACTAAACCAGCCTCGTGTTAAGACTTACAGCAATCTAAAATGTGGAATGGGCATTAACTTGCATCCTTATCAGATGTGGACACTCTGGTGTCTTTGAACCTCTAGCAAGTTATAATGATTATCATTGCTCCATACTCTAAGAGACACCATTAGAACCCTGGAAAGTTGCAGATCCTGAGTACACTGAAAATCTACAGTTGCTCACGAAACGTTTTCAACGCAGGGGATGTAGCTCAGTGGTAGAGCGCATGCTTTGCATGTATGAGGCCCCGGGTTCAATCCCCGGCATCTCCATCTTTTGCAAAATCAAGATTCTTGCTTAACTGTATGCATCCTCTCCAAAAGAGACGCCTTGAAAAGCCTTATTCTGCAATGCTCAGTAGGCAGTCATAGCATACATCCTGTGCGTCTTTCTACCAAGGTATGATACTGCTGATCAAACTAAATATAAAAATGTCCTCTACTTTGAACACTTGATCCATATCAATGCCATTCATTATATAAGATAGGAGATTCTGATACTAAACCAGCCTCGTGTTAAGACTTACAGCAATCTAAAGTGTGGAATGGGCATTAACTTGCATCCTTATCAGATGTGGACACTCTGGTGTCTTTGAACCTCTAGCAAGTTATAATGATTATCATTGCTCCATACTCTAAGAGACACCATTAGAACCCTGGAAAGTTGCAGATCCTGAGTACACTGAAAATCTACAGTTGCTCACGAAACATTTTCAACGCAGGGGATGTAGCTCAGTGGTAGAGCGCATGCTTTGCATGTATGAGGCCCCGGGTTCAATCCCCGGCATCTCCATCTTTTGCAAAATCAAGATTCTTGCTTAACTGTATGCATCCTCTCCAAAAGAGACGCCTTGAAAAGCCTTATTCTGCAATGCTCAGTAGGCAGTCATAGCATACATCCTGTGCGTCTTTCTACCAAGGTATGATACTGCTGATCAAACTAAATATAAAAATGTCCTTTACTTTGAACACTTGATCAATATCAATGCCATTCATTATATAAGATAGGAGATTCTGATACTAAACCAGCCTCGTGTTAAGACTTACAGCAATCTAAAGTGTGGAATGGGCATTAACTTGCATCCTTATCAGATGTGGACACTCTGGTGTCTTTGAACCTCTAGCAAGTTATAATGATTATCATTGCTCCATACTCTAAGAGACACCATTAGAACCCTGGAAAGCCGCAGATCCTGAGTACACTGAAAATCTACAGTTGCTCACGAAACCTTTTCAACGCAGGGGATGTAGCTCAGTGGTAGAGCGCATGCTTTGCATGTATGAGGCCCCGGGTTCAATCCCCGGCATCTCCATCTTTTGCAAAATCAAGATTCTTGCTTAACTGTATGCATCCTCTCCAAAAGAGACGCCTTGAAAAGCCTTATTCTGCAATGCTCAGTAGGCAGTCATAGCATACATCCTGTGCGTCTTTCTACCAAGGTATGATACTGCTGATCAAACTAAATATAAAAATGTCCTCTACTTTGAACACTTGATCAATATCAATGCCATTCATTATATAAGATAGGAGATTCTGATACTAAACCAGCCTCGTGTTAAGACTTACAGCAATCTAAAGTGTGGAATGGGCATTAACTTGCATCCTTATCAGATGTGGACACTCTGGTGTCTTTGAACCTCTAGCAAGTTATAATGATTATCATTGCTCCATACTCTAAGAGACACCATTAGAACCCTGGAAAGCCGCAGATCCTGAGTACACTGAAAATCTACAGTTGCTCACGAAACATTTTCAACGCAGGGGATGTAGCTCAGTGGTAGAGCGCATGCTTCGCATGTATGAGGCCCCGGGTTCAATCCCCGGCATCTCCATCTTTTGCAAAATCAAGATTCTTGCTTAACTGTATGCATCCTCTCCAAAAGAGACGCCTTGAAAAGCCTTATTCTGCAATGCTCAGTAGGCAGTCATAGCATACATCCTGTGCGTCTTTCTACCAAGGTATGATACTGCTGATCAAACTAAATATAAAAATGTCCTCTACTTTGAACACTTGATCAATATTAATGCCATTCATTATATAAGATAGGAGATTCTGATACTAAACCAGCCTCGTGTTAAGACTTACAGCAATCTAAAGTGTGGAATGGGCATTAACTTGCATCCTTATCAGATGTGGACACTCTGGTGTCTTTGAACCTCTAGCAAGTTATAATGATTATCATTGCTCCATACTCTAAGAGACACCATTAGAACCCTGGAAAGTTGCAGATCCTGAGTACAATGAAAATCTACAGTTGCTCACGAAACGTTTTCAACGCAGGGGATGTAGCTCAGTGGTAGAGCGCATGCTTTGCATGTATGAGGCCCCGGGTTCAATCCCCGGCATCTCCATCTTTTGCAAAATCAAGATTCTTGCTTAACTGTATGCATCCTCTCCAAAAGAGACGCCTTAAAAAGCCTTATTCTGCAATGCTCAGTAGGCAGTCATAGCATACATCCTGTGCGTCTTTCTACCAAGGTATGATACTGCTGATCAAACTAAATATAAAAATGTCCTTTACTTTGAACACTTGATCAATATCAATGCCATTCATTATATAAGATAGGAGATTCTGATACTAAACCAGCCTCGTGTTAAGACTTACAGCAATCTAAAGTGTGGAATGGGCATTAACTTGCATCCTTATCAGATGTGGACACTCTGGTGTCTTTGAACCTCTAGCAAGTTATAATGATTATCATTGCTCCATACTCTAAGAGACACCATTAGAACCCTGGAAAGCCGCAGATCCTGAGTACACTGAAAATCTACAGTTGCTCACGAAACATTTTCAACGCAGGGGATGTAGCTCAGTGGTAGAGCGCATGCTATGAGGCCCCGGGTTCAATCCCCGGCATCTCCATCTTTTGCAAAATCAAGATTCTTGCTTAACTGTATGCATCCTCTCCAAAAGAGACGCCTTGAAAAGCCTTATTCTGCAATGCTCAGTAGGCAGTCATAGCATACATCCTGTGCGTCTTTCTACCAAGGTATGATACTGCTGATCAAACTAAATATAAAAATGTCCTCTACTTTGAACACTTGATCAATATCAATGCCATTCATTATATAAGATAGGAGATTCTGATACTAAACCAGCCTCGTGTTAAGACTTACAGCAATCTAAAGTGTGGAATGGGCATTAACTTGCATCCTTATCAAATGTGGACACTCTGGTGTCTTTGAACCTCTAGCAAGTTATAATGATTATCATTGCTCCATACTCTAAGAGACACCATTAGAACCCTGGAAAGTTGCAGATCCTGAGTACACTGAAAATCTACAGTTGCTCACGAAACGTTTTCAACGCAGGGGATGTAGCTCAGTGGTAGAGCGCATGCTTTGCATGTATGAGGCCCCGGGTTCAATCCCCGGCATCTCCATCTTTTGCAAAATCAAGATTCTTGCTTAACTGTATGCATCCTCTCCAAAAGAGACGCCTTGAAAAGCCTTATTCTGCAATGCTCAGTAGGCAGTCATAGCATACATCCTGTGCGTCTTTCTACCAAGGTATGATACTGCTGATCAAACTAAATATAAAAATGTCCTCTACTTTGAACACTTGATCAATATCAATGCCATTCATTATATAAAATAGGAGATTCTGATACTAAACCAGCCTCGTGTTAAGACTTACAGCAATCTAAAATGTGGAATGGGCATTAACTTGCATCCTTATCAGATGTGGACACTCTGGTGTCTTTGAACCTCTAGCAAGTTATAATGATTATCATTGCTCCATACTCTAAGAGACACCATTAGAACCCTGGAAAGTTGCAGATCCTGAGTACACTGAAAATCTACAGTTGCTCACGAAACGTTTTCAACCCAGGGGATTTTGCTCAGTGGTAGAGCGCATGCTTTGCATGTATGAGGCCCCGGGTTCAATCCCCGGCATCTCCAACTTTTGCAAAATCAAGATTCTTGCTTAACTGTATGCATCCTCTCCAAAAGAGACGCCTTGAAAAGCCTTATTCTGCAATGCTCAGTAGGCAGTCATAGCATACATCCTGTGCGTCTTTCTATCAAGGTATGATACTGCTGATCAAACTAAATATAAAAATGTCCTCTACTTTGAACACTTGATCAATATCAATGCCATTCATTATATAAGATAGGAGATTCTGATACTAAACCAGCCTCGTGTTAAGACTTACAGCAATCTAAAGTGTGGAATGGGCATTAACTTGCATCCTTATCAGATGTGGACACTCTGGTGTCTTTGAACCTCTAGCAAGTTATAATGATTATCATTGCTCCATACTCTAAGAGACACCATTAGAACCCTGGAAAGTTGCAGATCCTGAGTACACTGAAAATCTACAGTTGCTCACGAAACATTTTCAACGCAGGGGATGTAGCTCAGTGGTAGAGCGCATGCTTTGCATGTATGAGGCCCCGGGTTCAATCCCCGGCACCTCCATCTTTTGCAAAATCAAGATTCTTGCTTAACTGTATGCATCCTCTCCAAAAGAGACGCCTTGAAAAGCCTTATTCTGCAATGCTCAGTAGGCAGTCATAGCATACATCCTGTGCGTCTTTCTACCAAGGTATGATACTGCTGATCAAACTAAATATAAAAATGTCCTCTACTTTGAACACTTGATCAATATCAATGCCATTCATTATATAAAATAGGAGATTCTGATACTAAACCAGCCTCGTGTTAAGACTTACAGCAATCTAAAATGTGGAATGGGCATTAACTTGCATCCTTATCAGATGTGGACACTCTGGTGTCTTTGAACCTCTAGCAAGTTATAATGATTATCATTGCTCCATACTCTAAGAGACACCATTAGAACCCTGGAAAGCCGCAGATCCTGAGTACACTGAAAATCTACAGTTGCTCACGAAACATTTTCAACGCAGGGGATGTAGCTCAGTTGTAGAGCGCATGCTTCGCATGTATGAGGCCCCGGGTTCAATCCCCGGCATCTCCATCTTTTGCAAAATCAAGATTCTTGCTTAACTGTATGCATCCTCTCCAAAAGAGACGCCTTGAAAAGCCTTATTCTGCAATGCTCAGTAGGCAGTCATAGCATACATCCTGTGCGTCTTTCTACCAAGGTATGATACTGCTGATCAAACTAAATATAAAAATGTCCTCTACTTTGAACACTTGATCAATATCAATGCCATTCATTATATAAGATAGGAGATTCTGATACTAAACCAGCCTCGTGTTAAGACTTACAGCAATCTAAAGTGTGGAATGGGCATTAACTTGCATCCTTATCAGATGTGGGCACTCTGGTGTCTTTGAACCTCTAGCAAGTTATAATGATTATCATTGCTCCATACTCTAAGAGACACCATTAGAACCCTGGAAAGTTGCAGATCCTGAGTACACTGAAAATCTACAGTTGCTCACGAAACGTTTTCAACGCAAGGGATGTAGCTCAGTGGTAGAGCGCATGCTTTGCATGTATGAGGCCCCGGGATCAATCCCCGGCATCTCCATCTTTTGCAAAATCAAGATTCTTGCTTAACTGTATGCATCCTCTCCAAAAGAGACGCCTTGAAAAGCCTTATTCTGCAATGCTCAGTAGGCAGTCATAGCATACATCCTGTGCGTCTTTCTACCAAGGTATGATACTGCTGATCAAACTAAATATAAAAATGTCCTCTACTTTGAACACTTGATCAATATCAATGCCATTCATTATATAAGATAGGAGATTCTGATACTAAACCAGCCTCGTGTTAAGACTTACAGCAATCTAAAGTGTGGAATGGGCATTAACTTGCATCCTTATCAGATGTGGACACTCTAGTGTCTTTGAACCTCTAGCAAGTTATAATGATTATCATTGCTCCATACTCTAAGAGACACCATTAGAACCCTGGAAAGCCGCAGATCCTGAGTACACTGAAAATCTGCAGTTGCTCACGAAAAATTTCAGCGCAGGGGATGTAGCTCAGTGGTAGAGCGCATGCTTCGCATGTATGAGGCCCCGGGTTCAATCCCCGGCATCTCCATCTTTTGCAAAATCAAGATTCTTGCTTAACTGTATGCATCCTCTCCAAAAGAGACGCCTTGAAAAGCCTTATTCTGCAATGCTCAGTAGGCAGTCATAGCATACATCCTGTGCGTCTTTCTACCAAGGTATGATACTGCTGATCAAACTAAATATAAAAATGTCCTCTACTTTGAACACTTGATCAATATCAATGCCATTCATTATATAAAATAGGAGATTCTGATACTAAACCAGCCTCGTGTTAAGACTTACAGCAATCTAAAGTGTGGAATGGGCATTAACTTGCATCCTTATCAGATGTGGGCACTCTGGTGTCTTTGAACCTCTAGCAAGTTATAATGATTATCATTGCTCCATACTCTAAAAGACACCATTAGAACCCTGGAAAGTTGCAGATCCTGAGTACACTGAAAATCTACAGTTGCTCACGAAATATTTTCAACGCAGGGGATGTAGCTCAGTGGTAGAGCGCATGCTTTGCATGTATGAGGCCCCGGGTTCAATCCCCGGCATCTCCATCTTTTGCAAAATCAAGATTCTTGCTTAACTGTATGCATCCTCTCCAAAAGAGACGCCTTGAAAAGCCTTATTCTGCAATGCTCAGTAGGCAGTCATAGCATACATCCTGTGCGTCTTTCTACCAAGGTATGATACTGCTGATCAAACTAAATATAAAAATGTCCTCTACTTTGAACACTTGATCAATATCAATGCCATTCATTATATAAAATAGGAGATTCTGATACTAAACCAGCCTCGTGTTAAGACTTACAGCAATCTAAAGTGTGGAATGGGCATTAACTTGCATCCTTATCAGATGTGGACACTCTGGTGTCTTTGAACCTCCAGCAAGTTATAATGATTATCATTGCTCCATACTCTAAGAGACACCATTAGAACCCTGGAAAGTTGCAGATCCTGAGTACACTGAAAATCTACAGTTGCTCACGAAACGTTTTCAACGCAGGGGATGTAGCTCAGAGGTAGAGCGCATGCTTTGCATGTATGAGGCCCCGGGTTCAATCCCCGGCATCTCCATCTTTTGCAAAATCAAGATTCTTGCTTAACTGTATGCATCCTCTCCAAAAGAGACGCCTTGAAAATCCTTACTCTGCAATGCTCAGTAGGCAGTCATAGCATACATCCTGTGCGTCTTTCTACCAAGGTATGATACTGCTGATCAAACTAAATATAAAAATGTCCTCTACTTTGAACACTTGATCAATATCAATGCCATTCATTATATAAGATAGGAGATTCTGATACTAAACCAGCCTCGTGTTAAGACTTACAGCAATCTAAAGTGTGGAATGGGCATTAACTTGCATCCTTATCAGATGTGGACACTCTGGTGTCTTTGAACCTCTAGCAAGTTATAATGATTATCATTGCTCCATACTCTAAGAGACACCATTAGAACCCTGGAAAGTTGCAGATCCTGAGTACACTGAAAATCTACAGTTGCTCACGAAACGTTTTCAACGCAGGGGATGTAGCTCAGTGGTAGAGCGCATGCTTTGCATGTATGAGGCCCCAGGTTCAATCCCTGGCATCTCCATCTTTTGCAAAATCAAGATTCTTGCTTAACTGTATGCATCCTCTCCAAAAGAGACGCCTTGAAAATCCTTACTCTGCAATGCTCAGTAGGCAGTCATAGCATACATCCTGTGCGTCTTTCTACCAAGGTATGATACTGCTGATCAAACTAAATATAAAAATGTCCTCTACTTTGAACACTTGATCAATATCAATGCCATTCATTATATAAGATAGGAGATTCTGATACTAAACCAGCCTTGTGTTAAGACTTACAGCAATCTAAAGTGTGGAATGGCCATTAACTTGCATCCTTATCAGATGTGGACACTCTGGTGTCTTTGAACCTCTAGCAAGTTATAATGATTATCATTGCTCCATACTCTAAGAGACACCATTAGAACCCTGGAAAGTTGCAGATCCTGAGTACACTGAAAATCTACAGTTGCTCACGAAACGTTTGCAACGCAGGGGATGTAGCTCAGTGGTAGAGCGCATGCTTTGCATGTATGAGGCCCCGGGTTCAATCCCCGGCATCTCCATCTTTTGCAAAATCAAGATTCTTGCTTAACTGTATGCATCCTCTCCAAAAGAGACGCCTTGAAAAGCCTTATTCTGCAATGCTCAGTAGGCAGTCATAGCATACATCCTGTGCGTCTTTCTACCAAGGTATGATACTGCTGATCAAACTAAATATAAAAATGTCCTTTACTTTGAACACTTGATCAATATCAATGCCATTCATTATATAAGATAGGAGATTCTGATACTAAACCAGCCTCGTGTTAAGACTTACAGCAATCTAAAGTGTGGAATGGGCATTAACTTGCATCCTTATCAGATGTGGACACTCTGGTGTCTTTGAACCTCTAGCAAGTTATAATGATTATCATTGCTCCATACTCTAAGAGACACCATTAGAACCCTGGAAAGCCGCAGATCCTGAGTACACTGAAAATCTACAGTTGCTCACGAAACATTTTCAACGCAGGGGATGTAGCTCAGTGGTAGAGCGCATGCTTTGCATGTATGAGGCCCCGGGTTCAATCCCCGGCATCTCCATCTTTTGCAAAATCAAGATTCTTGCTTAACTGTATGCATCCTCTCCAAAAGAGACGCCTTGAAAAGCCTTATTCTGCAATGCTCAGTAGGCAGTCATAGCATACATCCTGTGCGTCTTTCTACCAAGGTATGATACTGCTGATCAAACTAAATATAAAAATGTCCTCTACTTTGAACACTTGATCAATATCAATGCCATTCATTATATAAAATAGGAGATTCTGATACTAAACCAGCCTCGTGTTAAGACTTACAGCAATCTAAAGTGTGGAATGGGCATTAACTTGCATCCTTATCAGATGTGGACACTCTGGTGTCTTTGAACCTCCAGCAAGTTATAATGATTATCATTGCTCCATACTCTAAGAGACACCATTAGAACCCTGGAAAGTTGCAGATCCTGAGTACACTGAAAATCTACAGTTGCTCACGAAACGTTTTCAACGCAGGGGATGTAGCTCAGTGGTAGAGCGCATGCTTTGCATGTATGAGGCCCCGGGTTCAATCCCCGGCATCTCCATCTTCTGCAAAATCAAGATTCTTGCTTAACTGTATGCATCCTCTCCAAAAGAGACGCCTTGAAAATCCTTACTCTGCAATGCTCAGTAGGCAGTCATAGCATACATCCTGTGCGTCTTTCTACCAAGGTATGATACTGCTGATCAAACTAAATATAAAAATGTCCTCTACTTTGAACACTTGATCAATATCAATGCCATTCATTATATAAGATAGGAGATTCTGATACTAAACCAGCCTCGTGTTAAGACTTACAGCAATCTAAAGTGTGGAATGGGCATTAACTTGCATCCTTATCAGATGTGGACACTCTGGTGTCTTTGAACCTCTAGCAAGTTATAATGATTATCATTGCTCCATACTCTAAGAGACACCATTAGAACCCTGGAAAGTTGCAGATCCTGAGTACACTGAAAATCTACAGTTGCTCACGAAACGTTTTCAACGCAGGGGATGTAGCTCAGTGGTAGAGCGCATGCTTTGCATGTATGAGGCCCCAGGTTCAATCCCTGGCATCTCCATCTTTTGCAAAATCAAGATTCTTGCTTAACTGTATGCATCCTCTCCAAAAGAGACGCCTTGAAAATCCTTACTCTGCAATGCTCACTAGGCAGTCATAGCATACATCCTGTGCGTCTTTCTACCAAGGTATGATACTGCTGATCAAACTAAATATAAAAATGTCCTCTACTTTGAACACTTGATCAATATCAATGCCATTCATTATATAAAATAGGAGATTCTGATACTAAACCAGCCTCGTGTTAAGACTTACAGCAATCTAAAGTGTGGAATGGGCATTAACTTGCATCCTTATCAGATGTGGACACTCTGGTGTCTTTGAACCTCCAGCAAGTTATAATGATTATCATTGCTCCATACTCTAAGAGACACCATTAGAACCCTGGAAAGTTGCAGATCCTGAGTACACTGAAAATCTACAGTTGCTCACGAAACGTTTTCAACGCAGGGGATGTAGCTCAGTGGTAGAGCGCATGCTTTGCATGTATGAGGCCCCGGGTTCAATCCCCGGCATCTCCATCTTCTGCAAAATCAAGATTCTTGCTTAACTGTATGCATCCTCTCCAAAAGAGACGCCTTGAAAATCCTTACTCTGCAATGCTCAGTAGGCAGTCATAGCATACATCCTGTGCGTCTTTCTACCAAGGTATGATACTGCTGATCAAACTAAATATAAAAATGTCCTTTACTTTGAACACTTGATCAATATCAATGCCATTCATTATATAAGATAGGAGATTCTGATACTAAACCAGCCTCGTGTTAAGACTTACAGCAATCTAAAGTGTGGAATGGGCATTAACTTGCATCCTTATCAGATGTGGACACTCTGGTGTCTTTGAACCTCTAGCAAGTTATAATGATTATCATTGCTCCATACTCTAAGAGACACCATTAGAACCCTGGAAAGCCGCAGATCCTGAGTACACTGAAAATCTACAGTTGCTCACGAAACATTTTCAACGCAGGGGATGTAGCTCAGTGGTAGAGCGCATGCTTCGCATGTATGAGGCCCCGGGTTCAATCCCCAGCATCTCCATCTTTTGCAAAATCAAGATTCTTGCTTAACTGTATGCATCCTCTCCAAAAGAGACGCCTTGAAAAGCCTTATTCTGCAATGCTCAGTAGGCAGTCATAGCATACATCCTGTGCGTCTTTCTACCAAGGTATGATACTGCTGATCAAACTAAATATAAAAATGTCCTCTACTTTGAACACTTGATCAATATCAATGCCATTCATTATATAAGATAGGAGATTCTGATACTAAACCAGCCTTGTGTTAAGACTTACAGCAATCTAAAGTGTGGAATGGCCATTAACTTGCATCCTTATCAGATGTGGACACTCTGGTGTATTTGAACCTCTAGCAAGTTATAATGATTATCATTGCTCCATACTCTAAGAGACACCATTAGAACCCTGGAAAGTTGCAGATCCTGAGTACACTGAAAATCTACAGTTGCTCACGAAACGTTTGCAACGCAGGGGATGTAGCTCAGTGGTAGAGCGCATGCTTTGCATGTATGAGGCCCCGGGTTCAATCCCCGGCATCTCCATCTTTTGCAAAATCAAGATTCTTGCTTAACTGTATGCATCCTCTCCAAAAGAGACGCCTTGAAAAGCCTTATTCTGCAATGCTCAGTAGGCAGTCATAGCATACATCCTGTGCGTCTTTCTACCAAGGTATGATACTGCTGATCAAACTAAATATAAAAATGTCCTTTACTTTGAACACTTGATCAATATCAATGCCATTCATTATATAAGATAGGAGATTCTGATACTAAACCAGCCTCGTGTTAAGACTTACAGCAATCTAAAGTGTGGAATGGGCATTAACTTGCATCCTTATCAGATGTGGACACTCTGGTGTCTTTGAACCTCTAGCAAGTTATAATGATTATCATTGCTCCATACTCTAAGAGACACCATTAGAACCCTGGAAAGTTGCAGATCCTGAGTACACTGAAAATCTACAGTTGCTCACGAAACGTTTTCAACGCAGGGGATGTAGCTCAGTGGTAGAGCGCATGCTTTGCATGTATGAGGCCCCGGGTTCAATCCCCGGCATCTCCATCTTTTGCAAAATCAAGATTCTTGCTTAACTGTATGCATCCTCTCCAAAAGAGACGCCTTGAAAAGCCTTATTCTGCAATGCTCAGTAGGCAGTCATAGCATACATCCTGTGCGTCTTTCTACCAAGGTATGATACTGCTGATCAAACTAAATATAAAAATGTCCTCTACTTTGAACACTTGATCAATATCAATGCCATTCATTATATAAGATAGGAGATTCTGATACTAAACCAGCCTCGTGTTAAGACTTACAGCAATCTAAAGTGTGGAATGGGCATTAACTTGCATCCTTATCAGATGTGGACACTCTGGTGTCTTTGAACCTCTAGCAAGTTATAATGATTATCATTGCTCCATACTCTAAGAGACACCA
This sequence comes from Crinia signifera, assembly GCF_055691185.1. NCBI lineage: Eukaryota > Metazoa > Chordata > Amphibia > Anura > Myobatrachidae > Crinia > Crinia signifera. Next base: position 321,802,254 of record NC_139219.1, on the reverse strand, counting down.
TTAGAACCCTGGAAAGTTGCAGATCCTGAGTACACTGAAAATCTACAGTTGCTCACGAAACGTTTTCAACGCAGGGGATGTAGCTCAGTGGTAGAGCGCATGCTTTGCATGTATGAGGCCCCAGGTTCAATCCCTGGCATCTCCATCTTTTGCAAAATCAAGATTCTTGCTTAACTGTATGCATCCTCTCCAAAAGAGACGCCTTGAAAATCCTTACTCTGCAATGCTCAGTAGGCAGTCATAGCATACATCCTGTGCGTCTTTCTACCAAGGTATGATACTGCTGATCAAACTAAATATAAAAATGTCCTCTACTTTGAACACTTGATCAATATCAATGCCATTCATTATATAAGATAGGAGATTCTGATACTAAACCAGCCTTGTGTTAAGACTTACAGCAATCTAAAGTGTGGAATGGCCATTAACTTGCATCCTTATCAGATGTGGACACTCTGGTGTCTTTGAACCTCTAGCAAGTTATAATGATTATCATTGCTCCATACTCTAAGAGACACCATTAGAACCCTGGAAAGTTGCAGATCCTGAGTACACTGAAAATCTACAGTTGCTCACGAAACGTTTGCAACGCAGGGGATGTAGCTCAGTGGTAGAGCGCATGCTTTGCATGTATGAGGCCCCGGGTTCAATCCCCGGCATCTCCATCTTTTGCAAAATCAAGATTCTTGCTTAACTGTATGCATCCTCTCCAAAAGAGACGCCTTGAAAAGCCTTATTCTGCAATGCTCAGTAGGCAGTCATAGCATACATCCTGTGCGTCTTTCTACCAAGGTATGATACTGCTGATCAAACTAAATATAAAAATGTCCTTTACTTTGAACACTTGATCAATATCAATGCCATTCATTATATAAGATAGGAGATTCTGATACTAAACCAGCCTCGTGTTAAGACTTACAGCAATCTAAAGTGTGGAATGGGCATTAACTTGCATCCTTATCAGATGTGGACACTCTGGTGTCTTTGAACCTCTAGCAAGTTATAATGATTATCATTGCTCCATACTCTAAGAGACACCATTAGAACCCTGGAAAGCCGCAGATCCTGAGTACACTGAAAATCTACAGTTGCTCACGAAACATTTTCAACGCAGGGGATGTAGCTCAGTGTTAGAGCGCATGCTTCGCATGTATGAGGCCCCGGGTTCAATCCCCAGCATCTCCATCTTTTGCAAAATCAAGATTCTTGCTTAACTGTATGCATCCTCTCCAAAAGAGACGCCTTGAAAAGCCTTAATCTGCAATGCTCAGTAGGCAGTCATAGCATACATCCTGTGCGTCTTTCTACCAAGGTATGATACTGCTGATCAAACTAAATATAAAAATGTCCTCTACTTTGAACACTTGATCAATATCAATGCAATTCATTATATAAGATAGGAGATTCTGATACTAAACCAGCCTCGTGTTAAGACTTAAAGCAATCTAAAGTGTGGAACGGGCATTAACTTGCATCCTTATCAAATGTGGACACTCTGGTGTCTTTGAACCTCTAGCAAGTTATAATGATTATCATTGCTCCATACTCTAAGAGACACCATTAGAACCCTGGAAAGTTGCAGATCCTGAGTACACTGAAAATCTACAGTTGCTCACGAAACGTTTTCAACGCAGGGGATGTAGCTCAGTGGTAGAGCGCATGCTTTGCATGTATGAGGCCCCGGGTTCAATCCCCGGCATCTCCATCTTTTGCAAAATCAAGATTCTTGCTTAACTGTATGCATCCTCTCCAAAAGAGACGCCTTGAAAAGCCTTATTCTGCAATGCTCAGTAGGCAGTCATAGCATACATCCTGTGCGTCTTTCTACCAAGGTATGATACTGCTGATCAAACTAAATATAAAAATGTCCTCTACTTTGAACACTTGATCAATATCAATGCCATTCATTATATAAAATAGGAGATTCTGATACTAAACCAGCCTCGTGTTAAGACTTACAGCAATCTAAAATGTGGAATGGGCATTAACTTGCATCCTTATCAGATGTGGACACTCTGGTGTCTTTGAACCTCTAGCAAGTTATAATGATTATCATTGCTCCATACTCTAAGAGACACCATTAGAACCCTGGAAAGCCGCAGATCCTGAGTACACTGAAAATCTACAGTTGCTCACGAAACATTTTCAACGCAGGGGATGTAGCTTAGTGGTAGAGCGCATGCTTCGCATGTATGAGGCCCCGGGTTCAATCCCCGGCATCTCCATCTTTTGCAAAATCAAGATTCTTGCTTAACTGTATGCATCCTCTCCAAAAGAGACACCTTGAAAAGCCTTATTCTGCAATGCTCAGTAGGCAGTCATAGCATACATCCTGTGCGTCTTTCTACCAAGGTATGATACTGCTGATCAAACTAAATATAAAAATGTCCTCTACTTTGAACACTTGATCAATATCAATGCCATTCATTATATAAGATAGGAGATTCTGATACTAAACCAGCCTCGTGTTAAGACTTACAGCAATCTAAAGTGTGGAATGGGCATTAACTTGCATCCTTATCAGATGTGGACACTCTGGTGTCTTTGAACCTCTAGCAAGTTATAATGATTATCATTGCTCCATACTCTAAGAGACACCATTAGAACCCTGGAAAGTTGCAGATCCTGAGTACACTGAAAATCTACAGTTGCTCACGAAACGTTTTCAACGCAGGGGATGTAGCTCAGTGGTAGAGCGCATGCTTTGCATGTATGAGGCCCCGGGTTCAATCCCCGGCATCTCCATCTTTTGCAAAATCAAGATTCTTGCTTAACTGTATGCATCCTCTCCAAAAGAGACGCCTTGAAAAGCCTTATTCTGCAATGCTCAGTAGGCAGTCATAGCATACATCCTGTGCGTCTTTCTACCAAGGTATGATACTGCTGATCAAACTAAATATAAAAATGTCCTCTACTTTGAACACTTGATCAATATCAATGCCATTCATTATATAAAATAGGAGATTCTGATACTAAACCAGCCTCGTGTTAAGACTTACAGCAATCTAAAGTGTGGAATGGGCATTAACTTGCATCCTTATCAGATGTGGACACTCTGGTGTCTTTGAACCTCTAGCAAGTTATAATGATTATCATTGCTCCATACTCTAAGAGACACCATTAGAACCCTGGAAAGTTGCAGATCCTGAGTACACTGAAAATCTACAGTTGCTCACGAAACGTTTTCAACGCAGGGGATGTAGCTCAGTGGTAGAGCGCATGCTTTGCATGTATGAGGCCCCGGGTTCAATCCCCGGCATCTCCATCTTTTGCAAAATCAAGATTCTTGTTTAACTGTATGCATCCTCTCCAAAAGAGACGCCTTGAAAATCATTACTCTGCAATGCTCAGTAGGCAGTCATAGCATACATCCTGTGCGTCTTTCTACCAAGGTATGATACTGCTGATCAAACTAAATATAAAAATGTCCTCTACTTTGAACACTTGATCAATATCAATGCCATTCATTATATAAGATAGGAGATTCTGATACTAAACCAGTCTTGTGTTAAGACTTACAGCAATCTAAAGTGTGGAATGGCCATTAACTTGCATCCTTATCAGATGTGGACACTCTGGTGTCTTTGAACCTCTAGCAAGTTATAATGATTATCATTGCTCCATACTCTAAGAGACACCATTAGAACCCTGGAAAGTTGCAGATCCTGAGTACACTGAAAATCTACAGTTGCTCACGAAACGTTTTCAACGCAGGGGATGTAGCTCAGTGGTAGAGCGCATGCTTTGCATGTATGAGGCCCCGGGTTCAATCCCCGGCATCTCCATCTTTTGCAAAATCAAGATTCTTGCTTAACTGTATGCATCCTCTCCAAAAGAGACGCCTTGAAAAGCCTTATTCTGCAATGCTCAGTAGGCAGTCATAGCATACATCCTGTGCGTCTTTCTACCAAGGTATGATACTGCTGATCAAACTAAATATAAAAATGTCCTCTACTTTCAACACTTGATCAATATCAATGCCATTCATTATATAAAATAGGAGATTCTGATACTAAACCAGCCTCGTGTTAAGACTTACAGCAATCTAAAATGTGGAATGGGCATTAACTTGCATCCTTATCAGATGTGGACACTCTGGTGTCTTTGAACCTCTAGCAAGTTATAATGATTATCATTGCTCCATACTCTAAGAGACACCATTAGAACCCTGGAAAGCCGCAGATCCTGAGTACACTGAAAATCTACAGTTGCTCACGAAACATTTTCAGCGCAGGTGATGTAGCTTAGTGGTAGAGCGCATGCTTCGCATGTATGAGGCCCCGGGTTCAATCCCCGGCATCTCCATCTTTTGCAAAATCAAGATTCTTGCTTAACTGTATGCATCCTCTCCAAAAGAGACACCTTGAAAAGCCTTATTCTGCAATGCTCAGTAGGCAGTCATAGCATACATCCTGTGCGTCTTTCTACCAAGGTATGATACTGCTGATCAAACTAAATATAAAAATGTCCTCTACTTTGAACACTTGATCAATATCAATGCCATTCATTATATAAGATAGGAGATTCTGATACTAAACCAGCCTCGTGTTAAGACTTACAGCAATCTAAAGTGTGGAATGGGCATTAACTTGCATCCTTATCAGATGTGGACACTCTGGTGTCTTTGAACCTCTAGCAAGTTATAATGATTATCATTGCTCCATACTCTAAGAGACACCATTAGAACCCTGGAAAGTTGCAGATCCTGAGTACACTGAAAATCTACAGTTGCTCACGAAACGTTTTCAACGCAGGGGATGTAGCTCAGTGGTAGAGCGCATGCTTCGCATGTATGAGGCCCCGGGTTCAATCCCCGGCATCTCCATCTTTTGCAAAATCAAGATTCTTGCTTAACTGTATGCATCCTCTCCAAAAGAGACGCCTTGAAAAGCCTTATTCTGCAATGCTCAGTAGGCAGTCATAGCATACATCCTGTGCGTCTTTCTACCAAGGTATGATACTGCTGATCAAACTAAATATAAAAATGTCCTCTACTTTGAACACTTGATCAATATCAATGCCATTCATTATATAAGATAGGAGATTCTGATACTAAACCAGCCTCGTGTTAAGACTTACAGCAATCTAAAGTGTGGAATGGGCATTAACTTGCATCCTTATCAGATGTGGACACTCTGGTGTCTTTGAACCTCTAGCAAGTTATAATGATTATCATTGCTCCATACTCTAAGAGACACCATTAGAACCCTGGAAAGTTGCAGATCCTGAGTACACTGAAAATCTACAGTTGCTCACGAAACGTTTTCAACGCAGGGGATGTAGCTCAGTGGTAGAGCGCATGCTTTGCATGTATGAGGCCCCGGGTTCAATCCCCGGCATCTCCATCTTTTGCAAAATCAAGATTCTTGCTTAACTGTATGCATCCTCTCCAAAAGAGACGCCTTGAAAAGCCTTATTCTGCAATGCTCAGTAGGCAGTCATAGCATACATCCTGTGCGTCTTTCTACCAAGGTATGATACTGCTGATCAAACTAAATATAAAAATGTCCTCTACTTTGAACACTTGATCAATATCAATGCCATTCATTATATAAGATAGGAGATTCTGATACTAAACCAGCCTCGTGTTAAGACTTACAGCAATCTAAAGTGTGGAATGGGCATTAACTTGCATCCTTATCAGATGTGGACACTCTGGTGTCTTTGAACCTCTAGCAAGTTATAATGATTATCATTGCTCCATACTCTAAGAGACACCATTAGAACCCTGGAAAGTTGCAGATCCTGAGTACACTGAAAATCTACAGTTGCTCACGAAACGTTTTCAACGCAGGGGATGTAGCTCAGTGGTAGAGCGCATTTTTTGCATGTATGAGGCCCCGGGTTCAATCCCCAGCATCTCCATCTTTTGCAAAATCAAGATTCTTGTTTAACTGTATGCATCCTCTCCAAAAGAGACGCCTTGAAAATCATTACTCTGCAATGCTCAGTAGGCAGTCATAGCATACATCCTGTGCGTCTTTCTACCAAGGTATGATACTGCTGATCAAACTAAATATAAAAATGTCCTCTACTTTGAACACTTGATCAATATCAATGCCATTCATTATATAAGATAGGAGATTCTGATACTAAACCAGCCTCGTGTTAAGACTTACAGCAATCTAAAGTGTGGAATGGGCATTAACTTGCATCCTTATCAGATGTGGGCACTCTGGTGTCTTTGAACCTCTAGCAAGTTATAATGATTATCATTGCTCCATACTCTAAGAGACACCATTAGAACCCTGGAAAGTTGCAGATCCTGAGTACACTGAAAATCTACAGTTGCTCACGAAACGTTTTCAACGCAGGGGATGTAGCTCAGTGGTAGAGCGCATGCTTTGCATGTATGAGGCCCCGGGTTCAATCCCCGGCATCTCCATCTTTTGCAAAATCAAGATTCTTGCTTAACTTTATGCATGATACTAAACCAGCCTCGTGTTAAGACTTACAGCAATCTAAAGTGTGGAATGGGCATTAACTTGCATCCTTATCAGATGTGGACACTCTGGTGTCTTTGAACCTCTAGCAAGTTATAATGATTATCATTGCTCCATACTCTAAGAGACACCATTAGAACCCTGGAAAGTTGCAGATCCTGAGTACACTGAAAATCTACAGTTGCTCACGAAACGTTTTCAACGCAGGGGATGTAGCTCAGTGGTAGAGCGCATGCTTTGCATGTATGAGGCCCCGGGTTCAATCCCCGGCATCTCCATCTTTTGCAAAATCAAGATTCTTGTTTAACTGTATGCATCCTCTCCAAAAGAGACGCCTTGAAAATCATTACTCTGCAATGCTCAGTAGGCAGTCATAGCATACATCCTGTGCGTCTTTCTACCAAGGTATGATACTGCTGATCAAACTAAATATAAAAATGTCCTCTACTTTGAACACTTGATCAATATCAATGCCATTCATTATATAAGATAGGAGATTCTGATACTAAACCAGCCTCGTGTTAAGACTTACAGCAATCTAAAGTGTGGAATGGGCATTAACTTGCATCCTTATCAGATGTGGGCACTCTGGTGTCTTTGAACCTCTAGCAAGTTATAATGATTATCATTGCTCCATACTCTAAGAGACACCATTAGAACCCTGGAAAGTTGCAGATCCTGAGTACACTGAAAATCTACAGTTGCTCACGAAACGTTTTCAACGCAGGGGATGTAGCTCAGTGGTAGAGCTCATGCTTTGCATGTATGAGGCCCCGGGTTCAATCCCCGGCATCTCCATCTTTTGCAAAATCAAGATTCTTGCTTAACTGTATGCATCCTCTCCAAAAGAGACGCCTTGAAAATCATTACTCTGCAATGCTCAGTAGGCAGTCATAGCATACATCCTGTGCGTCTTTCTACCAAGGTATGATACTGCTGATCAAACTAAATATAAAAATGTCCTCTACTTTGAACACTTGATCAATATCAATGCCATTCATTATATAAAATAGGAGATTCTGATACTAAACCAGCCTCGTGTTAAGACTTACAGCAATCTAAAGTGTGGAATGGGCATTAACTTGCATCCTTATCAGATGTGGACACTCTGGTGTCTTTGAACCTCTAGCAAGTTATAATGATTATCATTGCTCCATACTCTAAGAGACACCATTAGAACCCTGGAAAGTTGCAGATCCTGAGTACACTGAAAATCTACAGTTGCTCACGAAATCTTTTCAACGCAGGGGATGTAGCTCAGTGGTAGAGCGCATGCTTTGCATGTATGAGGCCCCGGGTTCAATCCCCGGCATCTCCATCTTTTGCAAAATCAAGATTCTTGCTTAACTGTATGCATCCTCTCCAAAAGAGACGCCTTGAAAAGCCTTATTCTGCAATGCTCAGTAGGCAGTCATAGCATACATCCTGTGCGTCTTTCTACCAAGGTATGATACTGCTGATCAAACTAAATATAAAAATGTCCTCTACTTTGAACACTTGATCAATATCAATGCCATTCATTATATAAAATAGGAGATTCTGATACTAAACCAGCCTCGTGTTAAGACTTACAGCAATCTAAAGTGTGGAATGGGCATTAACTTGCATCCTTATCAGATGTGGACACTCTGGTGTCTTTGAACCTCTAGCAAGTTATAATGATTATCATTGCTCCATACTCTAAGAGACACCATTAGAACCCTGGAAAGTTGCAGATCCTGAGTACACTGAAAATCTACAGTTGCTCACGAAACGTTTTCAACGCAGGGGATGTAGCTCAGTGGTAGAGCGCATGCTTTGCATGTATGAGGCCCCGGGTTCAATCCCCGGCATCTCCATATTTTGCAAAATCAAGATTCTTGTTTAACTGTATGCATCCTCTCCAAAAGAGACGCCTTGAAAATCATTACTCTGCAATGCTCAGTAGGCAGTCATAGCATACATCCTGTGCGTCTTTCTACCAAGGTATGATACTGCTGATCAAACTAAATATAAAAATGTCCTCTACTTTGAACACTTGATCAATATCAATGCCATTCATTATATAAGATAGGAGATTCTGATACTAAACCAGCCTCGTGTTAAGACTTACAGCAATCTAAAGTGTGGAATGGGCATTAACTTGCATCCTTATCAGATGTGGGCACTCTGGTGTCTTTGAACCTCTAGCAAGTTATAATGATTATCATTGCTCCATACTCTAAGAGACACCATTAGAACCCTGGAAAGTTGCAGATCCTGAGTACACTGAAAATCTACAGTTGCTCACGAAACGTTTTCAACGCAGGGGATGTAGCTCAGTGGTAGAGCGCATGCTTTGCATGTATGAGGCCCCGGGTTCAATCCCCGGCATCTCCATCTTTTGCAAAATCAAGATTCTTGCTTAACTGTATGCATCCTCTCCAAAAGAGACGCCTTGAAAAGCCTTATTCTGCAATGCTCAGTAGGCAGTCATAGCATACATCCTGTGCGTCTTTCTACCAAGGTATGATACTGCTGATCAAACTAAATATAAAAATGTCCTCTACTTTGAACACTTGATCAATATCAATGCCATTCATTATATAAGATAGGAGATTCTGATACTAAACCAGCCTCGTGTTAAGACTTACAGCAATCTAAAGTGTGGAATGGGCATTAACTTGCATCCTTATCAGATGTGGACACTCTGGTGTCTTTGAACCTCTAGCAAGTTATAATGATTATCATTGCTCCATACTCTAAGAGACACCATTAGAACCCTGGAAAGCCGCAGATCCTGAGTACACTGAAAATCTACAGTTGCTCACGAAACATTTTCAACGCAGGGGATGTAGCTCAGTGTTAGAGCGCATGCTTCGCATGTATGAGGCCCCGGGTTCAATCCCCGGCATCTCCATCTTTTGCAAAATCAAGATTCTTGCTTAACTGTATGCATCCTCTCCAAAAGAGATGCCTTGAAAAGCCTTATTCTGCAATGCTAAGTAGGCAGTCATAGCATACATCCTGTGCGTCTTTCTACCAAGGTATGATACTGCTGATCAAACTAAATATAAAAATGTCCTCTACTTTGAACACTTGATCAATATCAATGCCATTCATTATATAAAATAGGAGATTCTGATACTAAACCAGCCTCGTGTTAAGACTTACAGCAATCTAAAGTGTGGAATGGGCATTAACTTGCATCCTTATCAGATGTGGACACTCTGGTGTCTTTGAACCTCTAGCAAGTTATAATGATTATCATTGCTCCATACTCTAAGAGACACCATTAGAACCCTGGAAAGTTGCAGATCCTGAGTACACTGAAAATCTACAGTTGCTCACGAAACGTTTTCAACGCAGGGGATGTAGCTCAGTGGTAGAGCGCATGCTTTGCATGTATGAGGCCCCGGGTTCAATCCCCGGCATCTCCATCTTTTGCAAAATCAAGATTCTTGCTTAACTGTATGCATCCTCTCCAAAAGAGACGCCTTGAAAAGCCTTATTCTGCAATGCTCAGTAGGCAGTCATAGCATACATCCTGTGCGTCTTTCTACCAAGGTATGATACTGCTGATCAAACTAAATATAAAAATGTCCTCTACTTTGAACACTTGATCAATATCAATGCCATTCATTATATAAAATAGGAGATTCTGATACTAAACCAGCCTCGTGTTAAGACTTACAGCAATCTAAAGTGTGGAATGGGCATTAACTTGCATCCTTATCAGATGTGGACACTCTGGTGTCTTTGAACCTCTAGCAAGTTATAATGATTATCATTGCTCCATACTCTAAGAGACACCATTAGAACCCTGGAAAGTTGCAGATCCTGAGTACACTGAAAATCTACAGTTGCTCACGAAACGTTTTCAACGCAGGGGATGTAGCTCAGTGGTAGAGCGCATGCTTTGCATGTATGAGGCCCCGGGTTCAATCCCCGGCATCTCCATCTTTTGCAAAATCAAGATTCTTGCTTAACTGTATGCATCCTCTCCAAAAGAGACGCCTTGAAAAGCCTTATTCTGCAATGCTCAGTAGGCAGTCATAGCATACATCCTGTGCGTCTTTCTACCAAGGTATGATACTGCTGATCAAACTAAATATAAAAATGTCCTTTACTTTGAACACTTGATCAATATCAATGCCATTCATTATATAAAATAGGAGATTCTGATACTAAACCAGCCTCGTGTTAAGACTTACAGCAATCTAAAATGTGGAATGGGCATTAACTTGCATCCTTATCAGATGTGGACACTCTGGTGTCTTTGAACCTCCAGCAAGTTATAATGATTATCATTGCTCCATACTCTAAGAGACACCATTAGAACCCTGGAAAGCCGCAGATCCTGAGTACACTGAAAATCTACAGTTGCTCACGAAACATTTTCAACGCAGGGGATGTAGCTCAGTGGTAGACCGCATGCTTCGCATGTATGAGGCCCCGGGTTCGATCCCCGGCATCTCCATCTTTTGCAAAATCAAGATTCTTGCTTAACTGTATGCATCCTCTCCAAAAGAGACGCCTTGAAAAGCCTTATTCTGCAATGCTCAGTAGACAGTCATAGCATACATCCTGTGCGTCTTTCTACGAAGGTATGATACTGCTGATCAAACTAAATATAAAAATGTCCTTTACTTTGAACACTTGATCAATATCAATGCCATTCATTATATAAGATAGGAGATTCTGATACTAAACCAGCCTCGTGTTAAGACTTACAGCAATCTAAAGTGTGGAATGGGCATTTACTTGAATCCTTATCAGATGTGGACACTCTGGTGTCTTTGAACCTCTAGCAAGTTATAATGATTATCATTGCTCCATACTCTAAGAGACACCATTAGAACCCTGGAAAGCCGCAGATCCTGAGTACACTGAAAATCTACAGTTGCTCACAAAACATTTTCAACGCAGGGGATGTAGCTCAGTGGTAGAGCGCATACTTCGCATGTATGAGGCCCCGGGTTCAATCCCCGGCATCTCCATCTTTTGCAAAATCAAGATTCTTGCTTAACTGTATGCATCCTCTCCAAAAGAGACGCCTTGAAAAGCCTTATTCTGCAATGCTCAGTAGGCAGTCGTAGCATACATCCTGTGCGTCTTTCTACCAAGGTATAATACTGCTGATCAAACTAAATATAAAAATGTCCTCTACTTTGAACACTTGATCAATATCAATGCCATTCATTATATAAGATAGGAGATTCTGATACTAAACCAGCCTCGTGTTAAGACTTACAGCAATCTAAAGTGTGGAATGGGCATTAACTTGCATCCTTATCAGATGTGGACACTCTGGTGTCTTTGAACCTCTAGCAAGTTATAATGATTATCATTGCTCCATACTCTAAGAGACACCATTAGAACCCTGGAAAGCCGCAGATCCTGAGAACACTGAAAATCTACAGTTGCTCACGAAACATTTTCAACGCAGGGGATGTAGCTCAGTGGTAGAGCACATGCTTCGCATGTATGAGGCCCCGGGTTCAATCCCCGGCATCTCCATCTTTTGCAAAATCAAGATTCTTGCTTAACTGTATGCATCCTCTCCAAAAGAGACGCCTTGAAAAGCCTTATTCTGCAATGCTCAGTAGGCAGTCATAGCATACATCCTGTGCGTCTTTCTACCAAGGTATGATACTGCTGATCAAACTAAATATAAAAATGGCCTCTACTTTGAACACTTGATCAATATCAATGCAATTCATTATATAAGATAGGAGATTCTGATACTAAACCAGCCTCGTGTTAAGACTTACAGCAATCTAAAGTGTGGAATGGGCATTAACTTGCATCCTTATCAGATGTGGACACTCTGGTGTCTTTGAACCTCTAGCAAGTTATAATGATTATCATTGCTCCATACTCTAAGAGACACCATTAGAACCCTGGAAAGTTGCAGATCCTGAGTACACTGAAAATCTACAGTTGCTCACGAAACGTTTTCAACGCAGGGCATGTAGCTCAGTGGTAGAGCGCATGCTTTGCATGTATGAGGCCCCGGGTTCAATCCCCGGCATCTCCATCTTTTGCAAAATCAAGATTCTTGCTTAACTGTATGCATCCTCTCCAAAAGAGACGCCTTGAAAAGCCTTATTCTGCAATGCTCAGTAGGCAGTCATAGCATACATCCTGTGCGTCTTTCTACCAAGGTATGATACTGCTGATCAAACTAAATATAAAAATGTCCTCTACTTTGAACACTTGATCAATATCAATGCCATTCATTATATAAAATAGGAGATTCTGATACTAAACCAGCCTCGTGTTAAGACTTACAGCAATCTAAAATGTGGAATGGGCATTAACTTGCATCCTTATCAGATGTGGACACTCTGGTGTCTTTGAACCTCTAGCAAGTTATAATGATTATCATTGCTCCATACTCTAAGAGACACCATTAGAACCCTGGAAAGCCGCAGATCCTGAGTACACTGAAAATCTACAGTTGCTCACGAAACATTTTCGATGCAGGAGATGTAGCTCAGTGGTAGAGCGCATGCTTCGCATGTATGAGGCCCCAGGTTCAATCCCCGGCATCTCCATCTTTTGCAAAATCAAGATTCTTGCTTAACTGTATGTATCCTCTCCAAAAGAGACACCTTGAAAAGCCTTATTCTGCAATGCTCAGTAGGCAGTCATAGCATACATCCTGTGCGTCTTTCTACCAAGGTATGATACTGCTGATCAAACTAAATATAAAAATGTCCTCTACTTTGAACACTTGATCAATATCAATGCCATTCATTATATAAGATAGGAGATTCTGATACTAAACCAGCCTCGTGTTAAGACTTACAGCAATCTAAAGTGTGGAATGGGCATTAACTTGCATCCTTATCAGATGTGGACACTCTGGTGTCTTTGAACCTCTAGCAAGTTATAATGATTATCATTGCTCCATACTCTAAGAGACACCATTAGAACCCTGGAAAGTTGCAGATCCTGAGTACACTGAAAATCTACAGTTGCTCACGAAACGTTTTCAACGCAGGGGATGTAGCTCAGTGGTAGAGCGCATGCTTTGCATGTATGAGGCCCCGGGTTCAAACCCCGGCATCTCCATCTTTTGCAAAATCAAGATTCTTGCTTAACTGTATGCATCCTCTCCAAAAGAGACGCCTTGAAAAGCCTTATTCTGCAATGCTCAGTAGGCAGTCATAGCATACATCCTGTGCGTCTTTCTACCAAGGTATGATACTGCTGATCAAACTAAATATAAAAATGTCCTCTACTTTGAACACTTGATCAATATCAATGCCATTCATTATATAAAATAGGAGATTCTGATACTAAACCAGCCTCGTGTTAAGACTTACAGCAATCAAAAGTGTGGAATGGGCATTAACTTGCATCCTTATCAGATGTGGACACTCTGGTGTCTTTGAACCTCTAGCAAGTTATAATGATTATCATTGCTCCATACTCTAAGAGACACCATTAGAACCCTGGAAAGCCGCAGATCCTGAGTACACTGAAAATCTACAGTTGCTCACGAAACATTTTCAACGCAGGGGATGTAGCTCAGTGGTAGAGCGCATGCTTCGCATGTATGAGGCCCCGGGTTCAATCCCCGGCATCTCCATCTTTTGCAAAATCAAGATTCTTGCTTAACTGTATGCATCCTCTCCAAAAGAGACGCCTTGAAAAGCCTTAATCTGCAATGCTCAGTAGGCAGTCATAGCATACATCCTGTGCGTCTTTCTACCAAGGTATGATACTGCTGATCAAACTAAATATAAAAATGTCCTCTACTTTGAACACTTGATCAATATCAATGCCATTCATTATATAAAATAGGAGATTCTGATACTAAACCAGCCTCGTGTTAAGACTTACAGCAATCTAAAGTGTGGAATGGGCATTAACTTGCATCCTTATCAGATGTGGACACTCTGGTGTCTTTGAACCTCTAGCAAGTTATAATGATTATCATTGCTCCATACTCTAAGAGACACCATTAGAACCCTGGAAAGTTGCAGATCCTGAGTACACTGAAAATCTACAGTTGCTCACGAAACATTTTCAACGCAGGGGATGTAGCTCAGTGGTAGAGCGCATGCTTTGCATGTATGAGGCCCCGGGTTCAATCCCCGGCATCTCTATCTTTTGCAAAATCAAGATTCTTGCTTAACTGTATGCATCCTCTCCAAAAGAGACGCCTTGAAAATCCTTACTCTGCAATGCTCAGTAGGCAGTCATAGCATACATCCTGTGCGTCTTTCTACCAAGGTATGATACTGCGGATCAAACTAAATATAAAAATGTCCTCTACTTTGAACACTTGATCAATATCAATGCCATTCATTATATAAGATAGGAGATTCTGATACTAAACCAGCCTCGTGTTAAGACTTACAGCAATCTAAAGTGTGGAATGGGCATTAACTTGCATCCTTATCAGATGTGGACACTCTGGTGTCTTTGAACCTCTAGCAAGTTATAATGATTATCATTGCTCCATACTCTAAGAGACACCATTAGAACCCTGGAAAGTTGCAGATCCTGAGTACACTGAAAATCTACAGTTGCTCACGAAACGTTTTCAACGCAGGGGATGTAGCTCAGTGGTAGAGCGCATGCTTTGCATGTATGAGGCCCCGGGTTCAATCCCCGGCATCTCCATCTTTTGCAAAATGAAGATTCTTGCTTAACTGTATGCATCCTCTCCAAAAGAGACGCCTTGAAAAGCCTTATTCTGCAATGCTCAGTAGGCAGTCATAGCATACATCCTGTGCGTCTTTCTACCAAGGTATGATACTGCTGATCAAACTAAATATAAAAATGTCCTCTACTTTGAACACTTGATCAATATCAATGCCATTCATTATATAAGATAGGAGATTCTGATACTAAACCAGCCTCGTGTTAAGACTTACAGCAATCTAAAGTGTGGAATGGGCATTAACTTGCATCCTTATCAGATGTGGACACTCTGGTGTCTTTGAACCTCTAGGAAGTAATAATGATTATCATTGCTCCATACTCTAAGAGACACCATTAGAACCCTGGAAAGTTGCAGATCCTGAGTACACTGAAAATCTACAGTTGCTCACGAAACGTTTTCAACGCAGGGGATGTAGCTCAGTGGTAGAGCGCATGCTTTGCATGTATGAGGCCCCGGGTTCAATCCCCGGCATCTCCATCTTTTGCAAAATCAAGATTCTTGCTTAACTGTATGCATCCTCTCCAAAAGAGACGCCTTGAAAAGCCTTATTCTGCAATGCTCAGTAGGCAGTCATAGCATACATCCTGTGCGTCTTTCTACCAAGGTATGATACTGCTGATCAAACTAAATATAAAAATGTCCTCTACTTTCAACACTTGATCAATATCAATGCCATTCATTATATAAAATAGGAGATTCTGATACTAAACCAGCCTCGTGTTAAGACTTACAGCAATCTAAAGTATGGAATGGGCATTAACTTGCATCCTTATCAGATGTGGACACTCTGGTGTCTTTGAACCTCTAGCAAGTTATAATGATTATCATTGCTCCATACTCTAAGAGACACCATTAGAACCCTGGAAAGCCGCAGATCCTGAGTACACTGAAAATCTACAGTTGCTCACGAAACATTTTCAACGCAGGGGATGTAGCTCAGTGGTAGAGCGCATGCTTCGCATGTATGAGGCCCCGGGTTCGATCCCCGGCATCTCCATCTTTTGCAAAATCAAGATTCTTGCTTAACTGTATGCATCCTCTCCAAAAGAGACGCCTTGAAAAGCCTTATTCTGCAATGCTCAGTAGGCAGTCATACCATACATCCTGTGCGTCTTTCTACCAAGGTATGATACTGCTGATCAAACTAAATATAAAAATGTCCTCTACTTTGAACACTTGATCAATATCAATGCCATTCATTATATAAGATAGGAGATTCTGATACTAAACCAGCCTCGTGTTAAGACTTACAGCAATCTAAAGTGTGGAATGGGCATTAACTTGCATCCTTATCAGATGTGGACACTCTGGTGTCTTTGAACCTCTAGCAAGTTATAATGATTATCATTGCTCCATACTCTAAGAGACACCATTAGAACCCTGGAAAGTTGCAGATCCTGAGTACACTGAAAATCTACAGTTGCTCACGAAACGTTTTCAACGCAGGGGATGTAGCTCAGTGGTAGAGCGCATGCTTTGCATGTATGAGGCCCCGGGTTCAATCCCCGGCATCTCCATCTTTCGCAAAATCAAGATTCTTGCTTAACTGTATGCATCCTCTCCAAAAGAGACGCCTTGAAAAGCCTTATTCTGCAATGCTCAGTAGGCAGTCATAGCATACATCCTGTGCGTCTTTCTACCAAGGTATGATACTGCTGATCAAACTAAATATAAAAATGTCCTCTACTTTGAACACTTGATCAATATCAATGCCATTCATTATATAAGATAGGAGATTCTGATACTAAACCAGCCTCGTGTTAAGACTTACAGCAATCTAAAGTGTGGAATGGGCATTAACTTGCATCCTTATCAGATGTGGACACTCTGGTGTCTTTGAACCTCTAGCAAGTTATAATGATTATCATTGCTCCATACTCTAAGAGACACCATTAGAACCCTGGAAAGTTGCAGATCCTGAGTACACTGAAAATCTACAGTTGCTCACGAAACGTTTTCAACGCAGGGGATGTAGCTCAGTGGTAGAGCGCATGCTTTGCATGTATGAGGCCCCGGGTTCAATCCCCGGCATCTCCATCTTTTGCAAAATCAAGATTCTTGCTTAACTGTATGCATCCTCTCCAAAAGAGACGCCTTGAAAAGCCTTATTCTGCAATGCTCAGTAGGCAGTCATAGCATACA
Source organism: Crinia signifera (assembly GCF_055691185.1). Classification (NCBI taxonomy): domain Eukaryota; kingdom Metazoa; phylum Chordata; class Amphibia; order Anura; family Myobatrachidae; genus Crinia; species Crinia signifera. The sequence continues at coordinate 321,785,028 of NC_139219.1, read as the reverse complement.
TCCTGTGCGTCTTTCTACCAAGGTATGAAACTGCTGATCAAACTAAATATAAAAATGTCCTTTACTTTGAACACTTGATCAATATCAATGCCATTCATTATATAAGATAGGAGATTCTGATACTAAACCAGCCTCGTGTTAAGACTTACAGCAATCTAAAGTGTGGAATGGGCATTAACTTGCATCCTTATCAGATGTGGACACTCTGGTGTCTTTGAACCTCTAGCAAGTTATAATGATTATCATTGCTCCATACTCTAAGAGACACCATTAGAACCCTGGAAAGCCGCAGATCCTTAGTACACTGAAAATCTACAGTTGCTCACGAAACGTTTTCAACGCAGGGGATGTAGCTCAGTGGTAGAGCGCATGCTTTGCATGTATGAGGCCCCGGGTTCAATCCCCGGCATTTCCATCTTTTGCAAAATCAAGATTCTTGCTTAACTGTATGCATCCTTTACAAAAGAGACGCCTTGAAAAGCCTTATTCTGCAATGCTCAGTAGGCAGTCATAGCATACATCCTGTGCGTCTTTCTACCAAGATATGATACTGCTGATCAAACTAAATATAAAAATGTCCTCTACTTTGAACACTTGATCAATATCAATGCCATTCATTATATAAAATAGGAGATTCTGATACTAAACCAGCCTCGTGTTAAGACTTACAGCAATCTAAAGTGTGGAATGGGCATTAACTTGCATCCTTATCAGATGTGGACACTCTGGTGTCTTTGAACCTCTAGCAAGTTATAATGATTATCATTGCTCCATACTCTAAGAGACACCATTAGAACCCTGGAAAGTTGCAGATCCTGAGTACACTGAAAATCTACAGTTGCTCACGAAACGTTTTCAACGCAGGGGATGTAGCTCAGTGGTAGAGCGCATGTATGAGGCCCCGAGTTCAATCCCTGGCATTTCCATCTTTTGCAAAATCAAGATTCTTGCTTAACTGTATGCATCCTCTCCAAAAGAGACGCCTTGAAAAGCCTTATTCTGCAATGCTCAGTAGGCAGTCATAGCATACATCCTGTGCGTCTTTCTACCAAGGTATGATACTGCTGATCAAACTAAATATAAAAATGTCCTCTACTTTGAACACTTGATCAATATCAATGCCATTCATTATATAAAATAGGAGATTCTGATACTAAACCAGCCTCGTGTTAAGACTTACAGCAATCTAAAGTGTGGAATGGGCATTAACTTGCATCCTTATCAGATGTGGACACTCTGGTGTCTTTGAACCTCTAGCAAGTTATAATGATTATCATTGCTCCATACTCTAAGAGACACCATTAGAACCCTGGAAAGTTGCAGATCCTGAGTACACTGAAAATCTACAGTTGCTCACGAAACGTTTTCAACGCAGGGGATGTAGCTCAGTGGTAGAGCGCATGTATGAGGCCCCGAGTTCAATCCCTGGCATTTCCATCTTTTGCAAAATCAAGATTCTTGCTTAACTGTATGCATCCTCTCCAAAAGAGACGCCTTGAAAAGCCTTATTCTGCAATGCTCAGTAGGCAGTCATAGCATACATCCTGTGCGTCTTTCTACCAAGGTATGATACTGCTGATCAAACTAAATATAAAAATGTCCTCTACTTTGAACACTTGATCAATATCAATGCCATTCATTATATAAGATAGGAGATTCTGATACTAAACCAGCCTCGTGTTAAGACTTACAGCAATCTAAAGTGTGGAATGGGCATTAACTTGCATCCTTATCAGATGTGGACACTCTGGTGTCTTTGAACCTCTAGCAAGTTATAATGATTATCATTGCTCCATACTCTAAGAGACACCATTAGAACCCTGGAAAGTTGCAGATCCTGAGTACACTGAAAATCTACAGTTGCTCACAAGACGTTTTCAACGCAGGGGATGTAGCTCAGTGGTAGAGCGCATGCTTCGCATGTATGAGGCCCCGGGTTCAATCCCCGGCATCTCCATCTTTTGCAAAATCAAGATTCTTGCTTAACTGTATGCATCCTCTCCAAAAGAGACGCCTTGAAAAGCCTTATTCTGCAATGCTCAGTAGGCAGTCATAGCATACATCCTGTGCGTCTTTCTACCAAGGTATGATACTGCTGATCAAACTAAATATAAAAATGTCCTTTACTTTGAACACTTGATCAATATCAATGCCATTCATTATATAAGATAGGAGATTCTGATACTAAACCAGCCTCGTGTTAAGACTTACAGCAATCTAAAGTGTGGAATGGGCATTAACTTGCATCCTTATCAGATGTG